>NC_081563.1:130417366-130733992 GCF_022355385.1 Mustela nigripes
TCTTCTTTCTGAGATTTTATTTATTCATTTGACAGAGAAAGATTAAGCACAAGCACCAGGAGTAGTGGAGGAAGAGAGAGAAGCAGGCTCCCCACTGAGCAGGGAGCCTGATGCGGGGTTTGATTCTAGGACCCTGAGATTATGACCTGAGCCGAAGGCAGAGGCTTAACTGACTGAGCCACCCAGTCTTTGTATTTCTGTCTGCTGCTTTTTTGCTATAGTCCTTAGGTTCTCCTCCTCTTGAACGTAGATTTTTATAGTTGGCTATGGACTTGGGTACATTTTATATGCAGATGTTGGGACTCATTCTAGATGCAGCTCTTTCTTTTCCAGGATTTACTCCATAAATTTATAACTTCTTTTCCAGCCCTGAACTTTGTCCTTTGATACCTCTAGCCAGTAAACTGGCAGCTTTTGTCCCTCTGAGCTGCCTGAAGATTGGTGAAAGCCCTCAGGCAAAAAGTCACAAATGTGCAAATTCCCCTCATCCAATTCCTATCTTTTAAGGGTAAAGTCTCTTCTACTTTCCATCTATTTCTGGTTGCTCTCCAGAATATTCAAGGAGTTGTTTTTCAACATATGTTGTTCATATTTTATAATTCTGTGTAGGAGCATTAGTCCAACCAAGCTATACTCCCATTTCTGTGACATTTGATAATAATGACAATGACAACAACTTAGAATTAGATGCCAACTTGAAAAGTTGGACTATTTCACAAAAATCTGGTTTGGAGGCTGCATACCTATGTGTCAAAAATTGGTTGGTTTTAAACGTGGCCACCCCTTCATCCCATGACTCCCTTGAAAATAACATGGTTTTTCCAGTTTGCTGCTGTTCCCATCACTCCCTCTTATCTCCAGACTAAGTCCCAGACTAAGGCCAACTGTTAATTTCTTTTTATCATCTGCAGTGTGGTTTGGTGGGGTTTTGTTTCCAATCACAGTTTCAGTTTTACCCCATAACCCTTCCTGAGCCTGAGCCCGGAATCATTCTGTAGCCTCCTAGCCTGTCCCTTCTTTTTCCCATGCTACTGTGCTCACAGCTGCTTTTTCTCCAAACAGTGCTCTGTGCTGTTGAACAGTCCTCAACCTCTTCTTCCCTCCCCCCCTTCCCCCCCTTCTTCCCTCTTTTCTCCAACATTATCTAAGCATTTACTGTGTGCTCAGGACTGTTCCAGGAGTGGGGGATATAGCAATGAAGAAACTGTAAAGAAATCCTTGCCTTCATGTAACTGACTTGTGAATGCAGGATGTGACAATGAACAGTTCATAATGTAGTGATAAGTACTGTGGAGAAACATGAAGCCGAGTAAGGGGATTGATGGTGATGGGTGTGTGCAAATGTCTTAGTCTCTCAGTCTCCTGTTTATTCTGTGCTTAATCATGTCTTTCACCCTTCAGGTGCCAGAATGTGCTCTGTATTGGGTCAGTCCTAGCTTTCAACTTCTTAGTTCCGTGACTTTGAGAAATACCCCCACTTCAATGCCTCAGAAAATTTATCAGTAGCATAGAGATAAGAATAGTATCTTCTTGGAGTTTTTGAGAGGATGAAGTGAGCTACTGTATGTGACAATATTTAACATAGTGCCTGGCATATAGTAAATGCTCTATAAATATTAGCCGTTTTCACTAAAGCTATAAATCATTTAGCACAATGCCTGACACATCATAGGCAATAAATAAATAGTATAATAGTTGCCATTATTTCTCAGTTCTGGATACTGACATCCAATTAATTGTTTTTCCTTCTGCCAGGCCAGCAATATCTTGTCTCTCTTGTTGGAGTTAATGGAGAACGGGCAGTAAAAATCAATACTCCAGAATTTGCATATTGGCAGCGCCACTGGAAGCCACTTGGGGAGAATCCAATGGGGAGTTAGGGCTGGAGGCAGCTGCTCTTAGGAAGGATTCCACCTCCAGTTGTTACTGATGTGTGAAATCATAATTCGAAAAGTGAGAAAATATCATGGCCTGATTCCTGGGGCTAGACCAGCGCTATAGACCTGATGGAGTTAGGTCAATGTTGGAGATGCTTCAAGAAATGACAGCTCTTTTCTTGCTCTGTCCAACAGTACCTTCTGTGCTTGTCCAATATATTCCTGCCAAAACCTACTCCTCCTCTCCCCAGCATCTCTGGGTGGGTATTATTTAGCTTGGGCTCGTTTTCCCTCCATTCCCTAATGAAGTTTTGATTTCCCTCATTACCATCATTTGCCATTTCCCAAATTCTCGAAGAACTCAGGGAGGAAGGTGTCAGAGTTTTGTCAGCCCAGCTGGCTTTGATTTGATATTTGTCAGTGCCTGGCATGCTCGGTGGGACTGCTTTGATTTTTTTTTTTTTTTAATTTCTCCTGAGGAGCTGGCTTATAGGAAGCATTATTAAGAGGAACTGTCAGAAGGAGTGAATCTGCAGCACCAGATTGCTTGTAGGTGGCCGGTATGGGGACTCTGGTCCAGGCTCCACCTAAGTGGATAAGCATTTGCAAAGTACCACCTGTGGGCCATGACTCAGCCATGTCTTCTGTTACTACAGTCCCACAGACAGGTGTTCTGTTTCTAAGAAAACAAGGGCTTGATCTGTGAATTGGGGACAATGAAGCCTTGGTTTTTCCCATCCTATGACTTTGTATTAGTTATGGAAAGGTTTGGCTATAAGAAACACAGACCTAAATAAGAGTCTCCTAAACAAGGTAAAGGTTTATTTCTCTTCTGTGTAACAGTCCAGAGGGAAACTGTTTGTATCTGGTCCAGAAAGTCCTCAGGGACTGTGAGTCCTAAAAGTTTGTTGCTTCACTGTGCATGGTGTCCATTTTCTAAGGTCACCTCATTGTTCAAAAGGGCCGTTGAAGCTCCTGCCATCATGGCTACATTCCAGCCAACAGAAAGGAGACAGAGCAAGCGTCTTGAAGGACTTTTGCAAGACATTACACACATTGCTTCCATTCACATCCCAACTGGCCAGTCCTTGGTCACTCACCTTCTCCTGGCTGCAGGAGCATCTGGGGAATGCAGTCTCTGTCCTAGCAGCCATGTTCTCAGCTATAAGAAAGAAAGGAAAATGACCACTGGGAGGAAGCTAGCAGGTTGTTTGGGAGGGAGCAATGATGCCACGGAAAACATTGCTGAATGCATCAGAGGACCTGTGTTTGCACTGAAATCTGTCCTGCCTCTTCCCCCAGCCTCAGTTCCCTCACCTGCAAAGTGGGGATGGTGGTAATTACCTCAGAGTTTGTGAAGATTAAAGGACATGTTGGACTGGAAGATACTTTCTGAGGCTCGCAAAGCATCAGCAAACATTAGGATCTGCTGTGGAAATTCATTTCTGGTGTTGATAATATGTGTATGGAGGCATTTGTATGAAACAGTATGCACCTATCTACAGGTCTGCTCTTGCCCGGGTCTGGCAGCCTGGACTTTGTAGCTTCTATGAGGCTGGTTGGCCAGAGAAATCATTTGTCTGGTGCCCGGGACCTGTTAGTGATGGTTGTGGTGTCAGGAAGCCTAGATGGAGCACAGTGAGAAGTTCTAATGTGTGATGTGGGTACCATTGGTGCACAAGTTGACTTTCGATGGAAACCTTAAAACATTTGTCAATAACAGTATGTTTATTTTAACATATTGTTAGAATTAAAAAAGGAGAACTTGACCACCCAGACTGGGGCTTTCATAGACATTATGGCTTAGGACATGACTGAGTTTCAATAAGGTGAGTTTAAAGAAAAATTAAGTAAATAATAATTTGGTACTTGGCTTTGCAGAAACTCAGATGGAGATTGTATCTCTGGCCAATATATAGATTTCAGCATGGCGAGACCCGGAGCAGAGGACCCAGGAAACCTTTTCTGGACTCCTGACATGTGCGTGGAGACTATGACATAATATTTGTGTTTTTTAATCTGCTAGGTCTGTGATAATTTTTTACGAAGCAGCAGAAACAAATACACATGGTTAGGGGTTAAGACATCAGAAATGTCATCAACCTGGACATGTTTCTTAAACCATTTCTTCATTTGGACCCTGGTGACAGGACTATGAACTTGTTGAGTTGCTGGAGGAACAAGTAAGGAGAAACATGTGGGTTCTTACCAAATGTGAGGCAAATATTGAGCTTAATAACTGTGGATTAGAACACAGGGCTGTAGGGTCAGTCCCCACAAGGACCACATTTGCCCAATTCCATGACCCCAGAGATGGGCGAAACTTGGCAAATCTCAATAAAGCTTTTAGACCA
This sequence comes from Mustela nigripes, assembly GCF_022355385.1. Taxonomy (NCBI): domain Eukaryota; kingdom Metazoa; phylum Chordata; class Mammalia; order Carnivora; family Mustelidae; genus Mustela; species Mustela nigripes. The sequence goes on from NC_081563.1 coordinate 130,421,598, forward strand.
GACAATCCGGCAGAACTTTCTTCATGCCCTAGTCATTTAGTTTCTTGTGCTTTGATTCTCTCCAACCATTAGCAAAAGGGCTTGAACCTGGACCTAAGCCTGATGAGACAGTTGAGCATGGAAAATTCTGGGCAACCCACCGTCTCTACCAGGAAAAATCAGAGGGAGATGCTTTTGGGTGTGGGATCAGAAGCCAGGACACTTAGGGGACAAGCCCTGTTGAGCTTCTTTCTGTTGGGGTCTTGAGGAGAACAGCTCTGCCCAGAAGTTGGATGGGACAGCAGCTCACAGAATCCTAGATCAAAAGCCTTTTCAGAATCCATCGGAAATGGTTTCTTAGCAAGGAGAGGGCAGAGTCTTTCTAACTAGGAAGGTTTAACTGATCTAAGGCAACCTGGAGATAAGAAATCACCTGGTTCACTTGTTCTAAAACATTCCCAGATCCCTCAGCCCCACACCCAGAAAGTCGGATCCAGAAACAACACGTCACCAGCTGTCTGCATTTTATCAAGCTTCCCAAGGGGATTGTGGTTCTTGCAGCTATGTGAGGGCTGCAGGTGTCCACCAGCTTTCTGGGATAGTAAACTGTGATTTGTAATGTTTGCAAATTTCTGAGGTATAAACACTTTGATGGTGGCTGATGGCATTGACCATGGAGAAGAAATACGCATTAGCATATCATTACGTGGTATTTCCACCACACAGGTACAAAAGGCGTCAATGACCTCAAGAGCATAGAAGTACAGTAGTTAAATGTCAAGTAATTATGACATTTAAGTAGTACCTTTGTTTTCAATATAGTTTAATTTTAAGTTTATATAATTTAATAGCCAGCAGTGGATCTGTTTACCAACTGGGTCACAAAATTCCTGAAAACTGAACAGTAGGATTTTGCCAGCCAGTGCCAGGGGGCTCCAGTACACAGTTGAGCTGAGGGACGTTGATGTGATTTTAGGCAATTACATGATTCCTGTGGGTAGGGCCTGGGCACCTTAGCTCGAAAAGCTCCCTGTGTGATTCTGATGTTTGTACATGGCTGTGAACCCCTGACCGAAACCCTCAGTACTCAGTGGGTGATCCATAGGTATGGACACCGTATCAGCATCACCTGGGGGCTCATAAGAAATGCAGACTCTCAGGCCTGGCTCCAGACCTGCCAAATCAGAACCTGCATTCTAAGAAGATCTCAGCTGATTCTTATGCACAATAAAGGTAAAGAATTCAGGGTTCCCAAACATGCCAGCCTGTGACAGTGAGACAGATGTGCTTTAAAATGCAGATTCCTGGGCTCATGCCCAGAGGTCCCCATTCAGCGGGTCTGGGGCTCCAGGGAACCTTACTGGGGTGATGCCCCTGTATTTCTGGGTCTGGGAACTTGGTGTAGGAAATTTATTTCCAATATAGTTCTATAGGGCAGAAGGGAAGGGAAATCCTAGCTAGAGAGAGAGAAATTCTTCAGTCTGTACCTGGTAAATGTCACGGGGTGAAGCCTGAGAACACAAAGGACACTGTGGAGGACATGTAATTGTCCAGGAGGCCGGGAGGACAGGCGGCTGACGAGGCCGAGTGCCTGGCTCACAGGTATCCCCGGTGGTGTTCTTCACGTGGAGCTGCCCCGAGGTGGGTGTGGACTTCTGAGTTAGAGGGCCCACCTGCCCCTACGAGCAGTTTCCTGACTTCCTTGTGCCTCAGTCTGGTCTTCTGTGAGATGGGAAGGATAGGCCCTCCCGGCACAGGGTGACTCTGAGAAACAAAACGCGTGTGTAGAGGGCCAGGCAACCAGGAGTCTGAGCACAAGACAGCCATGACCAGTGGGAAGTCTGGCGCATGCGCACGCATGTGTGGGCATCTGCCTGCCTGTGGGTGGTCATCCCCATGGGTGTGCAGGAAGATGGGTGGGAGTGTAGCTAGACGCCCAGCCACGGGCTTCTGGACTCTTTCTGTTCTTGCAAGTGAAGGTGTTGGCCTCTCTGATCTCATCCCTCATAGCTGTGCTGTTTAGTTCCAGGTCTTCCTAATCAGCCAGACTCCTTCCACTACCACTGGCGTCCTAGTTGCCTTGAACTCAGCATGAAGCTCTGGGGTCAGCCAGCATGGACATCTTGAAGGAACAGAGGTGGACGGGACTATGGGGGCCCCTGAGTCTGGAGGGAAACACACCAAGCAAAGAGGCTAGATATAGGCTATTTTCTTCGCGGTTGTCTTTTTAGTAAAGATAAGTCATAAATAACCAGCTGGAGCACTTCCCAGCTAGAAAGTCAGTTGATAACGGAACTGTAGTTTGAGATGCAGAAGGTCTGGAAGCACGAAACCTGTGGGTTCTTCTCACGCCCCTCCCCCGGCTCCTCCATGAACTTAGCAGATATCGCTGTGTAGCTTTTAGGCATCACTTTTGGAAAATGCCCAGGAGCAGTCCCTGCCTCAGAGAAGCAGATGTGCAGCAGTTTGCAGAAGCGCGTGTCTGTCTGGGAATAGGCAGTAGTAAAGTGCCTGGTGCCACAGAGAATTTAGGGCCAGTGCTTGTAGAATCCTGCTGGAAGGTGTTCCTTCCGTCTAAACCCCCAAGACTGTAAATTGCTCCTGTTAACCTGCCGGATTTGCAAGGAGAAGGGCCATGGATGGAAGAAGCTCTTGTGCGAGCAGGTGCCAGGGCAGGGCTGCCTACATCGTTTGCAGGACCCAGCGTGAAACACAGACCTTATTCCTTTCTTCCGCGGTTTCTCTCTCTTACAGAGTTTCGTCCTTGCTCCTTGATGTTGTTCTAAGTAAAGCAAAATTAAATTTTAATAAATAGTATGAATTTTGTTGTTCATCTCGTATTGTGCAATGCCTGTTTGGAATGCGGCGATAAGCCTTTAACTCATTCATGCAATTACCGACATGACACAATCTGTATTTTGTCACTTACACTTGGATAGATGTTCTGTTTGAACCAGCAGAGTGGGGACCTGCACAAATCTAACTCACCTGCTTTCATTTCACTTCCTGATGCGTGTACATTCTGCCAAGACTCTGTGCCTCCATTTCACGGATGAGTAAGGAAGGACAGAACGGAGAAAGAACCATGGGTGGTTTACCTTTCCTTTTCCTGCCATGGTGTTGTAAACAGTCAGCTAACGTGAGGCTTCTCAGACACCAGGAGACAGGGTAAGAGAGGGCTCCTGTGTTGTCCATGCTTCTAAGAGTGCCATTGCCTCCTTTCTGGGTCGGAAGCAGGTTTTCTCCCCAGGCTCACTGAGGTGTAAATGGCAAATGAAGCTGTGTATATTTACAGTGTGCCGTGTGATGATTTCACAAATGTCCACATTGTGAAATGATCACCACATTCGAGTTAATGAGCACATCTGTCACTTCACATCATGATTTATTTTTCTCTTTTGGTGGAAACCGTACGATCTACTCTCTTAGCATATTTCAAGCTTACAATACAGCGTGAGTTCCGTGAAGCAAGTTCCAGTGGGAGCAAAGCATCCCTCTTCTTGGCCTTACTGCCTACTCAGCCATAGATGTAACCTGTACCCAGTACTCACTCTGGGCCGCACCAAACCAGTACGCATCCTGGGTCCATTGCAGTCCTATGTTCAAGGGGCTTTTTGAATCTTCTGCACAAGGAAGGGGGGACACACGGAGTGCGTGTATCTCCTCTGCTCACGCACATGCTCCATTGCTCCATCAGACTCCGCTTACAAAGCATAAGGTCAGTGATAAAGTGAGTAAGATTATGAAGAAGGGGACAGCAAGTGAACCAAGCACGTGGGACTTCTGACTGTACAGGTTGCACGCCCTTGAAGGTGGCCCTGACTGGGAGCTGCCCAGGCACCACGTACGGGGGTGAAATAGACCAGTTTTCTCCCTTAGGGGCTTCACATGCCAATGGGGCAGATGCCCTGGAGGGGGAGCCAGTGTGGCATGACTGAGGGACAGAGGAGCAGCTTGGGGGCCAGGGGACTGCTGGGTAACAGCAGAATGACAAAGTGAATATGGGCAGTGCAAAGAGCACAGGCTTTGGAGCCAGGGGGTCCTGAGTTCAAGTTCTGACTCTGTCACCACCAGGACGATGACCTTGGGGGAGGTTATTAACTTTCTCTGAGCCCTCACCTTCCACATTTGCACAATGAGGACAAAACCCAGTACTCTGCACTGCTGGCCACTTAGGGAGTGTTGTGAGAATTGTGGAGAGAGTGTATTTGGAAATCTTTTGCATGCTCTAGGTTGTTATACAGTCATAAGGAATGAACAAGGGAAAAAGAGATAAATAGAAACAACACAGGCCCTGAGAATGGTGGGGAGACATAACTTACATCAGGACCTTTCCAATGTGCCAACAACATCCCAGTTAGAAACTCCAATGGAGAAGATCTCATGTAGAGCAGGATCTGGACCTCTGAAAGGCCTGGGAACAAGTCAGATGGGCGACCAAAGGGTCTTGTGAGGAATCTCCATCATTTTCCTGGGGACACTGAAGGGAAGAGCAAACGGAGAGGCACGCTCTGGCACGCTCTGCTCCCGGTGGGGAGACTCAGTAGAACAAACATGACAGTTTCCTCCAACAAAACCCTGATAACATTATGGACAATAACAAGTGAAAATGTGACATAGCTAAGAAAGTTTAAAAACAGGAAAGGAAGATGTAATTTCAAATATCAAAAACAAGACAAACCCAAACCAAAACCTATAAAAGCAACCCGCAAGGCAATGAGAGTGTAAGCAGCCTCGCTCTGGCAGAGGAAGGGACCCAAGCGAGAGCTCCTATCGGTTGGTGGGAATTTAGGGCACACTGACAGTGACCCCCACAGTTCGTGGAAAACCTGTGGCTCCCGTTCATTGTGCCCTGTGCTCTGTGTGCTTCACTGTCCTCTCTAAATCCTCAGGGCAACCCTAAGAAGCAGGTGCTGGTATTACTCCCAGTTTCCAGGGGAGAACTCTGAGACACAGAGTTAGGTGACACACTCCTGAAGTCCCAAAGCCGGGGAAGGGTGGAGACTTTCTTAGCTGAGACTGCCCAGCTCTGGAGTTCACAGCCTGAACCACCAAGCAGCTGTTCAGTAAATGGTGCTAGAATACTTGGGATCTCAACTGGGGGAAAAAGTGAGATTCTCCTTTTCATACTGTAGACCCCTTACCTCCCGCCCTCCACAAAAGTCCAAGTCTTAAACATTAAAACACAGAAGTACTAAAAAAAAAAAAAAAAAATTGGAAAGTATTCATGTAATTTTGGGCTGGGAAAGCCCATTTTAAAACCCACAAAAATCCCAGCTCATAAAAGATTGACTTTTAAGCTTCTTTATGGGAAAGACAGGAGAATCAAGTTAGAAGAAACTTGCAAATCTGGGAAATATTTGTGCCCTAACTGACAAAGTCTCCATATCCTTAAAATGAAACACTCTTAGAAATTTATCAGGACAAGTCAAACACCACTGCAGAAAAATGAGCAAAGGTCATACAACAGGCAGTTCACAGAATTAGAAATGATCCCTATAATGGGGGAAAATGTTTTACCTCAAATAATATACGTCTCTTTCACCTCAGATTGCCAACAATTGGGAAAGAGACTGGGGTAAGGGGGTAGTAATAGCCATCTTGGTAAGGATTTGGGTAAACACAGAGCTTTATATTTTTTGGTTGGGAGTGCTATTCCCTCTTTTCTGGAATGTTCTTCCCCTTCATATCTATCACTTCAGTTCCTTCACCTCTCAAAGGCGTTTCCTGCTTACTTTATCTAAAATAGTCCCATCCTGCCTCATTCCGTCCCTGTCCCTACTAGCTTTTTCCTGTAACTCTGTTACCCTGAGACACTCTGCAGCTTCTGTATCTGTTCCTTTTCTAGCTTCCTTCTTCAGACTGTAAGCTCCCTGAGGGTAGGGACTCAGTTTCGTTCCCATCATATTCTCAGCACCTAGAAAAGAGACTAGTACATAGCAGGTGCTCACTTAACATTTGAACGCATAAGAAAGAATGAAGGTGTATGGGTGTAGATTTTCTGGAGGGCAATTTATCAGTACTATCAACTTAAAATGCACACATCATTTTGCTTTATAGAATTTACAGAAATTCTAGAATTTTTCACCAGACATACTCAGAAATACAGAAATGTTCGTAAGAGGCAAAATTGTGTGTGTGTGTGTGTGTGTGTGTGTGTTAATTGTCTAGTGTGGAAATGACCCATCAAAAAGATGTATTTGAATGAACTTGGAGTCGATTCAGACAACAGAACACTACTCGACTTGTAGAAAGAATGAGGTAGCTTTGACTATGGCTGCAGATGTGGCTAGATATAGTATAAATAGAGATACGGGTAAGGATATGGATGCAGTATCCTCAATAAGGGAAGAAAGCTAACTCTAGAGTAGTATATATGGAATGATTCCACTTCTATGCAAGGAGAATTGATGTGTATACAACTAGGTGATAATGTAGGAAGAAGTCTGGTAGGGCATATAACACTTTCACTTTAGATTTGTCTACATGTTTGATTTAAAAATTTTAATTCAGTGAACATGTTTCACTTTTTAATTCTTAATTTTTAAAAATATTTATTTATTTATTTGACACAGAGAGACATAGTGAGAGAGGGAACATAAGCAAGGGGAGTGGGAGAGGGAGAAGCAGGCTTTCCGCTGAGAAGGGAGCCCAATGCGGGGCTCGATCCCAGGACCCTGAGATCGTGACCTGAGCTGAAGGCAGACACTTAACAACTGAGCCACCCAGGCGCCCCTAATTTTTTATTTTTAAATAATTAATTAGAGACTCACAAGCCTGTCTTATCTTTGTAATTACAAAGTGCAAATGGTAAGGGGAAATGTGAGATGAAAGTGGAAGGGGCTGTGATTCTCTTCAAGCAGGAGAGACTTGACCTTGTTTTTAAGAAGAGGAAGGTTCTAGAAATTACAGCAAGTCTGGTCGGTATTGGACACCACCCCCACTCCACCCTCCCATGATTGCCACTAGGTGCCCGCAGGGTGTGCGACTAGAGAGAAAAGGAACAACAGGTGTGTTCGATCCTGACTTGGGTCAGTACTTAACAAACAGGACAAGTATGTGACCTTGTCTTTGCACAAACACTTTTTTTTTAAACTTTTTTTTTAAAAGATTTTATTTTATTTATTTGACAGAGAGAGATCACACGTAGGCAGAGAGAGAGGAGGAGGAAGCAGGCTTCCTGCTGAGCAGAGAGCCCGATGCGGGACTCGATCCCAGGACCCTGAGATCATGACCCGAGCTGAAGGCAGAGGCCCAACCCACTGAGCCACCCAGGCACCTTGCACAAACACTCTTTAACTCTCCCACTCACCTTGATCTTTTTTGTACCCTGAGAACCCAGCATAGTGTCCTGAATGCAATAGCCACTGCCTTCAGCAAATGTTGATGAAACTGTCTTTTGGGTCCAAATGAGTCCTTTAAAAAAGTACTTCATGTTTTAGATGTATGTTCAAGTTTTTATTTTGGCATAGTTTTACACGTGTCATCCAAAATGAAGTCTTTGTGCCAAATTATTGTAAATAAGATTCACGCACTAAGGACCAGAATTTGGGTTTAGGACTGTCTACAGTGAACATGTTGTGTATAGGGCCAAGTCTGGGGCAGAACTGAATCATTCATTCAGCAAATATTGATTGATTGATTGACTGATTGACCGATCTGTCCTAGGCACTGTTTTAAGCTTTGGAAAAATGGCAGAGAACAGTAGAGAGAGTAATTCCTGCCCTAAAAGAGGTTTCATTCTAACTGCGCCGGGGAATGAAGAATAATTAAAGTAAATGCCTCATTTCTTAAATTCTCAAATGCAAGACCCCTCCCCATATTAACGCCTTTGACACTGAGATACATTTTATTTTGCAGTTGATGGCACTGCTATCCTGTACTTGCTGTCAGGGAGACAATTGCCATATGTGGTTGCCATTGTATGCTTATGCATAAACATCATTATAGCTGTCCTGTGGCTGTCCCTCCTGCCAAGTTATGTGCATTGCTATAACTACATGTGTTGAGTTTAATTTCCATTTAAAATATTGTAACATTACACTCTGTTGGATTCAGCATTGCTATTATGGAGGCAAAAGGGAATGAGAATAGAGCAGCAGCACATTTGTTTGATGTGAGTGAACAGACGTCATTGGAGGGATAATGGTAGTTACATTTTTTTTTATTGTAAAGGAGCACCCACATGTTTCATAGGCCTAAGCAAGGAAAATGTTATTATATTTCTTTTGGTTATTGAAATAAGTCCAGGAGGATCTCCTACCATGTGCCCATCAATGCTAGTGAAGGCAGAAAAAATGATCACCTCTCCTTGGAAGAAGGAAAGACATTTTAGAACATCAAGAAGTTGTTATCATTGGGGTTTATGTAACAGAATCAGGTCTGTTGATAAAGCATCATGCCATTTATTTTTTTTTTTTAAAGATTTTACTTATTTGACACAGAGAGAGAGAGAGATCACAAGTAGACAGAGAGGCAGGAGGGTGGTGGTGGTGGGGGGTGGGAAGCAGGCTCCCTGCCGAGCAGAGAGCCTGCTGTGGGGCTCGATCCCAGGACCCTGAGATCATGACCTGAGCTGAAGGCAGAGGCTTAACCCACTGAGCCACCCAGGAGCCCCAAAGCATCATGTCATTTAATTAGCTACTTTTTATTTTTCGTTTTTAGTGGTACCTAAAATAATGGTGTGTCTCACAGCAAGTGGCATCTTAGATGCAAAGGAAACACTTGATGTAAGAAGTAGCAATGGGAAAACAACACAATTCCTTGCGTAAGGAGTTGGGGAGATTGTGGCTTTAAAGGTGTGATTAGGGAAGACCTCATTATCACTGTTACAATATTAAGGCCAACAACTGTGCCTTATAAAGAACATTGCTACTCAAAGTGTGGTCCATGGACCAGCCATGATAATTTTAGAGAGAGTCAGTAACTAATTTTGAAAGCAATGATTGCAAACGGAAGGTCTGTGGAACGTGGAAGAGTATTTGCTTTGGGGAAATTGGCCTGAAAAAGAAGTTGTCCTTGGTCCACACTCTGTTGAACTGATTGATAAAGGAATTCTCAGTCCAGCCCCCTCCACGTCTGAAGATCTCACCAAAGTTTCGTAGGCCACACAGATTTTACATTGTGTTGGGTTTTACATATGTAATGTTTGTAAAAGGCATTGATTTACTTTGTGTATTTTCTTTTCTTTTCATGGTCTGCCTGTAACATCTTTGCCTGAGCATTTGACTTTTGACCATTGTTCAGTATTAATTAAATCTTAAGATAGAGGTTGTCTGTAAACACACTGTATGGGTAATACTGGTGCCTTAACACTATTTGTTATTTTTCCCCATATTAAATACCAGCAAAAATGTGTAACAAGGTCTGTCCAACACTCCATCCAATAGGCAAGTTTTAGTTTACTGGTAGGATATTTAGAGGGCTTAGAATTGTAGATCATGTTACCACAAGCTTTTTCCTTGATGCTTTTGTCCGCTCCATAGGCAAGTGTGGTTCTAACGGGACTGCATTGCTCAGCCAGACTAGGAGACTCTTGGAGCTGAGTGGCCACTCCCGACACCTGCTAGCACAGGGGTAGCAAGTGGTCAGTAAATATGACAAAGTGATGGATCAGTGTGTGAACAGACCATCTGAGAATCTCCACCAGATAGTACGTGACTCTCCAGAAACTTCTGGGAGCCATTCTGCTTGATGTCTTTGTTGACAACCTGGGTGAAGGTTTTGAGAATGTGCTTTTGAAATAGGTAGATGATATGGAAGAGGCAGTGCTCCTGTCCTGGAAGACAGAAATAGAATTCAAAGAACTTTGAACAACCAGAGAAAAGGCTATTTGAAAAACAGAATGAAATGAATTTATACTGATTTATGAACAAAGATCTGTTTCCACATAGAGTGACAATGATGTGAGTTTTGGAGTCAGGGGAAATGTGGGTTCAGATCCTGGGCTCCATCACTTCTGGGCTGTGTGACCACGGACATGCCATAACTCTCTGAACCTCTGTCTCTTCATCTAGGAAACAAAGACAAAGTGTTACCTCCCGTGGTGTTATTACTGTAAGGACCAAATGACTTAATATAGTTGAAGGGTCTGGCAGGGTTCCTGGCACATAGTAATTATTCAATAAATGCTACTTATTTTAAATAATATCCCAAGGTCCCCAGAAAAATCATGCAGAAATCATCTAGGGCTGGGGTAAGGAGGTGTGACTCAGCTATAATCCCTCCTCCAAACTGCAGGTGGGACAAGGGTCAGGAGAGACTGCCCCCCCACCCCGGATCAAGACTGTGATAGGTAAGGTCAGAAGTTCCTCCTATACCCTGCATTAGATAAACCTTTCTTGGAATTCCAAATCCAGCTTTGGCTGCTCATTCCACAAGGAGCACTGAGATGGTCCAGGGAGTCTAGGGAGGGAGGGATGGCTGCGGGGATCAGAGGGTGGGAAATGGCCCCGTGCAAGAGGAAGGAGTTTGAAGTCCGAATAACTCAATCACTGATGTATACTAACATGTACATTTACTGACTCTCTTACCTCGGGGGCAGGCAGTTGAGGTAATCTTATGCCTCATTTCATGGCATGCTCTACGAGTTATGTATTGGTGAATAATAAATCACCAAGAATTTAGCTCAAATCAGTTTAAATTCATGACCTCCTGGTTTGTACAGGGTCAGGAGTTTGGTGCGGCTTACGGGGTCCTCTGCCCGGTGACTCACGGGGCCGTGATCAGCGTCAGCCCAGCTGCATGGCTTTCTGGAACGTGGACTGTCTTCCAAATGCCAGCGGCCATTGGTGGAACTCAGTTCCTTGCCATTGTAAGACTGAGGCACCACTTCCTTCCTGTGAAGAGGCCCCTTGCAGATCCTAGAGACCTCTGCGGGCCGCTCCTTGGCACGTGGTCCTCTCATGACACATGACGCAGCTGTCACAACTTGGCAGTTCATGTCTTCAGAGCCGGCCGGAGAATCTCTCCCTCTGGTCTGCTAAGATGGGACGTCCTACAACATCACAGTCAGGGGACTGGCTACCGGGCACGTTGGCCGTGTAATACAGTCTGGCTGGGGGGACTCTCTGTCTTTACCTTTGTCATCTGCTGTTGGCTGGAGGCAAGTCACAGGTCCCATCTGCACTCCAGGGAGGGGGATTGGGGTCACTGGTGCTTTCTTAAAATTCTGCCAGACACGCACTGTCATCATTTGCATGGAAAGCCCTTCATTTTTACCTTTTTGAATTTATGTTTCCTACTTCACTCTTGATCCAGGCACACTCCCTGTTCACTGCCACCCCGCCCCTACCGTGGGCATTGTGGGTGTGATTTATGGGCTCGGAGGTATATGCATATTATGGAATTCTTCCTGTAGTTCTGGTGCGAAGGTGCTTTTAATTCACAGGAATGGCTTTCTGTTGTAAATCTCATTCTGTTTCTTTGTCATTCGACGTTCAGTTTTAAGATTTATTCATCTTGCTGTATGTAGTTCATTGCTTTGTATATATCTTCAAAGATGAAGGTAGGATCATGCTACGTACATGGATCAGTAACTTGCTTTTTATTTTCACTATGACTTTGTCATCTTTCTTTCTTTCTTTTTAAAGATTTTATTTATTTATTTGACAGACAGAGATCACAGGTAGGCAGAGAGGCAAGCAGAGAGAGAAGGAAGCAGGCTCCCCGCTGAGCAGAGAGCCCAATGCGGGGCTCCATCCCAGGACCCTGGGATCATGACCTGAGCCAAAGGCAGAGGCTTTAATCCACTGAGCCACCCAGGCACCCCCTTTGTCATCTTTCTATGTCCACATCTGTTGGTTGTTGTTATTTCTTTTAACCACTGCATAATTTTCCATTTAAGGGATTTATTTAATTCCTGTCTTCAAAGGCCTGAAGGGCAGTTTGAAGGCCAGTGGAGGGGTTGTTTGATCGAATGGGACAGAGGGATAGCACTAGGGATCAGAGGCTCCCATCCTAGGGTTGGAAGTCCCTATCTGTGTCTAGAAGCCATGTGGTCACCTGTCTCTGCTTCTAACCATGGGTCTGCTCTTTTCTCTGGCTCAGTTTTCCAGACTGTGGGGAAAGTTCAAGACCAAGTCTGAACCCAGTGTCCACCTGGGCTCTGATCTCCAGCATCTCTGTTCCTCTTCTCCCACATTTGAACAACAGACCCAATCTGATTGGCTTGTGGCCAGCCAATAGGGATGTTGGCTGTAAGTCAGGTGCCTACCTTTAGTCTAATCAGAAGGAGCTGTGAGCTGAGCAGTCACATGACATAATGTGAACAGAGGCCCCAGGGGTGGCTTTGCTAATGGACTCCAGGTGCTTCCATCCCTTGCAGGTGTTGGCATTTGCAACTCTGGCCTTATTGGTCAGCACTTACCAAGTGTGTGTGTGCGCGCGCATGCACACACACACACACACACACACACACACACACACACACACTCATGACTCACCTGGGGCCCATGTTACCATGCAGGCCCCATTCTCCCTGAGACGCAGTCGTGAGACTGCTGATACCATGGAATCAGGGCGATGGCGGTGACCGCAGCAGGGAGTGGTCACTGCGTCTTCTGTGAGCCAGCCCCCCTGGTGTGTTAAGACCTTGGATCTTCAACAGCCTTGGCTGAGGGCACTTGGGAGGGCACTTGGATAGCCCTTCTGCTTGGAGATCACCGTATTGTTCACAGCTCCTGACCAGGGCCGCCTGACTCCAGGCCAATGGTTTTAACCTCTTAAGGGGCTGGGGAAGTGAGGCGTACAAGTCCAGAGGGTGAGCGACCAGGCAGTGAAGGCAGTGGGCAGGGAAGGGAACAGGGGTCCCTGTGGCCATGGACTTGGAAGCCCAGGCCCAGCGCCTAAGACTGCCTTGATGTTGCCTGCCAAATTAAAACCACATTGAGATATCACCTTACACCAGTTAGAATGGCCAAAATTAGCAAGACAGGAAGCAACATGTGTTGGAGGAGATGTGGAGAAAGGGGAACCCTCTTACACTGTTGGTGGGAATGCAAGTTGGTGTAACCACTTTGGAGAACAGTGTGGAGATTCCTCAAGAAATTAAAAATAGAGCTTCCCTATGACCCTGCCATTGCACTACTGGGTATTTACCCCAAAGATACAGATGTCGTGAAAAGAAGGGCCATCTGTACTCCAATGTTTATAGCAGCAATGGCCACGGTCGCCAAACTGGAAAGAACCAAGATGCCCTTCAACAGATGAATGGATAAGGAAGATGTGGTCCATATACACTATGGAGTATTATGCCTCCATCAGAAAGGATGAATACCCAACTTTTGTAGCAACATAGACAGGACTGGAAGAGATTATGCTGAGTGAAATAAGTCAAGCAGAGAGAGTCAATTATCATATGGTTTCACTTATTTGTGGAGCATAACAAATAGCATGGAGGACAAGGGGAGATGGAGAGGAGAAGGGAGTTGAGGGAAATTGGAAGGGGAGGTGAACCATGAGAGACTATGGACTCTGAAAAACAATCTGAGGGTTTTGAAGGGGCGGGGTGGGTGGGAGGTTGGGGGAACCAGGTGGTGGGTATTAGAGAGGGCACAGATTGCATGGAGCACTGGGTGTGGTGCAAAAACAATGAATACTGTTATACTGAAAATAAATTAAAAAAATAAATTTAAAAAAATAAACAGCCATGTAATAAGTTTAGTTGCTATTGTAAGGAAAAGGTTTACAGCCCTTAATCTCTAATCAGGACAAGTTCATGACCATCAGCATGTAGTGGGGAGTTCCAAGTGGCTGTTTTCTTCCAGCAGAGATCGTGGGGGACAGAGAAAAGTTACTGCTGACAGGGAGCTGACAAGAGAAATGAAGGGAATCACTTAATATGAAGTTGAAATGAACAGGAGAAGTATTAGTAGCTTATCTAGCACACGCCAGGACAACAGAATACTTACCAAGTGCTTACAGCGCATTAGGCAATAATTTAGGTGCTGATCTGCATTCATCTAAGCGGTAACTAGATTACACCCATTTTCAGGGAAGGAAGAGAGGGTCAGAGAGGCTAAGTGACTTGCTCGAAGTCACACAGGTGGGTGGAAACAGAGCTGGTTCTTCTTACTCTTCTGCTCACCCACACGGACTCCATGAAGTCGTTCACAAGAAGACAGTGTGGGGGCGCCTGGGTGGCTCCATGGGTTGAGCCTCTGCCTTCCGCTCAGGTCCTGATCCTAGTGTTCCGGGATCGAGCCCCACATCTGGCTCTCTGCTCCGCGGGGAGCCTGCTTCCTCTCCTCTCTCTCTGCCTGCCTCTCTGCCTACTTGTGATCTCTGCCTGTCAAATAACTAAATAAAATCTTTAAAAAGAAGAAGAAGAAGAAGACAGTGTGGGTCGGGTGAGCTACTTCGTGTGGTCTGCAGTCCCCAGAAAGCACCTTGTGGGCAGGGGGGTGTCTTATTTGTTGCTGTTAACAAAGCAACATGTTCTGGCAATATAAAATGATTTTTTAAATTTCTTAAGTTATTTTTAAAATGCTTTTTGAAGGAAAGATGAGATCTGTAGTGACCCAGTCAAGAAGAACTTCCTGGAGGTGGAGGCTCTTGGATGGCGCTTGAATGATGGGTAGGGACAGAGCTGGAAGGACAGAGGAAGATGCCCAAAGAGAGCCTGACTTATTCCAGGATTGCTCAGGTCACTGGCAGGCAAAAAAAAAAAAAAAAAAAAAAAAAAAAAAAAAAAAGGGAATATTCTCATATGGTCAGGAGGGGCAATGGTTTAAAACCAAATGCTCTTTCATCTCCCCCCACCCCGCCTCCGCCCCTGATACATGAGGGAAGCGTTGGACAGAGCTGCTGTGGGCTGGGCAGCCTTCCTCACTGTTCTTTCTGCTTCTTGCCTCCTTCCTCCCTGAGTGTGTGTGTGTGTGTAGGGGGTGATAAATGTGTGTATAGGGTGTGTGTGTGTACGGATATGTGTGTGTAGGGCACTGTATGTGTAGAAGCAATGTGTGTGTGTGTGTGTGTGTGTGTGCATGTGCAGTGCCAGGGGCTCAGTGATTGCAGAGGCAGAAACAGCTTCAGTAAAGGGGGAGGGGGAGTGAGACCCCCTCCCCACCCCTCACCCTCTGCTCTGATGTGCAAGGAGGAAACCCAGCCACCAAGCTCTAGGTAGTGGAGTCTAAGTCTATCCATCGTCCTAATCCCATGAAGAACTTTCGAAACCTCTCCTCAAGTCTGCATAACGTTACTGTGGCAAGAAGAGAATGCCTAGTGGTTCTGTTGTCCTGATCAGCTCCTGCTGCGTGTCCAGTGGGACAAAACACACAGCTTCTGAACAACTGAGGAGAGCAGAGATCTCGCTCCTGGCCATGAGGATCGCGGATCGTCTGACTCTTCTCTTCCAGGCTCCCTTTCTGCTGCGGCTCAGTTAGCCTCCCTACTTTGGCTGGGGGTTCCCTGCACGAAGGAGGGTGGCCCGCTGAGACAATCTGCGAGGACCCGGGGGGATGGGATCCTGTTTTGGGCTCCGTTCCCGACTCGCTCCGTGACCTCTTGTGAGGGGTTTGGTCTTTTTCCAAAGTCTTGTCCTTTGGCTCCTGGGTAGATCAGTGCTTAGTTTCTTCTAGATGTTTGAAGAGTCCTCTGGGTCTTTACTGATTTGTGTCTGAGACAACGGGGTACTGATACTCTTAGATTCTCTAATAACCGTGTCTCTGGCATTTTGGATTCAAGAATCCGCTGTCCCATGTGTATGCACCAGCCAGTCTGTTCCTACTTCTCACCACTTTTTTTTTTTTTTTAACCAGCCCCACCTATGGACTGTCCCATGCCACCACCACCAGTCATCTGTTCTAGCTTTTCCCCTGTCGTACAGGGCAGCCCACCACTCAATTCCAGTTGTTGTTGTTTTTCCCTGTTTTGCTTAAGATGTAATTGACATACAGTAAAATCCGCCTGTTTTTACCATACCGTCCCGGGAGCTTTGACAAACGTCCAGTTCTGTAGCCGCCAGCACAAGTCAAGACACGGAGCATCTCCATCCCACTCTGACTTCCTCCGGCCGCCTCTTCATGGTCAAGGCTTCCCTGCTCGCAGCTCCTTGCAGCCCCTGATCTGTTTTCTGTCCCTATAGTTTTGCCTTGGCCAGATGTCCTATAAATTGAGTTCTACGTTATACAGCCTCTTGAGGCTGGCTTCTGTCATCAGCCGGATGCATTTGGGATTCGTCCATGCCACGTGTATCTCCAAGCAGCTGCTGTCGCCGCAGACAGACGTGTGTCCCAGCCACCACAGGCCCCACCTGGCCTGCAGTTACTTCACCTGCCCGTCCCAGGGAGCACTTGAGTCTGAAACTCCCTGGCAGGTGGCTTGAAAGCAGCATGACTTTTGGGAGCAAATGGTCTGTCACGGGAACCATGTGTGGTAACGCATGGTAAGCACTTGGCGTGGTGCCCGACACCTAGGAGGTGTTCAGGTAACTCTCGTCAGCTTCATCGTCAGAGTGGCCGAGACCGGGTTCTCCGGGGCCATCTGTGCCCAAGTAGCAAACGCGTGGGACAGCTTAGCCACTCACTAAATCATGCCGGGGCCTGCCCTGTGGGAAACATTAGTGCACTTACTGTGCAAAAAGCCCTGCTCTTGGGACACAAGCAGGATCTTAGCAGATAAAAGAGGACTCCCGTGAGCAGCGTTACTCATCAGACTTTGCTGGCTGTCCAGATCTGAGCCCTTGTTCAGTCATAGCCAGCTCGTTGAGAAAATCTGGAAAAGCTCTGGGGCTCTCGCTTCTGTCCTCTCCTCCCCTTTCAGCTGTGGTTAATCATCCCCCGAGGAACCTTTAAAAAAGAAGAAATGGCAAATAGTCCGGCTTTGCCAAACCTCTGGTCGTTTTGAGCATGACCTGTTTGCAATTCCGAAGATGGAATTTCACGGAGGTTTCATATGGGGTTGTGGGGGTTGTGGGTAGGGGGCATGGTTGGAGAGCTCTCCAGAGAGAGGCAGGGGTGGGTGTGGCCCCTGTAGCAAAACTTTGCGGGAGGCGAGGAGCTCGTGTTGGGGAATATTCCCAACAGCAAGTCTGCACCACCACGTGCAGTGGCATTGGGCTCTGGTGGGTCCCAGAAGCAGAGGCGGCTGTAATCGCAACGGTCATATTCTTCCTCTTGGTAGTGTGCTTGCCTCTCCTCCCTGGACTGTCACAGTCCCCTCGCTGAGCAAGCCAGGCCCAGTGTTAGCATCTCATTCTACAGATCAGCACACTGAGGCTCAGAGTCACAAGGGCCTGGGTCCGAGTCACCCAGCAAGGAAGCAGTGGGCAGTGCTAGCCGGACCCATCTTCTGTGTCCTGCTTTTACTTCTGTCGTGTGGATGGGCCGCAACGGGGATCTCACTACTGGAAACCTTGCGGGGTTATCGTCTGCCCGTACAGGCTGCACGCTGAAGCTAAGGATGACAGGACTGGATGTGGGGTGGCGGACAGACACCAGGGATGACCGGGGAAGTCTTCCAGAGTTTTGACCTGAGCACCTGCAGCTGCTGTTTCCTGAGACGAAAGACTTACCGGGATCAGGGGCCGGGAGGCAGTAGGGAAGGGTTTGGTTGCAGATAGGCTATGTTTGAGATCCTTTCGACCTCCAAGTGGAGATGTCGAGTGGGTGGTTAGATGCGTGAGTCTGGAATTCAGGGCAGAGGCCTGGCCTAGGAATAGGCATTTTGGGGGGCACCAGATGCAATTTAATGAGAGTGTGCTGGTGGAGAGTCCCTAGGAAGGGGTCTGCTCTTAGCCCTGGAACCTTCTGATGTTTTGATGTTGCAGGGAAAAGGAGCCGGCTAAGGAGACAGAGCAGGGGTGGCCAGGGAGGCAGAGGGAGGGCAAGGAGTGGTGTGGGGGAGGGGGAGGAGGAGGGGGAGGCGGTGTCCTGAAGCCAAGTGCAGTCGTTTCAAGGTAGACACAGTGCCCGAGTGCATGAGTGTGTGGCTGGGCGGGATTCGAAGCGAGAATCACTGCTGGACCGGCCACAGTCAGCCACAGCCCCTGGAGGCCACTGGTGACTTCAGCAAAAGCTGCCTCCGTGAGAGGCAGGTGAGAACGCACAGTTGGGAGCGAGCTCGGGAGGCAGGGCGGGGAGGTCGGGGAAGGGGGTGTGGAGTCCGCTGGGTGAAGGTGCTTATCCGTAGAGAGGGCAGAGAGACCGGGTAACAGCAGGAGGGTGGGGGTCTAAACCAGGAGCAAGCCATCCGCTGAGAGAGAGGGTGGGTGGGGAAGGGGCGGGAAGAGGATGAAGAGGAGGAAACCGCCCACCCCTCCCTCGGTCATGGTCAGGATGGAAGGGCGTGGCCAGAGAAACCCTCTAGCAGCGCTGCCCTTGGCCAGACGTTTGACCTGAAGAAAGGAACTGCCTGAGTAGTTGACTAACATCTCACAGCAAACTAGTCAGCCTTTCCGAGAGGCTTCCCCCCTCGCTAACGGGTGCTTTCATTCAGATCTTCCATGCCCGCGTGTTCTGTGTCCTGAGCACACTGCCGTCTGTATTTGGTGAGCAGAAGGAGCCGCAGGATTTCCTGCTTCCAGATGTGTTTGAGGCTGTCCCTCGCCTCCCAACCGTGGGCATCTGCCGCAGCATTCCGTCCTGCCGTGGAATCTGCCGCAGCGTTTCTTCCTCCCAATCCCCTCATGCGCTCGGTCAGGCTTTGCGCCTCACTTGTGCTGGGTCCTGCGCGCCAGCCCCTCGCTCAGGCCTCCACCGATTCATGGTTGATCCGGTCAAAGCCCCGCCCCAGCCTCTCGGACTGCAGTCTCCCTCCCTGCCCCGATTCCTCCTGCCTTGGTAATATCGAGATACCACATTCCCTATGCCACTCAAATGCACTTGTGTCTGGTTCCACGGGCATAAAGTAGCCATGACCTGGACTGACTTCATCTCATTCCCCACCGCATTTCCTCCGGGTATATCCTGGCTCATTCAGGCTGTCCTCTGAACCCCCAGGTTCTTTTCTCTCCTCCTGCCTTTACTGTCTCCCATTGCCCTTAGGCTAAAACCCAGGTCCTTGCTGGGAACTTCAAGGCTGTGTGCCTTCTGTACTCCACTTGCTCCAACACCAAACAACCCCGGCCTCCAACAACATAAGCACCTTCCCACCTCAGGACCTTTGCACTTGCTACTTGAGTCTGGGAAGCTCACATCTTATTTACTCTTGACCTTAAATGTAACTCCTTGGAAAGCTCTTTCAACCTTTCCAACAACAATATCCCCCTCTGCGGTGTATAACCTGTGGTGTTATTTTGTGGATTTGCCTCATTCATAAAATTGCCACATTTTGAATTGAACTTGCTGATTTGTTTATCATCTTGTCACCCACTGGAATGTCAGCTCTATAATGTCCCAGTGGGATCTATGGTTGCTCAACAAATAATTCTTGGAAGATGGGTTGAAATGAGCCCCACATGCCATCCTCCTTCACCTGGGAATGCAGCCCTGTGTCGCTTGTGTCCATGGCCAAATGTGGCCCCTTCCTACTGTCTGTTACTGGGGGATCCCTCCAAAGTGCTCCACTCACCACTGTTATAGGCGCTCACAAACTTTGATGAAGGAGATGATAAAAGCTCTGTTTTATAGATGAGGAAGAAACAGCAGGAGTAGGGAAGTCTACAACTTACTCCCAGCCCTGTAACTGCTAGGGGAAGGAGCTATTCATTGAAGGCACATGGTAGGGCAAGATGAAGTGTGATGGGACATGATGGAGCATGACAGACCATGATGGACATGATTCAGCATGGTGGAGCAAGGTGAAGCATGATGGGACATGATAGGGCATGATGGGGCATGATGGGGCATGATGGAGCAAGATGAAGTGTGATGGGACATGATAGAGCATGACAGATCATGATGGGACTTGAGAGAGCGTGATGGGACATGATGGAGCAAGGTGAAGCATGATGGAGCATGGCAGGGCATGATGGGACATGATGGGTCATGGTGGAACATGACAGGGCATGATGGGACATGGCAGAGCATGATAGGTCACGATGGTCATGACAAGGCATGATGGAACATGGCAGAGCACGACATAGCATGATGAGGCATAATGGTGTCTTAATAATCTGAGCATCATGTGGGCATATTTTCAGCTGTCAGACTTAACATGCTCTTTTGATAACAACTATTTTGTAACATCTCCTTTGCCATCTTAAGCTGATACTCATAGATAATATAACTTACATATCCACATATTTTTAAAAAATAACATAATACCAAAACATAAGGCAATAAATAAGAGAAAAGTAATTTTTACAACATTAAATATTTAAGTGATCGCTCTGGTATGACTTAAGCATATGAAGTAGTCATATATTTTTTAACCTAATAAATAAAATATTCAGCTGAACTCTATGGCACTTTCTATTTTTTAGAAAAATAAGCCTATTCAAAACTCACTGTGTGAATGTGACAGCCGCAGACACAGACCAATATGGTAGTGTTATATGGTGACTCAGATGCCCCAGGCAGTGTTTCTAGCAGTTCGTGGGACAGTTCTTTCTCCATCACAACTGTCCTGTTGCTGGGGCAGCCAGCCTCCCTGGCCCTCACCCTCTAAATGCCAGTAGGGCCCCAAAAATGCCCCAGTGAATTTCTGAAATGCCTCTGGGGGGCAGTTCCATCTCCATCAAGAACCACACATAGAGGGGAGCGACTGGGCTTAATTTGAACCCTACACAGGGGGAGGGATCCCCTTGGCATCCCTGAATAAGCTGGATAGCCTTGATGAGCCTCCTTTTTTCTAAAATGGGGATAATAAGTCTTTCCTCTGAAGAAATGTTTGAGGGTAAAATGATCTGATTGTGCTGCTGCTAACATGGTAATCCAATATACAGTAACCCTTAGTATTCATTAGTTCTTTTCCCTAAATTGGGCAAACTTGCTCTACAAAGGGCCAGCTAATAAATAGTTTAGATTCTGTGGGACACACAGTTTCTGTTATAACTAACTACTCAGCTCTGCAGTCCTAGCAGGAGAACAGCTACAGATGGCATAGCAACAAACAGGCATGTTCCAATAAAACTTTATTCACAAAATCAGATGGAGGGCCGGATTTGGTCTGTGGGCTGTAGTTCACCATCTATGCTTATGGGCACGTGTACACCACTTCCTCTCTCTGCTCAACTGGATTAAAGTCTTCCCAGAGTCCCATGTTTCAAAGTTTTGTCATAGTAAGTGAGGAAGGCCAGGGTTTTCAGATAGTGGAACGGGTAAGCTCCAGAGGCCATTGTCAGGGATTATGAAGTTACCCTACAGAGTAGAACAGGCTCCCATCTTCAGGCTTCAGGGAGTGGTACAGGAGATGGGGGAGAAGCCGGGCTGCTAACGACCAAGGTCAGTAAAGATGAAATCTCAGGATGAGACAGCGTGGGTGAAGCAGGGTGAGATCTCTCTGTGCAGGGGACCAAGCTTTGAATGGAGCAGGTAGCTCATCCTTGGGGGTTTCTCAGGATCCCTAGTGTTTTTCAGAGCAAAATCCTAACCTCTCCCTTGCATTCGTTTTAAACTTCTCTTGTTCCTCCAATAGAGGAGAGAAAAAAAAATGAAGTTTAAAAGGAGCAAGAGATCATCCAACAAGACTGATTAGAACCCTGGAGCTACTAGCCTCAAAGAGTCACCTGCATTGTGCCCCTTCATGCAATGAGTTGTAGAATTTGCATTTTAAGTTTTGATGCAGGCAGCTCGTGGTACAGCTTCTGCCTAAGGACAAGTTTGTTTTGATCTTTATATGAAGGGTCTTGCACAAAATAAAATTTGGTTCCTGTACAAAAATCGATCTTCTGAGCTTCTGCTGAAAAATTAGAAACCCTGGGAACTCCAGGGCTGTTTTCGCCCAACAGCAATTGATGGATGGACAGAGGCTGTGGGTGGCCGCTGCCCGGGTGAGGTATATGCTCTCCAGCTACTCATGCCCCAATCCCTTTTTCTCCCACGTCCTGCCTGCTTCTTCAACTGGGGCCTCTGGAGGCACTTGGCTTTGAGATGCCTGTATCCCTAAGAAATGGTAAAAAGGTCTTTCATCAGCCATAAGAACGCATGAAAGGTGAGGGTCGGCTGGGAGTGGCCCTCTCTGCATTTATGGTGGGTTCCTACAGTTGATGTTCCTTGAGCAGATGGGAGAGTGGTCTAAAATACCCAGCTAGTCTGCCACTGCAGGGCTTCACTCCCTCAGTTGCTTCCCATTGCTTTTTGGACAAAGACCCAAACCTTTAACTCAGCCTGCAGAGTCCTGGGTGGTTTCCTCTCTGCCCACCGCCCAGCTGCCTTTCTGCTCCATGTTCTCCACCTACCCCCTCATGTCGAGCTCCTTTCAGTTCCTTAAACAGTTTGTTCGGTCCTCTTGTGACTTTGTAAACCCACATTCCAAGTGTACAACTTTGTTGGGACAGACTCCGTTAAGGTTGGTCTAGTTTGAAGTTGACAGAAATTCAAAACAAATGAAAAGGATGCTCTTTCTCTCATATAATAACCCAAGTGTGTGTGGTCAAGCCTGTGAGGCATGATGGCTGGGTGGTGATTCGATGCCCCTCTTCTGTTGTTCACTGTCTGTGGCCTCATGACCCAATATGGCGCCATACAGATTCCAGGAACAGAGAGTAAGGAAGGAAGAAGAGAGCCAAGGGGGCATGCGTACCATCTCTTATGAAGAGATCCTGGAAGAGCCTTCACAGCTGTATACTTCTGACTAAATTCTGGCTAATGAGGTGACACAAGGCCACCTGAGCTGCCAGGAAACTGGGAAATGTGGTCTGTGTTTCAGGAAGTCATGTGGCTGTAGGAGTTATAAACTTCACATACCTGCAAGTAGACTCCAGTAGGCTCTATGTTCTTGGGCCACCAGCATTGCCGTAAGTAGGATTTGGATTTAGCACTATTTTTCCCCAATGCAGTGCTCTTAACTTTTGCTGCATCACTTCCTGATGTGCAGTGCACACAGGAAGCATTTAATACATGCTCAGAGTAGTGACATACAGATTAGGGCTTGGATGCTCTTGGGAAGTATTGGTCTGTGTGTGCAGGCTGCTTCATTAATTTTTTCACAGGAGTCTGCTAGATGGATCTTAGAATTTATGAAATTTTAGAACTGGAGGGAATGGCCGTTCTTTTTAAAATTTAATTCACTGAATTAGATATGATGCTTGATCCATGAAAAGCACACATTTTAAGCATACATTTTGATGAATTTATACAAACATAAACACTCTTGTAATTGTTACCTCAGTCGAGATAGAGAGCATTTCCATCACTTCAGAAGGTTCTCTGGTATTCCATTGTAGGCAGCCCTGAACCCATATCCCACTCCAGGTGATTCCTGATTCATTTTCTATCATATGCTGGTTTTTCCTCTTCTCAAAGTCCATGTAAATGGAATCACAGTGTTTAGGCTCATTTATATCTGGTTTCTTATTTTTTTTTTGGAGATTTTATTTATTTTTTTTTAGCTTAATGTGTTTTTATTTATTTACTTTATTTTTATTTAGGTTGAATTGATTAACATACAATGTATTATTGGTTTCAGAGGTAGAGGTCAGTGATTCATGAGTCTTATATAACACCAGGTGCTCATTATATTACATGCTCTCCTTAGTGTCCATCCCCCAGTTACCCCATTCCCCCATCCACCTCCCCTCCAGCAGCCCTCAGTTTGTTTCCTGTGATTGAGAGTCTCTTACAGTATGTCTTCCTCTCTGATTTCATCTTGTTTTATTTTTTTCCTCTTTTTGCCTATGATCTTCTGTTTTGTTTCTTAAATTCCACATAGGAGTGAGATCATATGATCATTGTCTTTCTCTGATTGGCTCATTTGGCTTAGCATAATGCCCTCTAGTTCCATCCACATCATGGCAAATGGCAAGTTCTCATTTTTGATGACCCAGTAGTATTCAGTATATCTGGCTCCTTTAGCTCAGCATTTTGTTTTGCAGTGCAATCCGTGTTGTTGTTCATATCAGTACTTTGTTCCTTATTCTTTTATTCATTTATTGGCCATATAGTGTTCCATTGTATGACTGTACCTCCAATTATTTCTCCATTTATTTGTTGGTTGACAAGGTTGTTTCCAGTTACTGGCTATTACGAGTAAAGCTACTATGGACATTCATGTACAAGTCTTTTAATTTTCATTCTCTTGCTCAGTATTTAAGAGTGGAACTGCCTTGTCACATAAATAGGGATATATTTACCTTTATAATAAACTGCTAAGCTGTTTTCCGCTTTACATTTTTGTGAGCGGTGTGTGGGAGTCCCAGTTGCTCACATCTTCACCAAACACCTGGTATCATCAGATTATTTTATTTTTTTAACTTGCACTATTTCAGTAGATACACAGTTATATCTCATTGTGGTTTTACTTTGCGTTTCCCTGCTGACTAGCAGTGTTGAGCCTCTTTTCATGTATTCACTGGCTGAATCTATGCCTCCTTTTTGAATTATCTGTTTGAATCTTTTGTTCATTTCACTACTGGCTTTCTTATTATTTAGTTGCAAGCATTCATTATATATTCTGGATACAAGTTCTTTGTCAGATACATGTATTTTGCATATTATCTCTCAGCTTGTTGCTTGCCATTTTATTCTCTTAATGGAGTCTTGATGAGCAGAAGCTCTTAAGTTTGATCAGTTTATGCAGTTTTTCTTTTATGCTTAGCACTTTTGTGTCATGTTTTTAAAACATGCTCTTCGCCTGCCCTGTGGATAATCAGAAAATGTTTGCTTGAGTAGTTGAACTCCTTCAGAGCAGGAGTAGCTTTTAGGTCCGTAAAGATGTGTCTTCCTTGGGCTCTCCCCTCTCTCTCTTTAGTTTTAGGGGTCCTTGTTGGAAGGCTGCTCCCCACTCTGGCCTCCTATTATCCTAGGGTTGGGCTGATGGAGGGCCGTGTGTGTGTGTGTGTGTGTGTGTGTGTGTGTGTGTGTATGTGCACCAAAAACAAGTGAAAGGTTTCATTGTCACTGAGTGAGGTTTTCTCAGGTGACTTCTTGGCCTGATATCCTCAGGAAATGTTGCTTCATAAATCTTGAATTGTGTCGTTACCTTCTGCATATGCCGCCAGCGACTGCTTCCTACAAATGGATTTGGGAGTCATGCAGTAATTACCCCTGCAAGTGTTCATTCAAGTCTAAGAGCAGATTAAATAATGAATAGCAATGTCATTTATTCGTTCCAATTTAGAACCCTTGTCTCATTATTTTTCTGGATGAAATTGAATGTCAGGATGGGGAGAAAACTCGAGGGAAGGGGGGTGCGGGGATGGAAAGCGAGGCGGATATGTGGGCTCACACTGCATGATGCCGGAGATGGAGTTCTGCTGGGGAATCTGGACCCTTCTGCCCCTCCAAGATAGTAGGGCTCTGGGACCAAGAGGGTCAGGTAGGTGGAAATGTACTATTGTCCTTGCTCCATACCACCATCATTTTCCCCTTAGAACATAAAGTATGAAAAGAATTAAAGGGGGGAAAAACCAAGGGTAACTGTCATGGAGCATTTCATTTCCCCTGTCTTTTTTTCCCCTCTCTGCTGCGTTGTTGTTGCTGTTGTTTTTAAACATAACCTAAGACCATACCATTAATATGATGTATCTCCTGGTATGTGTATTGGCTCACCATTAGGATGTAAGCATTTTTAAATAAGACTGTGGGCACTTTGTGAGAAACAAGCTCCATGGGCTCTGGGACCCTTGCAGCCTCAGTGCTCTATCTGGTGCCTGGCAAGCGTGTGGGAAGGACAGGTCACTTCTAATGCTTGAGTGTCATGCCTTAATAAGAATGGCCAACATTGTAGGATGCTTGTAGCGAGCCAGACACATGCTGAGAGTTTCATGGAGTCTGCCTTGTTTACCGCCCATCACCCTCCTAAGGGACTGTGCTTTTCATGGCTGAGAGCACAGATCCTGGAGTGAGTCTGGCAGCATGGTGTCATGCTTGAGAACTTGTGATTTGGAGCTGGACTACTGGGGTTTGTATCCCAGGTCCATTGTGTCTTAGCTGTGTGATCTAGGGTAAGTCACTTAACCTCTCTGAGCCTCAGCTCTTCAACTCCTAATAGTAATATCTACTATGTAGGATTGTCCAAGAATTCAGTGAAGTAACCAATCAGTGAAATAACTGATCTGGCAAAGAGAAGGTGGTATGGACTATGAGGTATAATTACTATTATTCTTTATCTGGGTGACCTTGAGCAAGTCATTTTGCCTCTGAGTCCTAGTTTGTTTATTTGGAGGGTGGAGAGTGGTTGTGATCATTGAAATGAAAAAAATATGCCTGGTTGTAGTCAACGGGAATGGTTATCAATATGTACTAAGAAAGTAAGATCTATTGAACTCCTATATTTCCTTCTAAACTCATCCCCAGGGTCACTTCCTCCAGATGCTTTTCTTGATTCCTGTTCTCCCTGTCCCCATCTCCTTGTTCCTCCAGTGCTCTGTGCTATCCTCTGTCACAGCACCTCCATCCTGCCTTGTAATGTTTTAACTTGTTTGGGTTCTCACCAAACCCTAAACTCTTCAAAGGCACTCACCACTGTATCCCCAGACTCCAGCATCTAGCACACAGTAGGTGCCCTACAAAGCATTTACAGAGTAGAACCACGATTGAAGCAGCCAGGGAAAGCTGTGGGGGCAGCCAGACGGAGAGTGAGAGCTTCTGTTGAGTCATCTCAGAGGGGAGATGTTAGCAGAGGCTTCTGGAAAAATTAGCTGCTGTCATAAATTCCAGCTCTGTTTGGTAATGTTTGGCCAATCTTTCTTTTCCTGACTTAATTCAAAATTGGATGGGAGGGAAAGAAATTTGTCTGAGTGACTGTAAGTTAACAAGCCATAATGATGCTCCGGGAACCGTGTAGCTTGGAGCCATCAATCTGCAGAGAAAGAAGGGCAGGGGTGGAGAAGTAACTATGGGATGTTGGAAGGGGTTGTCAAGGCACAGAAGCAGGAAGATTCTGGATTTTATCAGAGTTCCTGTGGTCCAAATACCTTGGATTACTTGTCTTTAAGAGGTATAATTTATGGACAACACAATACACTGATTTTGCTGCACATTTTGGGTTTTGACAAAAGCACACATCTGTGTAACCACCACCACAATCAAGATAGAGAAATTTTCTGTTGCTCCAGAAATTTCTCTGTCAGTCATGCCCCTTTTTAGTCAGTCCCCTCACTTCCTGCCCTGGCAGCAACTAATCCTCTCTCTGTCCCTATAGCTCAGTGCTGTCTGTTTAGAATTTTACACAGATGGAATCATACAGAATAGATTCTTTTGCCTGGCTTCTTTCATTCAGCATCTTGCTTTTAGGATTCATATTGTGTTTTGTTTTTTTTTTTAAAGATTTTTATTTATTTATTTGACAGACAGATCACAAGTAGGCACAGAAGCAGGCAGAGAGAGAGGGGGAAACAGGCTCCCTGCTGAGCAGAGAGTCCAATGCGGGGCTCCATCCCAGGACCCTGGGATCATGGCCTGAGCCGAAGGCAGAGGCTTCAACCCACTGAGCCACCCAGGTGCCCCCATATTGTATTTTTGAAGTCACGTTTAATCCTGTTTCATCAATATCCCAATCCCTTTCTGAGATAATTCAGCGCAATCCATGCTTTCTTGCATGGTGTGTGCTTGGATGGTTCTGATTCTTTAATGTGCAGCCTAAATGCTCTCTCCTCTGAGATTCCTGGCCTCACTTCCCCCAGCACTGCTGGCCAGGTTGAGGACAATACTGATCGCAACTACCATTTAATAAGTCTTCACCATGCTTAATAAGCATTTACAAAGATTATTCTAGTATCACAAACCTCATCTGAGTTGGCTAGTATTGTCCCCATTTCAAAGAAAGAAAACGAAGGCTCAGCGAGGTTGAGTCATTGAGCTAACATCACACAGCTCAATAGTAGCAGAGCCCAAGTCTGATCCAGGACCGTGACCCCAAGAACCGTGCTCATGACCTCCCTCCTATCAAGCCTTATAGGTGGATTGTTTTCTTCTCCTCCAGCAGTTCCCCTCCCCTCAGATATCTGGGGTTAACCGCGGTCTGGAAGCAGATGGTCCTCCTCCTGATGGAGTGTCAGGAGGTAAACAGCAGCCTAACAGTATGTCACGGTGCCTAGGTCATGCTCGTTCATCTCATCACAGAGGCATTTATGGCCTCAGCTCATCACAAGAAGTGTGAGGACAGTACAGTGAGATGTTTGGAGGGAGAGAGACCACGTTCACATTACTTCGTTATGGCCTATTGTTATAATTGTCCCATTTTACCATCAGTTGTTGTTAATCTTTTCCTGTGGCTAACTTATCAATTAAACTTTATTATAGG
This sequence comes from Mustela nigripes, assembly GCF_022355385.1. Lineage (NCBI taxonomy): Eukaryota > Metazoa > Chordata > Mammalia > Carnivora > Mustelidae > Mustela > Mustela nigripes. The sequence goes on from NC_081563.1 coordinate 130,449,861, forward strand.
TCATATCATCATATGAATGTCATTGTGCATAGAGGGTGTGGCATTATCTGCGGTTTCAGGCATCCACCAGGAGTCCTGGAATGTGTCCCCTGTGGATAAGGGGGGGGATACTGTCTATTCTGACGCATGCTTAGACCTAAGGGTTTACCTTATTTACTCGGCATGTCACCTTCCTAGGGGACAGTTCTTTTCATGGCTGAGAGCACAGACCCCAGATATCCTGGTATCTCCTCCATACAGCCCCTGTTTTTGTATAGTTCATTGTTTTACGGTCTTCCCACCTTATCAGCCCGAGTTCTTTGTTGCAAATGACAGAACCCACTCTAGACATTTAAATAGAAAGAAACTTTATTAAAGGAGATAAGATAGTTCCCAGAATCTCCAGGAAGACCAGAATCAGCTTGGAGGCTATGCAGCCAGGAATAAAGTGAGAATTTCACTGAATACCACAGCCCCTGCTGCCCTGAAAGGCAGACAACCTCCCTGGAATGAGATTCTCTGGTTGTCTGTCAGTATCTTCTGTGCTCCTGTCTGAATTGCTGTCTGATTGGTGGAGTCTGTGTCACATGACTATGCCCTGGGTGTAAGGGATGCTGGGAGAATAAGTGGCCAGCTTTAGCCAAGGAAAGGCCAAAATTCCCCTGAACTTGAGAAAGAGGTTCCACAAAAGTTGGAAAACTAGAAGACGTGTCTGTTACAGTTTCTCCTAGACTATAAGCTCCTCCGGGAAGGGGAAGGGTCTGTTTTCTGTATCCCCAGCCCAAAGAACATGGCAGATGTAGTGTAACGATCAAGGACATATATATTTAGCAAATGAATGAATGAAGGGATGGATGGGCCAATATGCAGTTGACATAGGGAAGACCTCAAGACCTCAAAATGTGTTGAGTCATCTTGAGAAATGGTTTCTTGGCTTCATACTTGAGGATGATTCAAGCCTGGAGCATTTCCGAGTCCACAGGCCGATGGACCCAGGCCCCCTCTTTGAATGTGGCAGCTCCATGGACTGATCTGGGCATGAATGGGGGAAGCCACCACTGTTTACCCAAAAAGAGGTTTCGAGGCTGTCCAGAAGCAGCGTGTCAGCCACAAGCAGAAAGCAGGCTGTGTGTTCAGCCTGGTGACAGTCACTAAGGTGGTAAGAAGAGACTAACACTTCTAGAACCCCTGCTATGCTCCAGGCAGTCCGGGTTCTCTAATTTAGGTCTTACTTCAACTCTTTGAGGTAAGACTACTATTCCCATTTTATAGGTGAGAAAACTGAGTTTCAGAGAGACAGAGTAAATTGCATGACACCATCTGGCTGCTGTGGTTTAGAATTCTATCTCAAGGCTAGACTTTTTAATTAAAGTCTGGCCCTACCACATACTAACAATGTGACTTTGGTGTGCATATGTGAGCATCAGAAATAGTAATAGTTCTGACTACAGGTGTTTTCTACAGACAAAATATGATGATGCATGGAAAACAGTCTGGTGCTTAACATATAGTAAGTGCTCAGTATGGATGTCCAGTTGTTCTGTCATCACTTGTTTTAAAGACTATCCTTTCTCCCTTGAATCGTTTTTGTGTCTTTGTTAAAAATCAGTTGACTATATTTGTGTCGACCAATTTCTGGGCTCTCTCGTCTGTTGTACTGATCTATGTATCTATCCTTTTACCAATACTATATCATCTAATTACTGTGGCTTTATGATAAGACTCGAAACCAAGCAGTGAGATTCTTCCAACTTCATTCTCCATTTTCAGAATTGTTTTGGCTGCTCTAGGCCATTTCCTTTTATATAATTTTAGAATTAGCTTGTCAATACCTAAACATGACTTTTCTGGGATTTTGATTTGGATTGCATAGTCTATAGATCAAATTATAGTTAACATCTTAATGCTGCTAAGTCTTCCAACCCATGAGCACAATATACCTCTCCATTTATTTAGATTTTCTTTTATTTCTCTCCTCAGTGTTTTACAGTTTTTAGCATATACAGCCTTCACACATTTTGTTAGATTCATAGTAATTATCTATTATAAATAGTATTTTTGGAATTTCAAATTCTGATTGTTCACAAGTTCTAATTGTTCTAGTTCTGATCATATCACATCATATATTTACTTTTGCATTGAACGTGTTGAACTCATTTATTCTTGGAGTTTTTGTGGATTTCACCAGGTTTTCTACATAGATGATCATGTTGGGTATAAATAGGGGCATTTTCCAACCTGTATGCTTTTTATTTCTTTCTCTTGTCTTATTGGACTGGTTCTAACCAGTCCAAATGTCCAACGTGATGGTTAATAGGAGCCATAGGAGAGGGAAACCCTTGCTTGGTTCCCAGTATTCTGGGAAGTATTCTCTTCCTTATTAGTTTGCAGGATTTTGTAGATGACTTTTATTAGGCTCAGAAAGTGCCCTTCTTCTTCTTCTTCTTTTTTTTTTTTTTATTTTTAAAAGTTTTTATTTTTTTGAGTATTCTCTACACTCAATGTGGAGCTTGAACTCACAACCCTGGAGTTGTGAGTTCAAGTAGTAAAGTGAGTTCAAGTGTGAGTAGGAGTCACACACTCTATCTACTCAGCCAGCCATGTGTTCTCCAAGGATGCTCCCTTCTGTTCCTCATTTGCTGAGAGTTTTTATCATGAATGAATATGGAATTTTGTTGCTTGCCTTTCCTACAATGATCCCATTTTTTCTTACTTAGTTTGTTAATATAGTGAATTAATTACATCAGTTGATTATTTTTCAATTGGTTTTTGAATGTTGAAACAGCCTTGCATTCCTGAGTTAAACCTCACTGGTCACGCGTCCTTCTTACATACTTTACATTTTACAGACTGTTGGATTATATTTGCTGCTACTTTGCCGGGGATTTTTTTCACCTGTATTCTTGTAATGTCTTTGTCTGGTCTTGGTATTAGTATAATCCTGGTTTCATGAAATGAATTGGGATATATTTTCACGTCTTCCATTTACTGGAGGGGATTGTGCAGAATTGGTATTATTTCTTCTTTAAATCTTTGGGAGGATTTGCCAGTAAAACCATCTGAGTCTAGAATTAGTTTCTCTTTCTCTTTCTCTCTCTCTCACTCTCTCTCAGATGGTTTTTAACTACAAATCTAACTCCTTTAATAGATATAGGACATTTCAGGTAATCAGTTTCTTCTTGGATGAGTTTTGGTAGTTTGTATCTTCAAGGAATTTTTCTGTTTCATCTAAGCTGTTGAATTTATAAACATGAGTTGTTAATAGTGTGTTCTTTAATGTCTGTGACTCCAGTAGACACATTATATTTCATTTCATTTCAGATATTGCCGACTTGTTTCTTCTCTCTCTCTTTGATCATTTTTGTTATTGGTTTATCCATTTTATTGATCTTTTCAGAGAACCGGCTTTTGGTTTTGTCACTTTTCTCTGTTGCACCTCTGTTTTTAATTTAATTGATTTTTACTTCAATCTTTATTTTTTCTTTCCTTCTGCTTGTTTGGGGGTTTTATTTATTCTTCTTGCTCTAGTTTCTCGAGGTGGAAGCTTTGGTTACTGATTTTAGATTTTTTCTTCTTTTCAAATATATGTGTTTAATGCTATAACTTTCCATCTAAACACAGCTTTGGCTATATTCCACGAATGTTGGTATATTTTATTTTTATTTTCATTCAGTACAAATATTTTTAAATATCCCTTAAGATTTCCTCTTTGAGTCTCAATGAGTAATTTAAAAGCATGTTTTTTAATTTTCAAACATTTGGGAGTTTTCCATATATCTTTCTCTTTGTGGTTGCTAGTTTACTTTTTTTTTATGATCTAAGAACATGATTTGTATGATTGCTGTTCCTTCGCATTTGTTTAGGTTTGTTTTATGGATCCGATTATGATGTATCTTGGTGAATCTTCCATCCACAGTTCAGATGGATGAGTTCCTGTGTTGTTGGGTAAAGTGTTCTATAGATATTTATTAGATCTGGTTGGTTGGTAGTATTGTTTAGGTCCTCTATATCGATACTGATTGTCTGCGTAATTGTTCAGTATTTACCAAGAAAAGAAGTGTCAGGGAATCCAATTACATTTGTGGATTTGTCTATTTCTTCTTTCAGCTCTTTTTGCCTCATATATTTTGATGGTTTGTTCTTAGGTACATACACATATATCATTTCCATGACATCAATGTGTCTTCCCAGAGAATGGGTGCCCTTCTCATTATGTAATGCCCCTCTTGATTCCTGAAACAGCCTTTGTTCTAAAGTCAACTTTGTTTGAAATTAATATAGCCACACTGGCTTTCTTTAGGTTGGTATTTGTGAAGGATGAACAGAGGGAAGAAAGGGACAAGCAAGGGCTAGGAATAATGTCTACATCTAAACAATATCTATTTCCAAACTATCAGTATGTTTGCCTAGAGCTGTGCCCAGTGGAAGAGACTGGATTCCCAGCACTGACTGTAAAGTAGGCACCTGCCTGAGATCTATGGCCATCAATAGCCTGTTTGCCTGTGGTTAGATTTCTCTGCGGACGGACAGGTGTGGCAGGAGACCACCATGGCTCTGGAGGCTCTTCTAACTTGGGACTCAAATTATTCTGTGTTTCCAACCTTTCTCCACTATCGGGAGCACCTCGCAACCCCAGAAAGTCATCTTTTAAAATACTTGGTGTGTGCATTGGAGGAAAGGAGATAGAGGGATTATCTGTAGGTGTATTTTTTCTTTTAAGAAGCTCTTTCATAAATCCCCCTGTTGTGTGATTGCAAAGTGGGCTGTGGGAGGAAAGGGAAATATTCCAAGTTTCATCAGGAAACACAGAAAAGACTAAAGTAGATGTCTAGGGCCCAAGGTCATACCCGGAAGATGAAGGATAAGTTGGCCACTCCTAATTATTGGTAATCTCTTGGAGTTTCAGCCTCAGTAAGGACGGAAAGGGTGGCAGGGAGGGGAGGAGATGTTACTACAGTTCTCATCTATATTCAGTCTCCAAGAATAGCCTTCCGATTGTAATTGAATATAATTGGAGACAGAGTCTGGCTGGCTGGAAGCTCGCTGATTGTCTACCTTCGCAGTCTTGGGGTTGGGCGGGGGGGGGCGTGGGAGCAGGAATGGGGGTGGCAGGGTGAGGAGAGAGCCCTCTCTGTGCAAGCTGGGCTCTATCCTGGACGTGTGGGCAGCCAGGCTGGGGTCAGACAGGCCTTGAGTTCAAATCCCACCTGCTAGCTGGGTGACTTAGCCATTCTCTGCCTCAGTTACCTTATCTGGGAATAAGGGTAATACATATTTAGAGCACGGTTGTGATAATTCATGTCAATTATTTCTCTTACTTGCTTCTCAGAGGGTGCACACAGACCAACAACATTCAGCCTCCCTGGTTCCCAGGGGAGCCTAAAGGAAATGCAGATTGTCTGGCCCTGCCCAGCATCTGCATTTTAACCCCATCCCAGGTGATTCCAATGCCTGTCACAGTTGGAAAGATTCTGCCTTTAGGCCACTGCCCTCTTTTCTCACTGAGCCCATTCCATTTTTGAGGGGTGTCCCTCCACCCACACGAAACAACACTCAATACCCAGAGTATTTGGAGAAGGTAATTTCCTCCTGCTGTGAGGGTCCCGGCCTTTCTCAAGAGTATTAAGGCTGGATTCCCTCCTTCCATCTCCTTCCCCCGCCCCCAAACCAATAAATCACCAGCACTTCCTGCATCTATTAACATTTATTAACATTTGTGAAGACATAGCCTTTTGGCAACTTAGATCCCATTTTTTTTTTTTAAATGTACCTAAGGGAGCCTGCCATTTAAAGAACCCCCGTGGGGAGCACTTCTGCAAAGTAAATAATCACCAACTAATTCATCTATTTTACAGAATGCAAATTTGGCATATGATGATTTCAGAACAAAGCAGGTTGAACTACTGGGATTTCTAGTTCTTAATTAGCAGTATTCAGGAAAAAAAATTTTTTTTTTTTCTTTTTGTGAGTGACTTAGGTCTCTTTTCCTAGACTAAGTGGGTCTTCGGGATCACCTGTAGAATTTTATGCTTTCATATTTTTGAACTATATAAATTAAAATGCATGGCTTGATGATTTTACATGTGTATACACCTGTGCAGACAAGATGTGGAACAGTTTACCACCCCTGTTCCTGGTCTGGAATTTCATATGATGAAATTGAGGCAGGAGGGAAGGGGGACTAGGGAGACACATTGACCAAAGTAAAGCCACTCTAGTTTTAGGCTGACCCTTAACCTGAAAGTCAGCAGGTCATAAAAAGAGTTATAAGATCTATGGGGCACCTGAGTGGCTCAGTGGGTTAAAGCCTCTGCCTTCAGCTCAGGTCATATTCCCAGGGTCCTGGGATCAAGTCCAGCATCGGGCTCTCTGCTCAGTGGGGAGCCTGCTTCCTCCTCTCTCTCTGCCTGCCTCTCTGCCTACTTGTGATCTCATATGTCAAATAAATAAATAAAATCTTTAAGAAAAAAAAAAGAGTTATAAGGTCTAATTCATGGGAAATCACAAGACCCCCTCCCTCCTACCACAAAAGTAACATAGGCTGGACATTCTTGAGAGTCGCTCCCTGTTGGTAACTTCACACCCCTAAGACAATGGAAAAGCTAAGCAGCCAATGTAAATGTTAAGCCCAAAGTTAAAGAGTAAGCCCCTCTCTTGACTGAGCTAATTAAAAAAAAATTTCTTATAAAACCCTTGGTTAGAGGCAAAGGAAAGTCCTCTTCCTCACCTAGGAGAGACCACTGCTTTGTCTATGAAGTAGCTCATTTCTTCTATACTTACTAAATCTTTGTCCTTTTCTCTAAATGGCTTGCTCTTGAATTCTTTCTATTTTTTCTTGATGGAAGCCAAGGTTCTGGCTGCATACGGTAGATGTGCCTCTGATGCCGGAGTTTGGATTTGTAAGGTTGGTGAGACCGGGACAGGATTTTCTTTGGTTATTCTCCTTCTCCCAAGTGGCCACCAAGAAGACAGTGGTTTCTAGATGCATCTTTGAGGTCCTAACTTCTGGTTTCCCATTAGGAATGAGGTCTGTGAATTCAAGGACACTAGCACCCTTTCCTTCAAATTCTCCTTTTTCCATAAAAATGCAATTCCATCTGAACTATAAGGCATAGTGAGTCCTAATTACTATATTTATAAAAATTATATACAATTAGAGCAGAGTTTCAGGAACCAAGCCAGTTCTCTGGGTTGGGCTGGGGTGGTGGTGAGAATTGAATACATTGAAATGCACATTTTAAAAGGGCAAAAAAACGTTTTGGGGCAAAGCTGTATTGTGGCATCTTCCAGGCCCATTTTGGTCATTGGTTTTTAGGGGCAGAATACAGGTTCTTCCTCAGCTGTTGACTCCAGCTTTGATGCAAACCATTCATAAGACATCAGAATTCATTTTGGAGATTATACGGGGAATGGCTGTATTTTCTGAACCAAAGGTAGAGCATGTGGTTAGTTGAAGATCTTGATGCCCTTTATACATGTGAATGGCAGAGTGATGTCAGAGACAAAGATGGATTTAGAAATCAGAGAGAGATGGGACTGATGCATAGTGGTAGGAGGTCCCGGATCCGTTCCAGGCATGGGACCAAGCCCTGCTAATGGAAGGGTCAGGTGATTTAGCCTCCAATCCTCTGATAACCAAGGCTGGAACCAGGGAGACCAAATCCACATTTTTGGCCTCCAACCAAAATCCCAGAGCTCACTAGTTTTCCATGCACAGCAGAGCCCATAGAATTTTCACACAGGCTAGAGAAGCCCAAGCTAGAAGGAACATTTCCCCTGAGCATGCTGGTCCCCCAACCCCGAGATCATGACCTGAGCTGAAACCAAGAGTCTGGTGCTCAATCAACTGGGCCACCCAGGTGCCCCCAGGCCTCTCTCTCTTACTGCTGACACTGAACAGCAAACTCCACAGTCTCTGGGGAGGGAGATACCCCTCACAGGAACTGCAAGCATTTCATGTTCTGGGTGTGGTAATATGTGTACATGCCCTTTAGAAAATATCAAGAGTCTGCAGTATTACTTAAGGGTAATCCTCAATGTGAACTAATTTTGTTTCCCATCTGATAAGAAAAATCATTCACTGCTACACACAAAGTAGGAGACTTCAATTCAACATTGGGGAAATTCCTTGAGGACTTGGCCCAAACACCTTCTGTAATGCTGTACGTCAGAGGATTTTCCATGTCAGTTCATAGAGGACGCCCCTGCGTTTTTCATGGCTGCATAGTATTCCACAATGTGTTGAGAACACATTTTATCTAAGAGGTATTGATGTGCATTTCGCTTTTCAACCAAGAGACATTAAGGGAGGTCAACTGAGAGCTTTTGGTTTCAAATCCAGGCTCCAGTACATACTAGCTGTGTGATCTTAGACAAGTCGCTCAACCTTTCTGTGCCTCCATTCCCTCATCTTTAAAGGGTGGATAGTTATCACATCTATCTCATTGGGGATTAAAAGAGGTAATTCATGCAAAGGATGGAGAACAGCATCTGGGACATAGTGCTTGGTAAGTATTAACTGCATTAGTATGGTGCATTTCTTACTGTTAACTAGAAAAAATTCACAGTGCAACAATTTGTGCATGCTTTCTTGTCTTCATGTCTCCTCTAGTAGTGTCTAAAAGCAGGTTTTAAGAAACAGGTTAACTAGTAAAGCTAGGAAATACCTGATAGTAATAGGCATTTTAGAAGTAGAAAGAAGAAAATTATCAGTATAATTACTGCTACTATCTTTGGACTGTTTCATTCTAATGCTGGTTCTCTTTTTCCCCCTGTTTGTTTGTTTTGCCAATATTTAGAGATGAGTTTTGTCAGCCTATTTCTATGTGTGTATAATGAGGGTCATACTAAACTGAGTTTGTATCCTGACTTTTCTTTTCCTATTTTATTTTTAGGGCTTTTCTACAGCTTTATTGAGGAATGACTGACAAATAAAACTGTACATATTTAGGATGTACAATGTGATATTTGGGTATACATATATGCTGTGAGGGGATGACCTTAATAGTTAGTTAACTTGCTTAGGTACCATGTTTTCATGTGTGTAATAAGAAGACTTGAGATTTTTCTCTCTTAGCAAATTTTAAGCATACATTATTAATAATAGAGTTTTTATGCGATACATTAGGTTTCTAGAACTTACTTATAACTAAAAGTTTGTTCCCTTTGACCAGCATCTCTTTTGTTTTGTTTTACTCCCCTCTGTTTTACTTTTTTTTTTTTTTTTTGGGAGAGAGAGTGCATGCAAGCTGGCGGGGAGGGGCAGAGCAAGAGGGAGAGAGAGAATCTTAAGCAGCCTCCAGGCTCAGTGCAGAGCCCGACACGGAACTCGATCCCACAGCCCTATGATCATAACCTGAGCCAAAATCGAGAGTCAGATGCTTACCCAGCTGAGCCTCCCAGACGCCCCTATTCCCTTCTGGTTTAGAGCAGGCTTAGGTGAATAAGGAAAAGGGAGGGACGAGTGTGTGAACGAACGCGCTTAGCACAGAACAGAAGCTTCAGCCTTGCAGTTCACCTGGAAAAGGGGCTGCTTATCTACAGGTTTCACATCACCCCCCATTCTCTCCCGAAACTCAAGACGTCCCATGATGTTCGGGGTGGCCCCTTTCCCAGCACACATGTTGTGCCTATTCGTACTGGGGTGGGGGGGGTACGTGCCTGCCTGTGCATTTTACTTTTCAAGCATGTGTCCGTCGAGAACTTTGTCCAACCGGTCCCTTCCAAGAGCCAGGCCCAGGAACCTCTCCAAGTTCAGAGGCGGGCTTTGATTTCTGAGAGCACATTACAGAGCTGTTTTTGATAGAAGAGTGATTCTCAGCTACTGAATAAGAAATGGTCCTCATCCATAACGCATAGCCCTTTAGAAGAAAGGGAGAAAGGGAAGTCTAAATCTAGCACAGGCTGGAAAAAGATGGTGAGTGATTGAGAATGCCATTCAGAACAGACTGGGTGCTTTTCTCAGCTAATTCATGCTTCCCTCCCGCTCGCTGAGGAGGCTCCCACGTCGGGGCTGGCCTGGCTGGGGGGCCCAGGGGTCGGCGGGGGAGGGGGGAGGCTGCACAGGAAACTCCTAGGAAGCAAGGAACAGGTAACGAGACACAGAGACCAAACGCTGAAAGGGGATGCTTTCCAACTCAAAGGTGACTTTACTCGAATATTCTAGATCCTTATAAAATTCTTATTTTGGGATCCTCGTTTTGGCTGTAGTGTTCAACAACCGAAACACAACTACAGAAACCGGGGGAGGGAAACATATGGGTTCGGGGGGCCTTCGCTGAATTACATTCCCACTGGCCTAAATATACCACCCAGACACAGGAAGGAGCCTGTTTCACATTTCAAGTGACATTTCTAGAGCCTGTCACCATCCATACACTGTTGCTTCTTGTTTGTTCAATCTTGGTGACGGTGGGGGACTTCCCAGGGCCCGTAGCTTCTAGAAAGGTTAGTCTTGGAAACATTGTGGGGGATTGAATAGTATCCCCCAACTCCTAACCCCCCTGCTCCTGTGAATGTGACCTAAATGGACAGTGTCTTTGCAGATGTCATGGAGTCAAGGCCCGAGATGTTTTTCTGGATCTATCTTCCTGGGTTAGACCCTAAATCCAAGGACTGGTATCTTTACAAGGAAAGAATAGCTCACCCAGGGAGGATGGCCATGTGAGGACAGAGCCGGGGGTGATGTGGCCACAAGCCAAGGATTGCGAGGACCCCCCAGAAACTGGAAGAGGCAGGGAACGGTCTTCCCCAAAATCCTTCAGTGGGAGCGTGGTCCTGGCAGCACACTGATTGAGGATTTCTGGCCTCCAGAACTACTGTTTTCAGTCACGCAGTCTGTGGTGACCCATGACAGCAGCCCCAGGAGACAGCTGCGATGTTCCAGGCCTGAGTCCCTCTGGGCCTCGTGCCCCACCCACCTGTCACTTAAATGCTCCAACCACACCACCTCTCCAGTACTTGCCAGTGCTGCTGATTTCCTCCCCCCCAACTGCCTTCTCCCGTGCTATCTCCCGACTACCTACTTGCTCCTAACCCTGAGGCAACCCTCACCCCTGAGTATATTCTGTCCCCCAGATGGGACCTCAGCTTCACAGGGCTGGGAAGAATCATTGACTTGTGAAATCAACCCACCTCTCTCCAGGCTACTGCACTCACTCGTTCATTCAGCAAACGTGCGGGACCCTGGCCCCATTTGGCCGGGGGGGTGGCCGAGAAGGGAGCTGTGGGAGAGGTTTTCTTTGTGAAGAAATACTGACGTTCTATTAGATAGTCACAGCCAATCACGGAGACAGTGGCCTTAAGAATTAAATGGGAGGGGCGCCTGGGGGCTCAGTGGGTTAGGCCTCGGACTCGGTTTCCTCTCAGGTCATGATCTCAGGGTCCTGGAATCGAGCCCTGCATCGGGCGCTGTGTTGTGCATGGAGGCCGCCTGAGGATTGTCTCTCTCCCTTTCCTTCGGCCCTGTCTCCCACTCGCGTGCTCTCTCTTTAACAAAAAAAAAAAAAAAAAAGAAAAGAAAAAAAATTTTTTAAGAATTAAATGGGAAAACAGCTAGAAAGCTTAGAACAGTGCCTAGTCCACAGTTAGAAGTCAGTAGATTTTAGTTGTTGTTAGGGTTCCTATTATTAAGAAGTTATAATTGGGAAGAAACAGCATGTAGCCCAACAGAACGTGGCTGGGAGCCAGATCCTGCCTGTGGGCCCACTATTCTCCGGCAAAGCAAGGGCAGGGGCAGGGAGCCTAGGTGAGGGGGGGCGGGGGGGGGGGGGTGGACCGCACACAACTCCTTGCTGCTGCCTCTGATTCTCTGGCTCAGGCACTGAGTGTCACTCTCTGTCACACACACACACACACACACACACACAAGCGGCCCCCGGTCTGCCACGTCACCCCACATAATTGGCATGGCAGCCAGCTTTCCCAGCGGCTCTGAGGCCACAGGGGAATTTCTCAGAATCTCTTTCCGTTCCAGTGAGCCGCCAGGAGCCGCGGGCCGGCCTCCTAGTGCCGCTCTGACGAGTTCCCACAAACTTGGTGACTTAACACAAATCCGTTATCTTCCAGTGCAGAAGTTCAGAACCTGAAATGGATCACCCATGGTGTGTTCCTTCCGGAGGCTCCAAGGAACAATCCATTTCCCTGCCTTTTCCAGCTTCTGGAGGCCCCCGGCGTCCTGGCTCTGCGGCCCCGCATCACTCCGACCTCGGCTTCCACCATCACACCTGCTTCTCTGACTCTGACCCGCCTGCCCCCTCCCTCTGACCACCCAGGCAATCCAGGGTCATCTCCCGATCTCGAGACTTAATCCCATCTACAGAGACCCTTTTGCCCAGTGAGGTGTTAACAGAGTGGCAGGTTTCGGGGATTAGGACATGGACCCTTTGTGCGGGGTTATCATTCTGCCCGCCACACCCCACAGGACTGGTCGTGGCAGCCAGCTTTCCCAGCAGATCTGGGGCTTCAGGGGAACTTCCCAGAACCTGCTTCCTTCCAGACGTGAGCCAGGCGGTCTGCACTACAGACCTCCATGAGGCAGCCACAGCCTGTTTGCTCAGATGCTGGTGGAGTTCATCCCCCTTGGACTGGGCCCCTCCCCCGACCAGGGTGAGGTCATCCTCACCTCCTAGCCCTGTGAGCGGGGCAGGGAGGGCCCCTTTGATCCCCCCTCCCTTTCCCCATTCCCTGCGGCATCCATGCCCCTCTCTAAAACCATATGTGGGAATACATTTGGGGTCCACGCAGGTAATCCAGGACAGGTGCCTTGGCTGGAGAGCCTTAATTCATTCACACTTTATGCCACAAAAGGCAGTTCTCACTCTTGTATCATATAAAGCAACATTCACAGCTTTTAAAGATTAGGATGTGGGCGTGCCTTTTGGGAGCCACCATTCAGCCCACTCAAGGCGGGGGGGGGGGGGGCAGCCCTCGGGACACAGTCGGGCTTGGAGTCCAGTCCAGGTTCTGCTGATCCCTGGCTGCGTGCGCTGGGGCAAGCTACCTCACCCTACTAAATCTTCAGCAGTCCCATGGGATTCATAATCCAGTTCACAGACCTGTGGCCGTGGTTCAGCCTGCTAATGCGTAGAAGGCACGGGGTGCCGTGCCAGGCACTTCGAGGGCATTGGGCATGCGCGAACAGAAAGCACACTATGCACAGACCCCAGCTGCTGCACGTTGTAGCTGTGTCTTATGCCTCTGTATCTTATGTGAGATAAGCAAATCAGCTGCCTTCCCCGGACATGGGCATTTTCCACATTCCGGGGGAAAAGTGGGGAGAGCGAGCAGGAAATAAACACACGGGTTCCTCTTCCCCGATGCGTCACAGGGCCTGGTGCTTCTCAGATGTGATTCCGAGTTCCATCGTTGCTCTGACTTTCCGCAGCCGATGGGTAGGTTTGGCCGCACCTGTCTCCCGGAAGCAGGGAGGTCAGGTGGCTGGCCCCATCTCACCCAGCCAGTTAGTGAGGAAGCCAGGAGGAGGCGCCCCTACCCTCCATCTCTGGACCTTGCCCCCAGTGGGATGTTTGCACTCAGCAGCGTCTGGAAATTACTTCCATCTTCTCCTGTTGTTTTACAGGCAATTTGGGGAGAGTGAACGGAGTCTAAAATGTTACCCACCTCCTGCCTATAATGAAACCAGCTGGAGAGAGGCACATGTGTTGCTCGGAGCCCCCTGGGCACATTAAACCATGTTCTTACTAATAGGAACCAGCACCCCATTGAAACACCAATGGAACATTTTCTCCCCTGAGGGCACCTGAGCAGTGGAGGGTGGGGCTGTTGCTGTTGGCTTCTGGTAGCTGTGGTTCCTAATGAGCCTCGAGGCTCTTTAGGAATGGGATCTACCTAATTCTCCCAGGATAGGCCATGGAGGAGGGCATGTTGACCAAAGAACGCCAACGACATCGTCACCAGAACTTCTATATGTTTCTCACTAAGACTGTCAAGTTTCTGAACAGGGGGAAGGAGACTCGACAATCAACAGGGTCCTTTGCTATCGGCAACAGAAGGAGACTGTGCGTAAGGATAGAACATTATGGAGATGCTCAGAGGGTGGAAGGAAAGAGTAGAAAATGAGGTTTGGGGGAAAAAATCAAGTTGTGCAGATCCAGGGGAGGGGGAGGGGGGTGTCTCAGTAGCAAAACCCACCTGACAGTCTCATCTGGGAACCGGAGCTGAAATGAATTACCTCTGCCTTCCCTCAGGGCTCTTTTCATCAGATCCCGCCATTTGGAACACTTTCTCAGTTTTTGCCCAGCTAACTGTGTCGCGCTCACCTTGTCCTTTTCCTGTCCTGACCCTAGATTCGGCCATTTCTCAAGGAGCTCTGGTTGCTTTTTGTGGGGAATGGTGTTTGGACCCCAAGACGGAGAGTAAGATGCACGCTGTGCTGCCAGGCTGTCCCCGCTTCTTGGCCTCTCGGTGGACAGAGCATCCATGTGTGCCTGCGCGCATGCGTGTGTGTGTGTGTGTGTGTGTGTCCCCGTGTATAATCTAATGGGACTCTGTACCGATGTCTTCATGCCAGCCTGATGCCACAGGGCTCCCCGTTGCCATTCTGCATCCCGTGTTGGTGTCTCCCTTCTCCCGCAGTGGGAACCCAGGCTTTCAGCACAGCCAAATATTTACTCATTTGTTTAATCCTGCAACACACACAAAATCATTTCAGAACTGTCATCTCCAAACCACTACAACAGCCTCTCTACAAAACAGAATTCAGGATTCATCTGTGGTCCTTCCGGGTCATCGAACTGAGGGTCCCTAGTCCAGGTGCTAGGTTCAGAAGGTATGTGGTTTGGCAACCTCAGCTTGGCTGTATAATTCCTTGAAACACAGCGTGTTTCCTTTGTTTTTTGTTTTTATTCCATTTTAGGGATTTTCCCCATTATTGTTGATATCATACTTTTTTCAACAATAAGTTATTTTATGTTAATCTTGTTAATGCTCATGCAGATTCCGAAAGACTGACTGTATGAAAACAGTATTTTCAGTAGACGGCCCATGCTCTCCAGTCGCTTCCAGCAGGACCCCCATCCCCACCCCACCAGGGCCATTAGTCTTTGGTCATCAGACCTGTACATCTTTTTTCCAAAATAAGCAGGTACGTATAAAACCATAACAACACTCATCTAGGGAGGAGGGCAGAAACTGATTGTTCTATGACTTTAAAGGAGAATGGACTAATGCGGCAGCTACCGAAATGTTAATTTTTAAAATAAATAAAGCGCCTGCCGCTGGTGGTCTTCACAGCTCAGACTAGACTAGCCCCATTCCTGCAGCTCTCAGACTGTCCTTTCCAGCCTCCAAAATCATTTTCTGGTCCCTAGGACAGATGACGCTAAAAATACCCATGAGTGTCCTCACTGACAGACCCTAGTTCCAGGAGGCCCTGGGGCCCTCTGCCTCAGTGACTCACCAGCTGATCTGGGGAAGCGGCACTGCCCGGAAGCACCTGGCTTGCAGCAGTGTTGGCGGACTCTGAGTGGAGAGTGCCAGCAGTGGAGTCCAGACCTTCACAAGGCATCGCGGAGAATATTGCTTAGAGGAGGCCTGAAGCAAAGGGAGGTTCACTATATCGCACTTGGAGCAGACAGCTGGTTGCCCAGATCCCAGCTACCGGCACCCCACCTCCCACGTGGCCCCACCTCGACAAGAGCCAGCTACAGAGGCCTCTGTCTGCCTGTTCCCCTCAGGCGTCTGCACCTGCTGTTTCCTGCACCTAGAATAATCCTCCCAGAGGTGTCCTGAGGTTGGGTCACTCTTGTCAGTCAACTCCAATGCCAGGTCTTGGGAAAGGCTCTTCCTGACTTTCTCTGCTCAGAAATTTGTCTGCTCAAGTTCCCGGGACAAGATGCCACAGACGGGGGCCTGAGCCCAGAAATTTCTTGCTTGTGGTTCTGGAGACTAGAAGTCTGAGATCAGGAGCCCCACAGGATGTGTCTCTGCCATGTGTGTGTGTGTGTGTGTCTGTCTGTCTGTCTTCATCTCCTCTTCTTAGAAGGACACCATCATTTTGAATTAGGGCCCACTCGAGTGACTCACTGGAATTCAGTATCTCTTTAAAGACTTCAAATAGGGGTGTCTGGGTGGCTCAGTCGTTAAACGCCTGTTTTCAGTTCAGGCTCTGGTCGTGGATCTAGCCCCGCAATGGGCTCTCTGCTCCGTGGGAAGCGTGCTTCTACCTCTCCCTCGGCCTGTGTTCCCTCTCTCACTGTGTCTCACTCTGTCAAATAAATACATAAAATCTTTTAAAAAAAAAGATAAAGACCTCACATATATTCCTGACTACAAATATGGTCATATTCTAAAATAGTACAGGTCAGGACTGCAGCGTATGAATTTGGGGGGTGGTGGGGACACAGTTCAGCCCATAACCCTGACCATCCCATTTCAATGCCCTCATTCTGCCCCACCACCCTTTATCCCATATCCTACTCTGCCTTCTTCAGAGTGTTCATCATTTCCAAGATCACCTGAAACGATATTTGCTTACCTATTTATGGTTCATCAGCTACTGCCTAATGGTTCGTTACTGTCCAGTGGAAATACAATGCAGGTGCAAATGTAGCCGTACACATAATTTTAAATTTTCTAATAGCCACACTGAAAAAAACGAGATGGGTGGAATTAATCTCACTAATGTATTTGATTAAGCCAATATGTTAAAAATATTATCATTTCAATATACAAGCAATAGAAGTGTTACTAATGATCCGTTTTATGGGGTTTTTTTGTACTAAGTCTTTAACACGTGGTGTATATTTTACACTTAATAGCACATCTTAAATGGCCACATTTTAAGGGTTTCAGAGCCGTATGTGACCTGTGGCTCCACACTGGGCAACACAGCTTTAGATTGTTAGTTCCTGCAGACCAGACCCTCATTTCCTTTGTGTGACGCAGTTTCCCTCGTGCCCAGCACGTGGTAGGCGTTCAGTATTTGCTGAGCGACTGGAAGGACAGGTAATGTGCTGGGCGTGATCGGCTCCCCTTGCCATACCCGAGGCCAACTTGTTAATCAGAATCGCCTTTCCTTAGTGTTGGGAGGAGAGCCTGTCGTTTTGCAATAGATGCTTCCAGAAGAATGCATGTGTCCTGCGAGCTGACCCTGCTGGCGGCCTCCGATCTCACCAGTACCCGAGTTGCACACCCTTGTTTTGCCTCAAGTAGTCACGGTTGTTTGCCTTGAAGCTTTGCTGCTTGTTTGGGATGTGTGTGTTACCTGCATGAAAGCCAGAGCCAGACGCTCGGGTTGCAAGAGCTCCCCTGGCCCAGAGGGGTGGTGGAGGTAGCGGGTCCAGTGCCGGTTTAGTCGGGCTGGTAGGAAGTTTGACTTGGGGTGGTTTTCTTGCCTCCTCAGTAGAAATCCTGGAGTAAGAAACAATGACAGGTGTATTTATGCATGTGCCTCGGAGGGCCCACCAGACTTCATTCTGCTTGATTTTTCTTATTCCCCTCATTGAGCACTGCTGAACTTTATGTTCTGCTGGAATCATGATTCTGCTCTAAACCACGCTTCTAGAATCCTATTCCCTGCCTAGTACGGGCAGACCCAAACCAGCATGTTATTTATTAGAATATTGTAGCTCCTGAGCAGGATGGCATTTCTGCTGGGGCTGCCAGCCAGCGTGGCTTTGACCTTGCTTGTGGTCGTTTGCCCACAGAGCTGTTCATGTGTCTAATAGCCCAGAGAGTGCCCGGAGTGCGATGGTCCCCGACGGTGCTATTTCATCTCTCCTGGGCTCTGTGGGAGCTCTTGGAAGGCCCTGGTGAGGAGCTGGGTTTTACTCCAAGTGTGCTGGGAAGCCAGTGGAGGGCTTTGAGCTGAGGAGTAATGTGACCTGACTCAGGTTCTACGGGGTCCCTCTGGCTGAGAGACGGGAACAGGGGACCGGGGAGGTGGGAGGGCCCCAAAACGGTTCAGGCGGGAGAGAATACAGCCTCTCTAGCATGTAAGTTCAATGGCTTCTCTCTCCTTCATCCCCTTCCCATCCCCTTCCCCCAGAGGGGAGAGGAGCTCATCATTGCAATGTTGGGAACTTCTTGAAGAGTTTGGTGGCACTCTGAGTGATCTTCCTGCCCGGTTTTTCTTGCATAATAAGAATGAATGAGATGCCTGCTTGAAATTTGGCAGTGTGGGAAGTGGGTTCTTTTCTACTGTTCTGTAATTCAAGGGAGTATTATATTATCTAAATTTGATAGATGTCTAAAGATTGGGCCAAATCCTTCAAAGGAGCGTGCTTACTCCCCCGTCAGTTAGACTGGGGAGTAAAGGAATGTTCCAGAACACTTCGAGCTCCCAAGTCAGTGTCCCACTGCTGCCTGAAATGTCACCACTATACTCTTGGGGCCAACCATTGCCCTTGTCCTGCTCCTTATCTGCCCCGCGAGCCTGGATTCTTGGTGCAGACACTGTCCGGTGTGGTGTGTGTGCTTTCTGCTGTCTTCCAGCTGCAGTGATGGAAGCATCTCTATGTAGACAGCTGCAGAATCTTCCGGATTTTCTCTGCTTCCCTTCTTACTCTCCTGCATGTGCCTCAAATTAGCCTTATAAAGTGTAAGTCTGTTCATGGAATTCTCTAGCTTGAAACCCTCCAGAATCTCAGAGCACTTAGAATAGAACCCAGACTGCTTTCTGTGCCCTGCATGGCCAAGCTTGATCCGCCCCCATAGCCTCCTGCCATCTTCCTCTGGTTCATTCTCTCCAGCCACGCTACCTTCCTTCCATTATGTTGAACATGCCAAGATGGTTCCCACCTCAGGGCCTTCGCCCTTGCTGTTCCCTCTGCCTAGAACACTGTTCCATCCTCTGTCTGCGTGCCAGGCTCATTCTGTTCTTTCAAGTCTTAATTCAAACAACCTTTCTTCAGAGACATTTGCCCCGATCATCAGATTACAAGTGACCACTCAGGTCACCCATCATTGTTTTAGTCCCTTTAGAGCAGTCCCTGCTGATGGGAAGGATTTTTGTTTATTTTTTATCTGCTCATTTATCAGCCATCACGTCTGCGCTGCATGCTGTAGAGACAAGGATCTGGTCTGTCTTATCTGTCACCGTGAACTGGTGCTTAGATGAGTGTCTGGCACATAGTAAGTGCTCAGTAAGTATTTGCTGAGCGAATAAACAAACTTACAGCTTCAACACTCCAAACGGAGTTGAGTATCTCCTAGTATAGATCTTGGATGAGAGCAGCTGCGTAGTTCTCTCTTAGGCACGGTGTGTTCTGGTTCCTTGGCACTGATGTGGCTTCCTTAGATGGGCAGAGCCTTCTCGATGGGGTGGGAGGAACGCCTGAGGTGGGCTCTGTCACTCCCTTAGCCAGGGCCCCAAGTCACCTCCCGTCACCCACAGCGTTGAGCCTATGAAGTCTTTACCTTAATCCTGGCGGCCCCTGGAGGCCAGCCCTTTGCTGCCTGCCTACCCTCGTCTCTGCAGTTCAAGCTCATCTTTCACCTAGCCCCCCACTGTCCCCACCTGATACCCGGCACCTCTCAGCCACATTCAGTAAGCTTGGAACTCTCCACGTGTCTAAGTCTTCGAAGGACTTGTAAGAGTCAGGAATGAACTCTTCCTTAAATGTTCCAGAGATTTCATTGCCAAAACATCAGGGATCTTGTTCCCCTGGCTCCTGGATGCCTTGGCAGCTCAGACCTCCAACCTGGGGTTCTCAGTTCCATGAGATTGCTGAACACAATCCCTGTCTCTATATCCTGTCTCTAGCTCTCTCTAGCTCTACCTCTTTCTCTCTGTCTCTATCTCTGTTTCTGTCTCTGTGTCTTTCTCAGAGGCCACAGAGGTCCTAGCAAGAAGGCAGCCACCTGTAAGCCAGGAGGAGAGATCTCCCTAGAAGCTGAATTGATCTCAGACTCCCAGCCCCCAGAACTATGAGAAATGAGTGTCTGTCATTTAAGACACCCGTCTGCGGCTGTCTGTTAGAGCAGCCCGAGCTGACTGAGATAAATGCCTTACTCTATACTGAACACTTTCTGTTCACTGCCTCTCATTTTCTCTAACCCGGAACTTGGCCACAGTGTCCGCATGTCACAGGAGAGGCAAGCGAGTAGAGGCTTGGTCAGATGAGTCCCTCATGTCCGAGAGGCAGGTCATAGCCTTGTTCGAGAGAGGGGAAGCTGGGTGGCCCCTGAGCTATGCCATGCCAATTTTTTTTTCTTATTAAACATTTTTAAAAAGCTTCTAATGGTTATAAATTTTAAAAGCTTCTAATAGTTATAAAATAGACATGTTTGGCTTCTTTTGAGTTTGTGTTTCCCTGAACAATGAGTAAGAACTGTTGTGTCTGATGTCGGTCCGAGGGCCTTGCTGAAAACGGTAGGAAATGGACCGACCAGCCAACCCTGCTAACGCCTCTCCTTCCCTGGGGGAGGGAGGAGGCACAGCATTTTGAGGCCATGGCCCTGGAGACTCTGGGCATCCACCCACCACAGGCCTTGCGTCTTTTCCTGGATCAAGGCAGTCTGTCCGGGGAGGGTCTGCCTTGTCACAGAGAAACCCAGAAGCCCAGGGCAGGTGCTTTGTGAAAAACAGAGATACTGATTCCGGGAGGATTGTGGGAAGGGGGAAGGTAGGCTCCCACCTGCAGCCCATGCTAGGACTTTCACTAGAGCGCCCCTCTACCTGATGACACCCCTGCACCCCTACTGCCCCGTGAGCTAAGTGGGTGGGCCCTGGAGCCGGGAGGGCTGCGTGGGAGACCTGGCTGAGGTACTTCTCAACCCCGCCACTCTGGGCGAGCTCTGAGACCTCCAGCCTCTTGCCCATGTGGTCCCCCCTCTGGAAGACAGAAGGGCACCAGGTGTGACAGGGAGAGGTAACTCCACTGGTGTCCGGGAGCAGTCACTCCAGGGCGCTTCTTCCCCTGTTGGTGATATGCTCGCCCTCATCAGCCACTCCCAGCAGCACATGAGCCCTGGGGATGAGCCCACATTTTCGCACTTTCTAGGTGGAGTTTCATATCCTGCCATAGCTGTCAAAGCCCAATGTCAAAATGTGACGGCAAAGGTTTACTGACATCGTTTCAAGCTTTGTCGTTCAGACGAGACTTGTCAATCAAGCGAGAGCCTGCTTTCTCTATCCTCCTGCAGCTGCATTTTTACAATGCGGTGGGACTCTTTTAGGGCGGAGTTGACCTGTTCCAGCTGTTCTGCAGAGTGCTTAGATGTTAAGGGTGTTGTGGGCAGACCCCGCACCCACCCGGCTTTTTAAACACACGTCACTGTCCTTACCGTGCTGCTCGTCTCCAAAGCCTTCTGTGTTCGGAGTGTTTGCACACACAGTCTCTTGCTTGAGCCCCACAACAGATCTTGAAACACAGCACAGCAGTGAGCCCAGCTTTAGCTGGGGAGGAAACAGAGGCAAAGACGTTGAGACTGAGCCCCAGGACAGACCGGTCACCGCAGAACAAAGTCTTTTCTCCTGGCATTAATTTGGATGCCCCCCAAAGAGGGTCTGATTTTTCAAACCACACATTCTGGCCTGCCAAAAAAAAAAGGCTTTTTTTTTTAAACAGCTGTACTCAACCTCTCATTCTGCCCAATGGAGTACATTTTAATCAAGTCCAAGAAGTCATTTCCAGGTTTTTCCCCCACGGGCATTTCAGATTTATTTATTTATTTATTTAAGAATGGAAGAAAACTTATGCTAGAATTGAATGAAATTTATAAGGTCATGGATGACTTTTTATTTTTGTTTCTTTCTTTATTTTTTAAAAGATTTTATTTATTTATTTGACAGAGAGAGATCACAAGTAGGCAGAGAGGCAGGCAGAGAGAGAGAGGAGGAAGCAGGCTCCCTGCTGAGCAGGGAGCATGATGGGGGGCTCAACCCCAGGATCCTGAGATCATGACCTGAGCCGAAGGCAGAGGCGTAACCCCCTGAGCCACCCAGGCACCCTGGGGGCATTTCAGATTTAAACCCAACTGTTTGGGATGCCTTCACCTCCACGCCAGGGTGGCACCCATCTTTGGTCGCACCTGTCATTGGAAAGACACGCCCAATGCTATCACCTGTTTTGGAAGGTACCCACTTCCATAGTCATGTCGTCTTTTCCCCAAGAGGCTGTTCTTATCCGGGTCTTCTGGGTAACTCGGAGAGACTTGACCAAGGCCCCGCCTAGAGGAAGTGGACGAGTCTGGATTCAACCCAGGTCTTGGGAGCTGGGCTGGTCCCTGCCTCAGACTTGGGGCCTCCCTCCTTGAACTTCCAAGACACGTGGGCCCTGGAACTCTTTCCAGTTGTCTCTATCACAAAGGAGTGAGCGTTTTACTCCCTTGTATGGGAACTGCTGAATGTTATCACACTTTCAAGGCGAAAAAAGCATCTGAGGCCTTTAAGTGCCTCTGTTTTTTCCTTTTTTTAATTAATCTTCTTGAAAAAGTAAAGTGAGGAATGTGCAGATCTCTTACCAGCACCAGCCGCCTCACCCCTTCCTCGCAGGCGGTGGTGGGAGCAACAGGAGAGACATGGGAAGTGGAAAAGAAGGAACCAGCAGTGCAATTTCCAGGGCAGATTTTCAGGACCCCAAGAGGTTCTCGAGCCTTCGGGACACATGGAAAGTTTATGGAAGTTGCCAGTAGTCGGACCTCACCCCACAGCCCTCTGTTCTATAGCTCTGGGGTGAGTGAGAAATTTGGTTTTTTGTTTTTTTGGTGCTTTTTTGGGACTTCATTTTATTTTTTAGAGAGGAGAGGGGCAGAGAGAGATGGAGAGAGAGCATCTTAAGTAGGCATCACACTCAGTGTGGCAAGACTCAATCTCATGACCCGAGATCATGACCTGAGCTAAAGTCAAGAGCGAGTCACTTAACCAACAGAGTCCCCCAGGTGCCCCCACAGAAGTCAGGGTTTTCACATGCTGCCCACCGGCACCTTGGCACAGGAGGTCCGCAGACCCTGCTTTGTGTAATTCTATCTCAAACCTGCCATCCCTGCTGAGCTTCAGGGCGACTCTAAGACTGAACCATCTTCAAAGCAGCTTGGTATCTTGGGCTCCAGAGGCCTTTGGTCAAGTTCAAGCCTCATTCTAAGCAGTCTGTGTAACTCTGAGCCTCAGGGAGTAACCAGTATGAGCACCTGCGTGGAGGAAACTCACAGAAGAAATTTTACCTAGCTCACTGTGGCTCAGAGTGGCAAGAGATTATGCTTCCAGAGTGGGTGGGGCCTTGTCAACCTCCAGGAGTCTGAACTTCTTGCTCTTTGGCAGTGGGGATCCCCGAGAAGATCTGGAGCAAGGAATGATGGGAGCAGGGGGCAGGAAGATGGGTCAAGAGGCTGGGGTAAGAGACCAAGCAGTGATGGACAGTGGCCTGACCTAAACAGATAGCACCACAGATGGAAAGCCGCAGGCTGGTGAGGTCACAGGGAGAGGATGAAGTCCAGGTCTTAGAGACTGGTCCAGTGTAGGAGAAATCGACGCACCCCTCCGTGCTTAACATCCAAAGCGGTGTCTGGCATATGGTAGACACACAAAAATAATTACTGGATGGGTGAACAAAGGAATGAGTTATCTTAGTTCTAGACCCCATCTGGTTGTGAGGAACAGATGAAATCTTCATATGAAAACACTAGAAACAGGCATACATTCAGAAAGTAGCTCAGCTACTAAAACAAATCCCAAAATGGTAATGGTTACAACATAATAGAAGATTCTCTTTCTCTATCATGCAACAGGCTGCCTGAGCATATGGGGTTCATAGGGCAGCTTCATGATCATCTGAAACCCAGGCCCCTTCTTTCTTGTTTTTCCATTATCTTTTTTTTTTTAATTAATCTTCTTGAAGCTACAGTCCCAATACTGTCTTTCATGGCCCATGAAATGGGCTCTAGCTCCTGCCATCACATCCACACTCCAACGGTCCTCATTTTCCCTGTGTGTGAGTCAGTGGTAAAGGAGAAAGGGCATGGACTTCCTTTGAGGACATGACCCAAATGTTGCAAACATCACTGCTTGTCATTTACTATCAGCCAATATTCGGTTATGTGGCCATACTCAGGTGCGGGAGAGGCTGGGAACCGTAGTCTTATTCCGACAATTGTCTTCCCAGCAAGAACACGAAGGTTCAATTTCTAAAGTGAAGAGGAGTACAAATACTGAGAGGCAGGCAGTCAGCTGTAGCTTTCAGCATGTGAAGCCCCTTCAGCAGATGTTAACACTTGCTAAATCTGGATGGAGAATCCACGGGCGATCATTAGATCGTCATCTGCACTTCATGTCGCTCCATAATGACACAGAGTGCGACACTGATGGGAGCACCCCGCACTGCTTTTCTCTGTCCCAGCAAGTCACCCAGCATGATGCCGAGGCTCAGTTTCCCCACTTCCATCACTGGTTCATGGCGAGTGGTCAATGAATGCAAAGCAGTGCCTGTCCATGGGGATTTGTGGACTTGGGCTAAAATGGGGACCTCACAGTATTGGGACTGTAAATAACAGAGCCTCTGATACAGAACAACTTATAAAAAGAGGCATTCGTGTTGTTTAACCGAAGCCTGAAGAAGGGTCCTCCCGGGATTATGCTAGCAGCTCATTCATGTTGGGGCCTCTGTCAACTCTGTGACTCTCTAGAACTCTCCCCATGGTCCCAGAATAGTTGTCACAGCCCCGAATGTCATCTGTTCATATGGCTGTACCCACCTTGGCACTCTGAACACGGGGAGCAGCTAATTCTCTGCTGGGGTGGTGGGGGGCGGTGTGGTGTCCTGGTAGGATGTCTCACAGCACTACCCACTCGGGGCCACCAGCAGCCCCCACCACCAATTTGCAACCACCAAAAATGTCACCAGACATGGTCCTATGTCCCTTGTGGGACGCAATCACCCCCAGGCGAGAAGCACTGGTCCAAAGCAGGAATGAAACTATTCTCTTACTGCAGCTTACTCTGTCTTCGGTGAGGAAAGGACCCCCTCACTTTGCACTGGCCAGGGCGGGTCACCTGCCAGAGCCCTGAAACGGAGCACCTATCATCTCTGCTCTTCTCGGAGGAGGCAGCTCCGCCACTGGGGAGGCGGGAGGGCGGTCATGGTGGTCCTGGTTGTGCCCAGCAGCATCTGCATGGGGGGTTCTTTTGAGGGGGGTCCAGGTGTCTTTCCAGAGCTCTTTACCCTGGGAGTAAAAGTGTCTCCCTGGGTCGCCCTGGCTGGCAGGACCCACTGCAGACATCTGTGGGGCACTCTGCCTATGTTAGGCGCTGTATTAAGTCTTTTACACACGGGGACATGATGAATGGCCGCCTCACCTCTGTGGAGACAGGCTATTTTTGTCCCTTCTGTGGAGATGAAGACATGGTGACTGAGAAGGCTTAAGCCACTTGCTGCGGGTCCCCCAGCCCCTGATGGGCGAGGTGGGCACCGAAGGCCATGCATGTTGCTCAGTGCCCCATCAGGGACAGAAACCACAGCAGCTGCTTTCCTAGCGAGAGTGCACGAAAAGGACTGTGGCCTGGGAATGAAGGAACTGCAGGGGTAGCTGAGACTAGGAAGGCACTACGGGGGGAGCATGTTCTGGGAGCTTCCACCACGCCAGGGCTGGGGGATCCAGGGAAGGCCAGACCTGCCGAGACCTAGAAGCTTGGAGAAAGGTCTGAAGCAGGGCCCCAGCAGCTGAGAACCCTGGGGAGGCTGGCTCTGGGCCCGCTGGAGAAACAGCCCCTGCTGTGGTTGGACACGCTGGCTAGAGGCTGACAGCGTCAGGAAGCTGGCACTGGACGGACCAACGGACAGAGAGAGCCCGAGAGAGCATGCTCCCCCCATCCTTTGGCCCCTCCCAGCTGGCAGAGAGGAAAGGTGGTTTTCGGAGTCCCAGTCCAGCATCGTGAAACAGCAGAGAGGGGGCTGGTTTGGGGCTTGGGGACAGTCCCTAATAACCAGCAGGTCTCCCAGCCTCCTTCTCGCCCTGCCCGATGTCGGGAACCAGGAGGGCTTCACGGAGAGGTTAGATGATTGACTATCTGTTAGGACTGGCGTGAGAGATGGGCCAGATGCCTTCGGGATCCTTCAGTGAAGGCTTCTTGCGTCCGGGATCACAGCTTTCGCTGTGTGCTCATGAAGCTGGCAGCTCTGGGGGCAGCCTCTAGCTCTTTGCTCTCCTGATGGAGGCAGATGGGCCAGCTCCCTTGGTGGGCCGGTCCTGCCGTGTTTTCCATGGAGACTCAGCCCAGGACGGCTCTGTGTGACCTCTTAATGGTTTTTGTAGGCCCCTAATGCCCCGCCGCAATTTCTCTGAAATAGACAGAATGGTTCTGCTGTTGAACACTGACTACTTCAGTCACGCCTGTAGTCTTCATGACACTGATTCCATTTTACAGATGAGAAAGCGGAGGCCCGCAGTGGTTCGGCATCCTGCTTGAGGCCACAGTCCATAGTCAGTGGCAGTGGCAGAACCACAGTGTGAAGCCTGGTCTTCTACCCCCTGACACTCTCCCTTCCCACCTAACCCCGGGAGGGTGTGACTTTTCAACTGAAGCAAGGATGTGGTCTGAAGTTACATTTAACTTACAAATCACCAAATGTGTTCCACTTTAATGCTGAGTTCATCTGAGCCTTGATTCTTGTTTGTTTCAATTGTCTGATTAAGGAAAGCATCATGATTCTCCTCTCAGGTCGAGTGGCTGTGATTGACAGGGCCCCGCACACAGCCAGCAGCTCCACGGTGGCTGTGGCATGGGGGCCTGTGCTCCTGACCCTCATCGCCGACCCCTGGATATGACGCGAGGACAGGACAGTATAGAGGGGTCCAGCTTTTATCAGGCACGCACCCAGTGCCAGGTGCTCAGCCCCAGGGTGGTACCTATGGTCCTTGCGATGTCCTTCCGTAATGAGGACAGCCACGCGCTTGTACAGATCAAGAAACCTTACAGGTCATGATTATTAAGTAGTTGCAGGGTGTGGCTGTGGTTCTGAATTGCTCAGCCTCCCCCCCCCCCCCCCCACTGGTAACAGCGCCTCTGTTTTCCTTTGTGGGGGCGCTGGTCCCTCCCCCACCCTCATGCCAGGCAGGGTTTGGTTGGCACTGACTCTTCTCATCTCCAGCTGCAAAGGGAATTCCTGACTTCCCCCTTTCATCCTCAGATCACGAGGATTCATCCAGGGGCTAGCTAGCGAGTCACCCAAACAAGACAAAGAGACTTGGTCCTGCCACCACTCTTGAATTATTGAGAATGAAAAACTGGTTCTTTCTGCTTCAATACATATACATGGAGCAGCTGGGGTTTCAGGAAGACACAGGAAGACAACCTGTCAAGTATGAAACCCAGGAGGTGGGAGCAGGGAGAAAGGGAGAGCCGAAAGAGACAGGGAGAGAGGAGGCAGATTCTTGATGACATCATTTATAATGCTGGATCCAACCCTACCTGAAACCATCCCTTCATACCCTAGGTTTCTCGGTTATGCAAGACAATAAATTATTCACCTTTCTTAAGCCAATCAGGGTTGGCCTCATACTTAACTTGAACTTCAGTGTCTCCTGACTGCTAACCAGATCTTTTTTCCAAGCACATCCCATGTTCTTTCCACCAAACTAACCCCCTCTCCCCCAACTCTAGATGAGTCAAGCTTGGACTGGCCTAAACTGCAAACTACTGAACTTTTTTAGGGTTGCCAGCCTGACCTCTCATGTGACCAACACTCGAGATTCAACCAGTCCCACTTCTTTGATTCTCTGAAAATAACTTAAGATTACCTTCAGATGCCACCTCCCAAATTACCCAGAAACCCAGTGTCACCGTCTGGGCTCGCTCTCTCTCTCCCTCCTTCCCTGGATTGTCTGTGAGTGCTGGAACACAGAAGGAAAGCATCTTGCAGGAGGGGGCCGCTGAACTGAGTTTTGAAGAGTGTGTGTGTGTTATTCTATCGAAGGGGGCAGAAGGAGTGCTTGCCGGGGGAACCATCTGGCTGTGTGAAGGCAAACACTGAGAGCGAGCAGGCGAAGGGCTTGGAGCTTTATGGGACTCCGATGTTTGTAAAAAATGTTCCACTGAAACATCATGTAGAGAAAAGTGTACATACACCTGCATGCCTGGACAAATGTCACCCAGATGGACACATCCATGTCCCCTGTGTATGGATCCAGAAACAGAGCACAGTCACTACCCCTAAAGTTTTCTAGGTCTCTATAAGTCCCAAAGGTAAGTTCTCTCCTGACTTCTCCTATCCTCATCATGGCTTAGATTCTCCTACTTTCAAATGTATAAAAATAGGATCACATCTGTCTTCTGTTGTCACTGGCCTCTTTAATTCGACATTGTGAGGTACATCCTTATTATTGTATGTATTTATGTGTTGTTTACTCTCAATGCTGTTGGGCAGAGCTCAGCAAACTTTCTAGAAAGGGCTAGAGATAGTAAATACATGAGGCTTCTCATGCCATTTGAGCTCTAGTACAGTGACTCAACACTACTGTCATTGTTTGAAAGCAGCCGTAGACTGTATTTAAAACAAGGCATGGCTGTGTTCTAATAAAACTTTATTTACGAAAATGGCAGCCTGGATTACAAACACAGAGCTGTAGTTTTTCGACCCCTACTGTAGAACATTCCAGTGTGTGAATATACCACAGTTCATTCATCTGTTCTGTGGATGAGCTTTTGGGTGGGTTTGAGACTATTTTATGCCTAGCACTGTGATGAACATTCTTCTAGATGTGTTTGGTGAACAGATGTTTGCATTTCTGTTAGGTATGTTCCAAGGAGTGAAATTGTGAGGTTGAAAGTATACATCTGTTCAGCCCCGTAGCTTTGCGAAGTGGTTGTCCCCAATTTATTTCCCCTCCTGTCTGCAAAAAGCAATGCCTGGGCTTTCCAGTTGCTCGACCTCTCTGCCAACGCTTGGTATTCCCATGTGTACCTTTCCAGTGGGTGAGTCCTACTATTGCTATATGGTCTCCATGTGCATTTCCCTGAGAAGTAAGAAGCTCAGCCCCTTTTTGTATGTCTAGATGGGGTAGTTTTGCGAGGTGCCTGTTCCGGTAACACTTGTACTTTTTTTATTGATAAATCTGGAAGCCTCCTGTGAAGAGTTTGGTTCTCTTTTTCTCCTCTAAACTCGGGAGTCTTCAGGGGCCTGTGTTCTGCATATGTTACTAATTTGTCTTTAATTCCAGAATCTACTGTGAGATGGTAGCCCACTAGGAGTTTGTTGAAGTTTTCTTGCCTGAAGGAATTTTGCTCCTGTGTCTTGTACATGTAACTACTGTTTTGAAATGCGAAGCCAAAGGAGCCT
Organism: Mustela nigripes; assembly: GCF_022355385.1. Taxonomy (NCBI): domain Eukaryota; kingdom Metazoa; phylum Chordata; class Mammalia; order Carnivora; family Mustelidae; genus Mustela; species Mustela nigripes. Next base: position 130,479,071 of record NC_081563.1, read on the forward strand.
AAACTGTCAGAGATTGGGACCTAAAAGAATTTAGATAGTGGGACCCTTTCCGGGCTCAGGTGAGGGGCTGTGATGGTGTGCACGGGGTCCATCACTGAACCAGCCCAGGTACCCGAGTGTAGGTGTGAGTGGTACTTGATGCCTCTATCCGCTCCTGTCTTTTTGCTCAGGACCCTGAAGATCCTCCATGAGAAACTATAAGTTCTAAGAGTCCCAGGGGAGAAAAACTTTGAAATGGGGCAGGATGAGCAATAAATCTGTCTGAGGAGGGAAGATTAGTGGTAGTGATTATCATATTGTTGATTCCGAAATAGACTACCATGTGTGTGTAACAGAGAGAGAGATAAAGAGAATATGACTGTTGGCTATGGCTTACGTAACCCACATAAACCTAGCTGCATTGAGGTCCAGCACGGCCAATAGTCCTTATAAAAACAAAAAGTGTAGCAAACTCAAATTCACTAAGAGTCATCTGAAATCTGAATATATATTGGAGCCTTTCTAATAGCACACCAAAGAGGGGACCTGTGGATAATATGTATCAAAACTTCTTTTTACAATCCTTCTTTCTACAGTATACAACAGCTGCCATGAAGCTATTTTCTCCTCTTTATCTCCCACATTTAAGCAAAGTGAAACAAACCAAAAAAACTCTGTCTAATGCAACTTTCTCGGGCTTTGCGATTTTGATCCTTCCCTAATTTCCCAAGTCTGTTAGAAGTCATCAGCTGAAGTTCTCACAGTTCCCACTGGAGCCCCCACTAGGCCCTCCTCAGCTTATCTCCCTTATTATTTTATTTGAAAGTTTTCATTTATTTATTTGTGAGAGAAGGCACACAAGCAGGGGAAGCAGCAGGCAGGGGGAGATGCAGGCTCCCCGCTGAGCAAGGAGCCTTATGTGGAACTTGATCCCAGCACCCTGGGACCATGACCTGCGCTGAAGGCACATGCTTACCTGACTAAGCCACCCAGGCATCCCTCCCTTATTGATTATCGCATTCAATTAAGAAAAGGCTCCGTAGCCAATCAGACAAGATTCCTTCCCAGAGCTGGGAGGAAGAGAGCAAAGACAAAGCTGATAGAATTTTCTTTAGGGTTTAAGATAAAAGAAGCCACGAATACCTCATGAGTTCATATTTCTGTCCTTGTGACCCTTGATTCTTGGTCCATGCAATTATGTATCTTTTGTACCTTAAAAAAATAGAATAAAACAAACAACAGCAGAAACCCCAACCAGTTACTTTTAGGGAAAACTCTGATCTGGTTCTTGCCAGTAAGGACATTGAGCCCATGCCTGTGATGGGAACTGATTATCTGAGGCTTCTACTTCTGAAGACTAATCATGGAGCAGGTATAAGTGCCTGAAGGTCTTTACTGGGGCTGGCCATCCAGTCACTCTCTGCCCGGCATGTGCCAAATCTCACAGGAGGGAAGCAGGTGTTCCGCAGAAGCCGCACTATGGGTGCCCATTGTGGGCAATGTGAGCCCTCCTCGGCAGGGATTGATGGGGACCCTCCTGAACCCCACCTTCTCAGATGCTCTCCTTTGAAAGGCCTGCTTTCAGAGCTGCCAGGCCTCCTATGGTAACTGCCTGTGCACAGTGAGAAAGAACCCTCCCAGCATACCCTAGGAGGCTGTCCGATCCTTCTCCCCTGTTGGAGGAGAAACTGAGGCTCAGAGAGGGAGAGAACTTTTCTACTAAGATCTAATAAGTGCTAAAAGCTGGAAGGAGACTCTACTTTCACCATGCCCCACTGCCTCTCAATTATTTATTTCAATTTGTAACTATTTAAGAGCCAACATCTACTGAGTTTTTTCTGTGAGCCGTGGCCCTGAGTTAACAGCCAGTTTACACCTCCCTTTATGTGCTCTTCTGGTAACCATTATCTCCATTTTACAGATAAGGAGGCTGTCTGATCCTTCTCCCCTGTTGGAGGAGAAACTGAGGCACAGAGATACAGAAAATTGGACAATGGGTCATAATAATCATGGCCATGTGTTGGGTGCTTTTTAGGGCCAGACTCTGCAGGAAGCATTTTATGTGCTCATTAAGTCTTCATAATATCTTTATAAAATGACCTATGGCAGCCCCAAGAGTCAGGGGTGGAAGGGAGTAGGGATGGCAGTCTGATTGGGAGGAAGTTTAAGGTTTTTTGGTTTTTTTTTTTAAGATTTTATTTATTTGGCAGAGAGAGATCATAAGCAGAGGGAGCCTCAGGCAGGGGAGAGGGAGAAGCAGGCTCCCCACCAACCCGAGAGGACCCTGGGATCATGACCCAAGCCAAAGGCAGACGCTTAATTGACTAAGCCATCTAGGTGCCCCAGAAGTTTGAGGTGTTCTGTCCCTTCACCTAAGGCTGAGGAGATCTGATTGTCCACATCAGGAAGGGGGGCCCCCTCCAGGGGACTAGGTGTCACAGTTGTTTCCAGTTTATGGCTGAAGCGTAGGAGTATTAAGTAACAAGTGTAGGGCCACACTATTCCTGGGGACCCCCTGGTTTGATTCCAGGGTCCCAAGGCATGTTCCTCCTGTGTGTCTCTATCAGCTTTGCCGAGTGTCTTCTCCCTGGTGACCCCCGTAGAGCAGAGCTGAATTGGAGGTGACTTTTCATGGAGGAAAGCTGGCCTGAGAAGGAAATCAAAAGTTCCAGGAGCCAAGGCTGATGCAGGGCTCCAGTTCAGTGGAACTGAGTAGAATGCCTCCAGTAGAAGAGAAAGCAACCCATTTACCCCGTCAGGAAAGGGAAGACCAAGTGGAAACTTCCAGTCTCTGGGCTTGGATGAGTTCTCAATGCAAAGTGTCCTGTTCTGTTAGGTGGAGACTGCCCCATATAACTTCTCCTCATTCTCTTGCCCACACATACCTTTGCCCCACCCTGGTGCCCACCCAGAGAAGGGGGCTTATGTAGGGACTGGGGTGGGGGGGGGCTCCTTGGAATCCTTGTCCGGAGAGAAGAAGGTGTGCACCCAGCGAAGAAGAGAAGCTGAGAATTTATCCGAGCCCAGAGTGGTGCCTCTAGCCCACTTGACAGGTGCAGACGGCAGAGAAGAGAGCGAGTTGTTAGAAGGCCAGGACGCCGACCAGAGAGCTGCTGAGTCATTGCCATGGTCTGGCCCTGCTTTTCTGCCTGCCCAGCCCAGCACACACCACACCTGCCCTGAAGTGATACAATTTGTGAAACACGCCCTTCCCAGCCCTCTGGAGAAAGTCAACAACTGATGTTGATTTAAGAATTTTAAAAACTAAGGGTTACTGCTATTCTGCTAATAATACAATGTAATGTGATGTTGAGCTTGTTTTTATAGCAGAGTTCATACTGATCCAGAGCATCCTAAGATCTGAAGGGGACACTTCCGTCACATTTTCCTGCAATTTAGAGTGAAATTAAATTCGGCAGCAGGGATTGCCAACTCAGGAATTTACCGAGAACTGCTGGAGGGAACCCTTGCAAAGCACGTGGGATTGTTTCAAATGCAAAGATGATGCTCAGCCTAGAGGCTTGGCTTCGGTGTTATGTCTACCTTGAAGCCCCACCCACCCAAGCACAAGGATGTGACTAATACTTTGCCTACATTAGGAATCTGAGGACAACCGCTTGCCCCCCTTTGACTATTTTTTGTTTTGTTTTGTTGTTTTTTTTTTCCCCCAAGATTTTATGTATTTGACAAGATCATAAGCAGGCAGAGAGGCAGTCAGAGAGAGCGGGGGAAGCAGGCTCCCTGCCAAGCAGAGAGCCCAATGCGGGACTCGATTCCACGACCCTGAGATCATGGCCTGAGCAGAAGGCAGAAGCTTTAACCGACTGAGCCACCCAGGTGCCCTACCCCTTTGACTTTTAAGTTCAGGCCAATAGCCCTGGGCAGGTCGATCCAGCTCTCCAAGCTTCAGTGTCCTATCCGCAAAAAGGAAATGACCACGTTCCTAACACTGGTAAAATGAGACCGCGGACGGCAAACGCGGGGTCTGCCGCTAGGAGGTACTTCACACACGCTAGGTGCTGCGGCTACTGCTGCTGGTCAAGGTACCGCAACCAGTAAGGCACACTGAGCACAGGATGCAGGCACGAGGCAGGGCTTCTGCATTCGCTCAGCGGAGTCTGCGTGCACTCTCGTCTGTGAGAGCAGCCAGGGGCGATCTGGCCCCACCGCATCTTTCCCTTCCTCCTTCCTCAAGCTTCTAGAATTTCCTTGACGCTCGTGTGCCCCACCTCCACGCAGCCCACGCTTTGGGGAAAGAGGACTCCAGCCCCTTGCTCCAGCGGTCGCCGTGATTGGTTTATAAGGAGCCGCGTCCCTTTCCACACGGACCAGTCATTGGTTCGCAGGCGAGCATGGGACTCAGGGGGCCCAATCAGGGTGCATCTTCCTTGGCCCAGGGCGCTTGCGGACCTGGAGAACGTGTCTATGGGATCGTGGACCCGCTGGGGATGCAGACGTGTTGCTGAGAGCAGGGCTGGGCAGAGAAAACCCCTGCGGCAGTGGCGTTGTGAAGCCAGTGGATCATCTACCCGGAGGCTTGAGCTTACCCGCACTTTCTCTTGGCACGAGACAGATCCCCTCGACCGCACCAGCCAGTTCAAGCTGCCTCTCTCCGTTCCTCCCATCTAGGAACACCCACCTGCGCTGCGCGCGGAAAGAGGCAACGATCTGCTTTCACGTCTGCCCTGGAGAAGCCGGTAACGTCTCTATTATTTTCTGCGTTCACAGCTTCTCCCGGGCGTCGAGGACACCTCAGGCACTTAGTCATTGTCTGTTGAATCCATTGGACACGACTTAGCCGTGGAACTTGCAGTCTGTTTGAAAAATGAGACACATGGCTTTGAATCCGAATAAGATGTGAGACAAGCTGTGACCAAATCCCAGCGCTAGTCCTACAGGCTGTCAACGTTGTCATACTTAATCCTCCTTGAAGTGACCGTATAATGCTGTTGTGAATGAATGACAAGCCCATGCCAGCTAGCGAACTAGTGGGGCTAGAGAGGAGGGTTTTTCTTTAAAAGGTAAGTTGGAATTGTTATTGAAAGTAGGAGACAGGCCCCAAACAAGGTGTCTGTTAGAATTCTTTTGGTTCAAATGGTACAGAAAATTGTTTGCAAAATGGCTTAAGCAAGAGAGACCAAGAGAGGCAGAGGGAATTTATTGATTCCTTCGAAAGAACAGCCCAGGGCCAGGTCGATCCTCAGGAATGTAAATGTGAGCAGAATCCATCCCCAAGATCTGTCTTCCTCTGTGCTGGCTTCCGTCTCCGGCTCTGCCTGGGAGCAAGATGGTGACAGCAACTGTCACCAGTACTCCTCATGGGTTCACAGGAGGTGGGAAAGAGCTGGGGGCTCCTACCTCATTGTGTCTGTCCCGAAGCTAGTGGCTGCGGCTGGGAGGTGTTATGCTTTGATAATTTGAGGCTTCAGCAGGATGCTTCGCCCCTTTGGTGCAGTCCCGTTGTCAGTCCCTGAGACACTGGGGCGCTATTGCCAGAAGGCCTGGGGTGCTGGGGACAAAAACAAGAGCTGTCCGCTGCACACAGCAATGACAGGAAGAGTGGACACAGAGAGGTGCGCACAGTCTCCCGGCTCACTCTGCGAAACGCCTCCACCTCATCAGACCCTGGGCTGGGAATACAGGGATACGTGAAATACAGGGCCTGGCTTTGAGGAGCTCACAGCCCAGATGACAGGTGGGAGTTTTATTCTTGTGCGGCTTGGAATAAGGATGAGGCACAGAGCTGAGCAGGACCTCTGGCATCTTCCCACCCCTTATTCCTTATCTTTCCATTTGGTGTCAAATCCCCAGGTCCCATCAAGGAGATGGAGGGATCCAGGCCTGCCTAGAGAGCTCTGGAGGGACCCAGGGTAAATTCAGCTTCTGTCTTCCTGAGGAGGAAATGTAGCACCAAGGACAGGACATCAAGAAAATTAGCACTTGAGAGGAAATTGTTTCTCTAGGGAATGGCTTTTTTTTTTTTTTTAAGGTGGAGCTTGTTTGTTAATACCTGCGGACAATCCTAGAGCCCGTATGACGCCTGGCACGTCAGGTTGAACAAGTAATTTCTTGGAGTTCTGCCCCTACCCACCAGCTTCTTTAGACCTCTAAGACTTGGTCTCAGGGGGTGACTATTGCCTTATGATTTATTTTGGTCACTCTACAGTGTGAAGCCCAGTGCCTGGCACATAGTAGGTGGTCAGCTGTTTGGGTTCCTGGCATCTCCGTGAATGTGTGGTGCAGCCCACAGAAAAGGAGGATCTGTATTCTTATAAACCTTCCTGTGGAGTCAGGGCTGATGGCTCCTTAGACATGAAGAAAAAGAGAGTAATGATAATGGAGTTAATGATCACCGACTGGGCCCCTGCTGTGTGTTAGACTCTCTGCAGGAAACTTGACAGGTTGTTTCAAGTCCTCCACCAACCCTTCAGTCTGGGTATTATCCCCATTTTCTACACAAGGCAGCTGAGATGTAGAGATGGCATGAGATTAGCTCATTCTTTTAGAGCAGGGATTCACACACTGGCCGGTGGCTCAAATCTGGCCCACCACCTGTTTCTGCAAATAAAGTTTTATTGGCACTGGCCTCAGCCATTCATTTACATAATGTCTTCAGCTGCTTTCGCACTACAACAGCGCAGTTGAGTAGTTGCGACAGAGACCATATGGCCCACAAAGCCTAAAATATTTACTATCTGGCCCTTTACTGAAAAGGTTTGCCTGGTTTAGAGGAAACGTTTGAATATTTATTTCTCTTTGCTGGGCTGGAAATCAGATGTGGGAAGGGATGTAAGGAAAGGAGATTTGCTGGGCTGGCAGGGATTACCACTGCAGGGGTTGGAGCAGGAGAGGGACAGGACTGCATTTGTGTTCCAGGACAACCAGGCTGGTGGCTGAGTGGGGAATTGTCAGCAGCAAGCCAGAGCGCAGGCAGCGAAACCTGTTAGAAGTCTCTTGAAATAATCCAGGCAACAGGAGGCTAGGCTGGAAAGTCCCAGTGGGGTGAGGGATTTAGGAGGGAGAATCAACAGGAGTTGGTAACTAATTTTCAGTGTGGGGAGGGGGAGTGCAGTAGTGGAGAGAGGGAATCAGGGAAATAACCTCCCATTCAGTGAGGGGATTAGAGGACTCATTTACTGAGGAGCACGGAGAGGGGAGCAAGAGGAGGAGCTCCTGGTGCTGGAGTCAGAAGTTGAGTCTGAGAGGGGTGGAGTTTGAGGTGCCTTTTGGATGTCCCCGCCCAGATGTCCAGCTGGAGCTTGGCCTGGTGGGTCTGGAGCTCAGAAGGGAGGGACTGGCTTGCACCAACGGTGGTGACATGGAGACGTCCACAGCAGGAAGAATGAGCTGAACAGCAGGGCTCTGTTCAGACCTGGGGCTGAGTTCTTGAAAACCCCTATTCTTGTAGCCGCAGCACAGGGCTTCTCCTCACGTCCTCCCGAGACCATTTCTTGAGCCTCAGGTACAGCTTTAGCCTGTGAGGGGAGTCCAGAGCCCAGCAAAGCCCAGCCCAACCCGCACATGGCCAGATCCTACTCCAGGCCACAGAAGCAGGGAGACAACGGTCTACCTAGAGGCAGAGATCCAGAGAGAGATAGAGGCTGTCACTCTTCCTGAGAAGTTGACACCTGTCACACAGACAAGGCCTTTTCTGGTGCCTCACACCCGCAGCTGTGTTTCTGCTCCAAAGTGTAGCCCCGGGGCGGGGGCGGGGGGGGGGGGCTGTGTCCCCACATGGCCATTTTGCTGGAGTTGTTTGCTTCTGTGGGCTCAGGTGAGTACTGGCTGGTCCGGGAAGCTGGAACAGGACCCATCTGGCCCTCAGGTAGCATCTTGAACGCACAGAGCGTCGAGGATGCGTGCTTCGTCCGGGCCTGGGAGCCGATGGCAAGTGGGAGGCATATTGCACGCTGGAAATGTTTTTCATCCACTTCCGTCTTATTCCTCTCAAGATAGGACTGGTGCCTCGGATTTATTTTTTGCCTTGAAAGATTTCAAGGCTGCCTGAAACCCTGAGAGGGATGAGAAGAAGCAGGGCCCTCAAAGAGGCTGGGTGCCCGGCAGAGAGCAGCTCAGGAATCCCTCCGTCTGGGAAGATGCTAGTTTTCCTGCTCAAAGCCTCATTTGACCTCTGGTCTAGTCTGCCTTGGGGTTTTGTCTGCCTTTTCCCGTTTCTGGTGAAAAACGTTGCCCCCTGTGTGCCACAAAGAAAGCAGTGTGGGGCAGCAGTGTGGCGGTGGGGCTGGCACCGGCTCTCGCCTCTGTAGTTTGGACAGTGGGGAGGAGGTGGCCCTCTCCCCGCAACTGGCACTTTCTGCCCCTGCCCGCTCCCACCCCCCTGCTGCCGCCTCACGTCTCTACTAACCAGCTAGGACGAGTGCTTGCTCTGCGAATCAGAGCAGTTGTAGCAGCAAGTGACAAATTCAAGTCCAGCCAGCTTAAGCACAAAAGGGAGCTCATTGGCTTGCAGCACTCGGAATTGCGGGAGTGGCCGCGCTTCAGGTGAATCCGGGTGCAGGTGCGCGCAGGGTGTCGTCTGAGTGGCCTGTCTCCGAGCTCTGCCACCCTCTGTGCTGGCTTTTTCGCAAGGCAGGCTGTTCCCACGCTGCCGCGGGAAGATGGCTGTCGGCTCCGGGCGTTCATCCACGTAGCTTGGCATCCCGGACAACGCGGCGCCTCCTTGCTAATTCCCACGTGCTGAAGGTCCCAGAATTCAGGGCCTGTGGGACTGGCTGGAGTCCCGTGACCATTCCTAGCCAATCACGGGAGAGGGTAGGACAGCGCTGTGCTCTCATTGGCCAGGCCTGAGCCACGTGTCCTGCCTTGAAGCTGGGGGTGGGCTCGGTCTGGGCCCTGGGGCCTGAGGGAGGGTGAGCCCTGGTTGGGTAGGGACAGCGTTAGGGTTGCTGCCCCAGGGGGAGCGCAGGGCGGGCAGGCGAAATAACGGAGGAGTGTTAATGCTTGGTGCTTCTGAGTCCAGTGATGTGAACTGGACCGGCCCTCATGACCGGAAGGAATACTAATGACGGAATGTTCTACGGCAGGCAGCCGTCTACACGGGGTTAGACCGGGTGCTGGAGTCCAGTGGGGGTGGGGGGGTAGGTCTTGTGCGTGAGGGGGCCAGGTGGGGGTGGGGGTGGGGGCGTGAGGAGACCCGGCACCGGGGGATGCGGGGGGAATGGACGCTCCAGAATGGGGGAGGGGGAGGGCCTCCAACTTCCTCCTCCTCGCCCTCTGGTCTCCCCCTCCCTCGCGGCAGCCCCAGGACCGCAGAGATGGACGAGACGGAAGCGTTCCCTATCTCTCAGTGCTTATACTCTCCCTGGGGGGGGGGGAGAGTTAATAGATACACGAGATCACTTCCCAGGGATGCGTTAGAGCATCTCGGAGGAGGGGACATATGGGCAGAGGCCAAATGATGAGAAGGAGCTGAGCCTGGGAAGAATAGGGGTGGGAGAGGAAAGGCAGCGAGCGTGATGGCCTTGAGGTAGCAAAGAGCCCCAGGTCCTGGAGAAATAGGCAGCAGCCCATGTGGGTGGAGTCCGAGGATGGAGTATGTGCTAGAGGCCAGAGTAGGGCTAGGCGGGAGCAGAAGGGGCAGTCCGGGAAGGCCAGGCAAGATGTCTGGATTTCGGGGCCATTGGAAGGGAATTGAGCGTGGCTGCCTCCTGGTCTAGATGGGGGTTGGGGGGATGATGGAGCCGTGCTGTGGCTTGGGCCCAACCTTCTAGAAAAAATGAGAAGAAAGAAGGATCAGTGTCCTTCAGAGCCAGTTCTGTGCCAGCTGACAGCCATCTGTATTCCTTAACCTTCAGAAAGACCCCGTGAAAGGTATGATGCCCATTTTACAGATGATGAAAAATGAGGCTCAGCAAGACAGGCGGCCCCGGGCTTCTTGTCATATTTTGTGGAGCTAGAATTTGAACTCTGGTCTTTTCAGCTCCCAAATTCTTCCTCCTACATGAACCTGCCTCTAGCCACACGCATTCAAATGAGGCAGCGGTCCAGAGTGATTCATCGCTTCTCTTCCCTTCCCGCCGCCTCTCGTTTCCTTTCTTAATTTCCACATTTCGGCGCTGAAACAGGCTGGTATTTAAATTTGCCAGTAGCAGAGTAGCAGATGGGGGTGGGGGTGGGGCAGCATTGGCCCCTCAGAGCACGAGGAATGGGAGGCTGAGCCCCACCTGGCCACCAAGACCGGTGGGACCCTCCCTGCAAGCCAGATGCTCCCCACAGCTCTCGCCAACGCCCCCCCTTGCCCAGTTCCTGAAATGGTTTCAGAGTAAGACCGAAGATCTGCTTCTCCTAGCACGTAAATGTCACTTTACTTCATGTCTTCCTTTTTTATCAGTGCACTGGGAAAGTGCCTGCTATCTCCAAAGAAACGGCTTTGGTTTCGTCTTCCAAATGCCACCACAGTTGGTGCCTGCACAGGGCTTAATAGCGGATTATTTTTACAGCTTGTACTCTTCCCTGTCTCTGAGTCCCGATACCATCTTGGGCAGACACGTGAGAGGCTAAGTGGAAGATTGCCATCACAAACGCCCCATATGTCCTGCATTATCGGGACTTACAGAGCCCTTCCTCGGAAACCCTAATTCTGGGACTGGACACAGGGTCCCTGACAAGGGCTCAGGCTTGAGAAATTTGCTGCAGAGGAAAGAGTTGCTATTTCATGTAGACATTTTGCATGCCTGTCTGCTGATTTTTCCTGCCCAGTCACTTCTGAAAATGGGACCCTTAGTTCATATATTTGGATGGAGATGAAATTATTTTTAGGGTCAATCACATTATCCAGGCCTGGCCAGTGGACATATTTTCTCCCTGATCTACCTTGGTGATTCAGACGTGAACAGGAAACCCAAGCCAGGCCAGTGAGTTTTGCTCTGGGGACTTATAAGGGAAAAGAGTAGTTGTCCTGCTAGGAACTGGCTGAATGGGTAAGATGGAAACCAGAGGTTGCTGGCAGCCAGAGAATTCAGGGAGAGACTCTCCTTGATGATGAGGCCAACACAGGAAAGCAAAAGCTATAACTTGTATGTGAGAGAGGGAAAGATGGAGTTCTAATGACATTACTTGGACATCTGGATCCCACCATTCCTGAAGCTAATTGGTTTTGGAGTTGATAGCTATACACGCTCATAAATTCAGTCTGATGGCAGGATTACCAACTAATAGCTGTTGGTATGATCTTAGCTGCACAAGGCAGCCTTGTCTCTGAGTTCCCCACACTGACATGTCACTGCAAGGGACAGCTCATAGCGAGAAGAATGGGTAGGAGCAAGGCATAGCTACCATAGCTCTTTCTCACCTCTGTGGACACCTTGAGGGCCCTCTCTTGAAGGTTCGCCTGTTCTCTGGGGATCCCTGAGAGGGGTGTTCAGAGTATAAAGGGCAGGGCTACCTGCTAGGACAAAGTTAGCAGTTAGGGGGAAAAGGCAGGGGTCACAGTGTGAAGAGACCTCCCATGGCCCCATCCTTGCTTTAACACGGGGGGTGAGGGGGTTTTGTCCTCCAGTTTGCACTCAGCAAGGGGCTCTTATAAGTACTTTCATTCTGCTTATTTCCTCCCAGAATTGCACTTAGACTCAGCAGGTAGTTACCAAGGACAGGCAATTGACAGACTTGGGTCTGGGTTTTTCCATCCTTGTCCCTTGGTAACTTGTGGTGTTGAACAGTGTCCCTGACCTCCTGGAGCTTTCTGTTCCTTATCTGTAGATCAGGGATAACAGCATGAATTGCTTCAGAGGGTGATCAGGAGAACTTAATGTTTAGCCCTGGGTCTGGCACACAGCTAACTAGTAAGCATTCTCTAGGATTACTGTTCTAGAGATGATAATGTCCTAGGCCCTATGTGTGTTTTGGGGGGTGGGTGGGTAAAGGTGGCTTGTTTTAGAGACTTAGATAAATGGATTATTTCTATGTTATATAGTGAATGATAAGATGGACTTAATCCACTTATACAGGCAGCTCCTGGAGTCCAGAAGGAGAAGTGTCTGAACAATAGGTGGGATTCAGGGAAGGCTTCCTGGAGGAGGTGACCACTGAGCGGAGCCTTGGGAATTGAATAGGAGTTGGACCAGAGAAAAGCAGGGGCAGATACTTAGAGGCATAATGTGAGCAGGAAGTGTGCCCAGTTTGAGTAAGAAGACAGTGGAATGTGATGGAACACGAGACTCAGAGGGTAAGATTGGGGAGACCACTAGAAAGAACATAGCAAGAGTGCAGGGTAGATCCTATGGGCAGCCAGGAACCTTGGAGGGTTTACGGAGGGAGAAGAATGATCAGATTTGAGTTTTAGGTGGTTCCCCCATTTGCAGTGGGGGGATCAGAGGGAGAAGTGTCCACTGAGCAGGGAGGTGGTTGGTGGCATCCGGACCAAGTTAATGAGGCTCACCATCAAGCAGAGGTAACGGTCTGCAGGGAGGGGCAGAGCCAAGACAGATGGGAGGGTCAGAGAGCTCAGCTGGACGAAGCACCCAAGCACCCGGCGTCCCTCTGATCCGTGATTTGAAAACACGTCACGTGTGCCTTACGGAATGATGGATTGTTTACCAGGATCTCTCCATGCTGACATCATCTCTCCCCAGAAGCACGTCATTTTTTTCGGCCCATCTGCCATATCTGGACATATTTTGCCTCGATCAGCAGTTGCCTGTTTTCATTTTTTCCCATCCTGAATGCCCGTGCTGACTCTCCTAGCTGTAGATCTGATTCTCTCCTTTCTCTGTACATCAGAGCCCTTGACCACTTACCAAATGCCCTTCCCTTGTGTCATCACACTTAATTTACATAGAAGCCTCACATAGCAGCGTGCAGTGGATATTGTGTCCCTTTCAGACACAGAAGAACAGAGGAGCTGGGAATTTAACTGACTTGCCTGAGTGTCTGTTAGAGTTGCCCTGTGTGTTTGAGGATTTTCATTTCTGTTTTAAGGGCATGTGCTAGATACTTAAGCATGAAATCACATTTTAAAAGATTTTTGAAATTCAAGGATGCCCCTCTTTAGCTGGGTGGTACATGTAGCGAACTGGCGTTCAGCATCCATGTTGACCTTCTGCACTTGCCCAACTACTTTTCCCAGAGTCCCTTGCAGCAGGCATTCTAGATGTTCTTTAGGTCGGGCCAGTCAGTGTCATGCCCAGGGGATATGCTCTTCCCCTGAGACCCTTTGCCGTGTCCTGTCTTTTTTTTTTTTTTTTAAGAATTATTTATTTATTTGACAGAGAAATCACAAGTAGGCAGAGAGGTAGGAAAGGCAGGCTCCCTGCTGAGCAGAGAGTCCAATGCGGGGCCTCGATCCCAGGACCCTGAGATCATGACCTGAGCCGAAGGCAGAGGCTTGACCCACTGAGCCACCCAGGCGCCCTGCCGTGTCCTGTAATATGAAGCTCTGTGATCTCAGCACATGCTTGTGGCCACATGTGTTGAGCAGAGTACCAGAGATGTGTGTGGTCTCAGAAGTCGGGCTGCACATTAAATGCATATGCAGACACGTTCTCGTGGGCTGGTGACCAGACACTCTGCCCCCAGACAAAACTTTGCTTGAGTAACCGGCTTCTACCCAGTGCAGGAGGCTGACCGCTAGCTCTGTCAGGGAGAGCTGTGTTGGCTGTGCACAGGGCAGGAACCCGACCAGCAGTGGCTCAAACAAATAGGTTGGGGGGTGGGGTGGGACTTTGTTCTTTCACCACGAGATCCCCAAGGTAGGGAACTGCTGGCACTGATTCAGCTGCCCAAAAGGGACACGAGGAGCCTGAGCTCAGTCTTTGTCCTACACATTTTTTTTTTAAGATTTTATTTATTTTATTTTTAACAGACAGAGATCACAAGTAGGCAGAGAAGCAGGCAGAGAGAGAGGGAGGAAGCAGGCTTCCTGCTGAGCAGAGAGCCTGATGTGGAGCTCGATCCCAGGACCCTGAGATCATGACCTGAGCCGAAGGCAGAGGCTTACCCCACTGAGCCACCCAGGTGCCCCCTCCTTCACGTTTTGACTGCCCTTGCCTCATGGTCACAAAGGGGCTCCCGCAGATAAGCGGTCATTTGTCCTTCCTGCAGCTTCTCCTCATTGTCAAGAGAGGCTTTGTTCTGTTCCTCTGCTCTCGTGCGGCCAGGATGGCCCCACGCTCCCATGTCCCATGTGCACTGAGTGCTGGCAGCATCGGACCCCACGGCACTTGGCCCCTGGAGCAGCCCGGGGGGCCACAGCAGGTGCTGCTTGTGTAAGTGACCAAGGCCAGCGATTTTAATATCGTTTCCGTCGTAAAAGCTGATCCAAAGCTGCACTAAGTGATGAAAGTTCACAAGCCTCAAAATATGGCGATGAGGACTGTCGATCAGCCTGGCTGAGCTCTGGAGTCTGGATGTCAGGCCTGATACTCACGGTTTCTTCCCTCTGGCCCTGACAGAGGTGTGTAATCCAATGCCTTCTGCCCAGACCTAAGAGTCCCTGCTGAGTGCCCTGTGTGTGCCTGTCACCTCATCTGAGAAACTGGCGTACCTCGAACCACAGGATTTATTTCCTGTGGTCCAGATCTCTGGGGGCCGTGGTGAGGCTTTGGTGGGATTACGCAGGTTCATCCTTTAGCCCCGGGCTGATCCCCTTCACCTTTGCGGGGGGTGCTGGATATTCAGCCAGAAGATCTCTTATGTTCAGGGGATCACTGTTTACGAGAAGCATTTACATACATCATTTATCGAAGCCAGCCCCGGGGGTGTTGTCCCCCTGTTCCACAGGTGGGTTCACCAGGGCTCAGAAAAGCCAAGCGACTTGCTCCAGGTCACATCGGCCGGCAAGTAGCAGAACCAGGACTGGAATGCTGGCCCTCCCACGGCAAGCACCAGGGCCATGAAGAAGATGAGGGAGGCGAGGCACTATTTTTAAAAACTGAAATCCATACAGAAAGAAGCCAAGGCAAATATCCACGTGGCAAACTATCACCATTGTAAACACAGACAGAATCTGTCTGATGGATTTTTTTCCTTTTGCTTAGATGCCAGCAGGGCTTGGCATGGCTGTACTGACTCTGTCCCCTTTGCTGGTGGCTGAGGTGGCCCCGGCACCCTTGGGCGTGCTTCCTTCTGCATGAGATGCACACGGAGGCTGTGGACAGTTCCGTCCTCGACTCCGGCTCGCCTCCAGCACTGGGAGGAAAACCAGCCCCACCTGACCGCACGGTGACCGTTGGGAAGGGGCAGCACTCAGAAGTGGTGCGGTGCGATTTCGATTCTGAAAAGAGGCTTGGGTGTGAAACATGCAGACGTTGCAGGTTCTAGTACCAGGGGGCAGTGCCTGATCCAAAGGACCGTCACTGCCACAGTGGAAGATGGGATTGGGACAGAGCCAGTCTTGGGCCAGGGTCCCTCCTGGTGTCCCTAGATGGGCTCAGGTCTTGGAGGCAGCTGGCACCTGGGTCCTTGTCGGGCCAGGGGTCCCTCCTGGTGTCCCTAGATGGGCGCAGGTCTTGGAGGCAGCTGGCACCTGGGTCCTTGTCCAGCCCTGACTCTCGAGTCTCATCCTTCTGCTCAAGGCTGCTTAATCTGTACTGATGTTTTCCTCTCCCTCCTCCTCTCCATCCTCCAAGGCAATCTTGCAGAATGTTTAGGGCACTTAGATATAATTCTAATCTCTTTTGATCAACCATGTCTATTTTTGCACCATTAATGACTGGGTTTGCGCCTTGGTCCTGCCCACAGTGAGGAGTTCCGGGGGAGGAGAGCAGCAGGGTGAACACATCCTCATTTCCCCGGGAAGGAGCCCAGCACGGCGGGATGAGGTAGACCTCTGGCAGTGCTCAGAGTGTCTCTGTATGCAATACAACACAAGAACAGCGGCAAGTTTGTTCTAGAATGTTCCCTTCTTGGGGGTTCACCTTTCCTGTGATGGCAGGTTGATGATGGCATCCCGCAATGGTGCTGTGGGCACTCGGGAGCCAGGGCCAAGCTGGCAGAGACGGCAGGAGTCGGTGGAGAGGTTGCACACCCATGGGCAGTCTGCCGGAGCCGAGGAGCCGCTGAGGGCAGCCCGTGCTCTCCCTTTGTCATAGTCCCCACCACTCCCTGGTGTTACACCTGCGCTGCTCTCCTCATGTCTGTTGCCTGCCTTGCTATTGCAGAATCAGAGACTCTCTTCTCCCCTCATTGAGACTAAGCCTTTTGCATCCAGTATCAGGGCATCTGCCAACAGGACGGGGGAGGGTGTCCATCAGCTCTCAGATCCGCAGGCCAACCTTTAGATGATTGTTTAGCAAACGTTCAGTCTCTTCCTACTTCCCAAAGCCTCTGTTCAAGGACTTTATTCCCTGCTCCACTGAAGTTGGGCTTGACCTTGTGATTTGTTTTGATCAGTGGAGTGAGGGTCCAAGTGACAGAGTGCCAGTTTTGAGTCTAGACCTTAAAAGGAGTCACATGGTCCACTTGCCCTTCTGGTAGGTGCAGATTTTACCCACGAGAATGAATAACAAACTCCTTGGTAGCCGCTGTCTTTCTACCCTCGACCCCAGAACAAACGCACGTAGAGAAAACCACTACAGCTTTCCTGCATACCTTTGAGCACGAGAGTAAATTCGTACGGTATAGTGCTGAGTTCTGGCATGGTTTGTGACGCAGCAAGAGCGGCCAGATACAGAGCCCAGGGCTTTTGGAGGTTCAAGAAAATTGCAGTAGCAGTGAGCATCGGTGGTGCTGACTTGGGGCCAACTAGGCCTCGGTTGGACGCTAGTAGGATCTTGTACTTTTCCCCTGTTGAGCTGAGGCATGTTTCCTCGCCTCTCCTTCAGGAACGTCCCCGTGTGACTAATGGGTACAGTGCCCCCTCCTTCATGGGGCTGTTGTGAGAATTAACATAGCTTGTATCTAAAGTACTGGATATATAGTGGGTCTTCCCGTGCCTTGATTTCCTTTTTTTCCCTTTGCAAGTACAGCCAAACTCTTCAGTTTTTTGTTTTTTGTTTTTTGTTTTTTTTTTTTTTTGAAGATTGTATTTACTTATTTGACAGAGCGAGAGAGCACAAGCAGGGGGAGCAGGACAGGGAGAGGGAGAAGCAGACTCCCCGCCAAGCAGGGAGCCCAGTGTGGGACTCAATCCCAGGACCTGAAATCATGACCCGAGCCAAAGGCAGACATTTAACCAACGGAGCCACCCAGGTGCCCCCCAAACTGTTAAGTTTTCAGTAGGGCTTTGTGAATCGCCGTGTCACCGGAAGCCACTTGATCTAAGCTTTAGATGATATCTATATCCAGTCTGTGGAGTGAGGCTGTCTTGCTCTGGGTCTGCCCCCACCCTTGCTGGGTGACTCTGGGTCAGCTTCTCAGTCCCCCCACGCCTCAGCAGTCAGTGGGCGCGGTGGCATCTCCCAGCTCAGGGCTGCTGGAGGGGAAGGATGTTCTGAGACGGGGGAGGGGCAGGAAGGTAGGAGGATTATTTAGTTACTATATTTTGAATTTCATCAATTAAAAAAAAAACGCGTGGAGATTTTCTTATCTTGTAAATATAAACACGTACATAATTCAGTTTTGCCTCTTGACCCACAGTCTAAAATATTGGCTCTCTGGCCCTTGATAGAAAAGGTTTGGTATTTCTGGTCTGCACGCGCCCTCCCCACCCCGAGTGGTCTCACTAACCCCTTGGCCACTCGCCTCCCCCCATTGCCTGGAGGTTGGAGTTTCCCTTGGCAGAAGGAACAGAGGGAGCATTATTTAGTGATGTAGCTCAAGGCAGAAAGGGGGCGGAGGATGGGCGCTGTGGGCGTCCTAAGGCGTCATCCCCACTGCTCCCAACTGCCGGACCATCCCTCTGTCAGAGAACGGGGCCGCCGCCTAGACTCATCTGCCCTTGGTCGTGACCATCAGGTGGGGCTTTTCCCTCCTTCCTTTTCTCCACCTTCAGAATTGGCAGCTGCCCGTGGCCTTCCCCCATGCCAGGACAAAAAGCAGGGAGCCAGCCACCCCCAGTGCCAGCCCGGGAAAGAGGAAGTGGAAGCCAGAGCAGGGGAGAAAGGGGAGGCATTGAAAGCCCTGAGGAGGAAGAGGGACACAGGGCAGAGAGTCCACGGGGTGGCCCTGTGGGCCCCTGAGGTCCTGGAGGCCCAAGCCCCGCGCCAGCAAATCCCCCACCGCTCCCCAACCCGAGTCCCCACAGCCCTGGTGGGCTCAGATTCGGAGCCTGTCATTTGACTCAGAGCTTTTTGTTGGGGCTCCAGGCCCGCCCGCTTCCAGGCGGGGGCAGATCCTGGAGGAGACCGGACAGCTGTGTATGCGTCTGACCCCACGGCGGGTCACCAGGCTGCTTTGTGTCATGGTGAAGCCCTCCTCTGCGTCTCCCAGAAAGGGCGTGGAGCCCAGAGAGCAGGAACTTAAGCAACAGTTTATAAATGCGCTGAGTACAGTTTTTCATAAAAGTTAAAAGGAATCATGTCATGTTATTGTCCTAATATTTGCTTTTCTCACCTCTCTCCAGTCTCCCGGTGAGTTTCGCCTCTTGCATTTAACTGCTATATGCTTCCCCAGTGTTCCGTTGGTGCCAGAATCTACATAACCCACTGCTCTGTTGAGCGGTGTGGAGGTTGTTGCATGAACGGGCGTGTACACATCACCTCCTGTTGCACGCGATGTTCTCTGAACATTCTGGAACATAAATCTTACTCAGGCCTAGATTCCTGCTAGGAACGTTTTGGAGTAAAAGGGGGATCGTGTCTCTCACTGAAATGGATTCTGCCAAACCACACTCCAGAAAAAGCCTGGACTGCTTTGTCCACCAAGAAGCTCCAAGTCGGATGTCCACTTACAGATGGGGAAACCGAGGCACAGAGCAGTTCAGGGATCCGCCGACCAGTTTCCCTGTCCCGGGGTCATGGGACTGCTGGGCCGGACCTCTCGGCCACAGGGCGGCACGGGCACGGCGGCTGTCGTCCGCCGCCCACTGGTGCTTCCGGATGTGACGGCTGGCTTGAGTTTTCTCGGGAACTCTCATGAACAAACCCAGAATTCACAAAACTGTGTCAGGGGCGCTGTGATTCACATCTCCTCCGCAAACCTTCCCTTTTATAAGCACGCCCTGGGATGCATCTCAGCGTTGGTTCTGCAGAAGTCGGCTGTTGGTAGAGTTTTCCAGGAACCCTCTGCCGGAGAAGTCCAGGTTCACCTGTGAGCTCAGGGGAGACCGCGGGCGGCGCCTACCTTCATCGGTCTCGTTGATGAACATCCAAAGCAAAGATGCGGATGCGGCCCAATGCACTAGAAGGCTCTTTGCCGGGGGGCAACGTGTTAATGCCAGAAATGGCCTCGGAGCGAGCCGGGCGGGCGATGTCTCGGGCTGGGGCGTGGGGAGGGAGAGAAGGTGACCCCGTGTACCTACTCGGTGCCCCACACTACGGAAGGTCAGTGAGCCACGTGCCAAAGAGAGAGACAAGGTCCTTCAGCAGGTCTGGCTGCCGTGAGGAGACTGAGAAGTGTAGACAGGGTGGGTAGAGCGGGAGGTCCTGGGGGAAAAGCACCTCCGAGGAGGGAGTGTCTGAGCCGAGGCCCAAATGATGAGCCGGTGTTGGCTCAGACACAGGGAATAGCAAGTGCAAATGCCCTGAGGCAGGAGTGGACTTCACTGAGTAGAGCAGCCGAGAAGAAGGCCTGTGTGTCAGGATGGCTGGAGGGGAGGGAGGGAGGGAAGGTGGGTGAGGAGAGGAGGCCCTCAGGGGTCTCGGCTTGGATTTTCTCCTCAGAGCAAAGGGCAGGGCAGCTGTGGGAGGCTCCGAAGGGGCGTGAGCGTTAGCATGTACCCGGGAGGGAAAGGAAGTTCAGAGGTGGGCCCAGCCTGTCTTTCTGCTGTCCGTCTGTCTGTGGCTTGTCACCTCACAGTGTCACAATGGCCTCCAGAGCTGCCACCGTTGGAGACAGGAAGGCAGGGCTGGTAGGATGCCTGCTGCGTCTGTGAGGCAGACAGGAATAAGGCATCTTCTGGAAGCCCCAGGAAGCGCCCGCTTTCCAGCCGTTGGCTAGAATTGCATCTGGGGGCCCGCAGGGAGGGAGGCTGGGCGATGAAGCATCCGCCCCTGGGAGATCCGTTGGAATTCTTCCCCCAGGCTGGACCGGCCCCACAAACCGAGGTTCTCAGAGCAGGATGGAGGTGGGGACCAGCCCTGGCATCTAGTGCAGAAGAGGAAATCTCAGGCCAAGTAAATCAGAAACTGTCAGTTAGAGGCCTGTCCAAAGTGCAGGGCCTCTGCGCACCCTACCCTGGCTGTTGCTGGGGGAAGGTGGGAGGTCAGGCTCCTCCGTGTGGGATCTTGTTCTTAGCCAAGGTCTGGCCCGAGCGAACCTGTGTTAGGAAGGGCAAGTGCTCCCTCTAGTGGCTGCACAGAGGCGAGCCGGGCAGGCTTGATCCATCACTGAGCCTGGCCCTGGGAGGGCACCAAGCATGCTGGGACGGGCGGACACTCCCTGGGGACCTACAGTACGCCAGGGACCCTTCCGTGCGACTGACACAAACTCCCATCCTCTTGACAGCTCTGCGAGCTTGGTCCTTTTCACGTTTCCATTTCAATGATGGGGTCCTTTGCCCAATATCACAGGGACAGGATTGGACCTGTGTGGGTCCCTGTAAGGACTGTGCTTCCAGCCAGTGGATTCGGGGTCTGGAGAACACACCCTTAAGTGTTACACCTGGAGGACAGTCGCCCTGATCACGAATTACATCTCTCCACTGTATTAATGGGCATGCTGGGGACTAAGGGACTCATGGAAGTCTCCAGATTTGGATGCGAAGTGCCATAGGCAGCTCTGACACTTCCCCGGACAGGGCCCCAAGCAGCCATCAGATGGGCAAAGGGATTGGGACCTGAAGAAGTCGAAGAGCCTCTGTTTCTTATTATTTGGATGTCATGCTTCCTCCACAGACTTGGGAGGGGGGCAGGGATGGAACCTATTAGAGGATGTTTGTCACAAAGGCGTGACTGAGCCCAGCTGACTTGTGATGATTTAGATTTTGCATAAATTCTGCTTTTGTTTAGCTCTGGAAACCTCTTGACGTTGACATCTAATCAGGGCCCCTTGAGGGTTGAGGAAGGCCAAAGCCAACTCCCTATTTAAAATTAAAATGTTGCTTTTAAAAGTCAAAAGGGAATGTGGAAATGATGGTAGATTTTCAGTTTTGGGTTTAATAAAATAGCACTTTCCACGTAAAGTTCAATGATTACTCCTCTAAGTTTAGAGGGCCTCACGAGTCTAAGTTGGAGAATGTGTGAATCAATGGTGGGGGCCGGATTGACCTCCTGTCCTTTTCCCTACTCTAGAATGGGCACCGGGGAGCTGAATTACACGGACACCGGTGCTAGATTCGAGCAGAGATAGCAAAACATCTCCCTTCCTTCCGGTTCCTGGAGAAGGCGGCAGAAACAAGCCTGCCTCTACTTCAAGTAAGTAGGTTCTTCTGCACGGAGCTGGGGCACATCCAGGGCCTGGGTAGGGGAGGGAGAAGGAGATTAAGGAAATTCCTCACCCAAGCTGAATCCTTGACCATCTGGGGTCAGGGATTGGGGTGAGGTTGATCCTGAACACCCAGCCCCTATTCAAAGGATGCAGCGAGGTCATTCCAGAAACAGAAGAAACGATTTTGAATTCCCAGCCATTGGGTAATAAAGGGAAGAGTATGGACTTTGGATTTGGTTTCAGCTCCTACCCCTTTGGGGCTGTGTGGCTGAGGGTTAACCTCTTTGAACGTCTGATTCTTCACCTCTCAGCTCAGCTTGGTAATTACCCCTTCCCCGAAGCCATAGGAGAAAGTGGGGTTCATGGGGTAGACATTGAGGGTGGGCGCCTGGGCACTGGGGGTCTGCCGGGCACTTAGGATACAGGGGACTTGAGGGCCCCCGTGCTAACCTCAGGGTCATGGTGTGGCACGTGGGAGACAAGGTGTTGGGATTTCTGGAGAGATCAGTGCAGGGGTTGGGGAGCACAGGGCAGGACTGCCTGTGGCTCAGAGAGAGCGTCTTGGGAACTAGCAGTGTGGTGATGACAGCTGCGGTAGCCAACGCCTGGGGAGCGGGTACCATTGGCCATTTCATCTTTGCAACAGCCCTGTGATAGAGGTGCTGTAGCCCCGTTCTGCAGGATGCTGAGGCACATGCTAGCTCAGATCGTGCCGGGAGCCTTGTTGACAGCCAGTGGCAGAGTGGGGTCTCATGCGTGACCCCACATACCTCAGGATTGACTCTGCCAGAGCAGGAAAAAGAGCTCAAGAACAGGGGACCAGGAGAGGGAGAAGCAGACTCCCCATCGAGCGGGGAGCCTGACGTGGGGCTCAGTCCCAGGACCCTGAAATCATGACCCGAGCCAAAGGCAGACTCTCAACCCACTGAGCCACCCAGGTGTCCCAAGTTTAACTCCACTCTGAACAGCCTCTAGAAAGCCTATTTTTCTAGCCCTACTGCCCAGCTCCTGGAGATGCTCTGGGCCACCTCAACATTTTGATGACCTCCTGAGGCTCGTGCTCCTGGGGCACCGCTCAGCCTGCACCCCGGCTCCCATGGACCTCACTGCGCTGAGAGCTGTCCTCCTGCCCCGACGGCCAGTGTTCCCTGTTGGATCTGTCACATGAGGAGCACAGAGGTTTGGGGTAACTTTCACACGTGCACACAAGACCCTCTAGGAAGGCTTTTGGGCACGGAGAAGGTTTGGATCAGTGAAAGTACTTACAGCTCAGTAACTAAGCCCTGAGCACTTCGGCAGATCTCTCTGCCGGCCTGACCTCCAGCGTCCCCATTCTGCCTCCAGAGGCCGTGTGGGCCCAGGACTGCCAGGCTTTTCAATTTTTCACAAAAAAAGCTTCAAGTCTAAATTTTGGGTGAAATCGGCCCACCTGTGGGCATTAACATTCATTATTCCAATATTACGTAGACTTCTCCAGCTCTCTACCCTGACGGCTTGTAACTTTTGGAGAGAAACTCAATGATACTCTCCCCAGGTTACATTTGTGACTCTGACGCAGCCCCCAGGGAGAGCAAAATCGAATCCACACGTATCCTGTGACACACCCGTTCAGCCCTCAGATTAGGTCCCCTGGAGGAAGCCTCAGTCCCGTGTGCGAGAGCCAAGCTAAAGGGTGCTCGGCCCAGCGTCGTGTGTGCACGTGCGTAACCGGGAAGCGGGGGCAGCCGTCGGGTGTCCCTTGCCCGGCTAATGGAGCAGCACTTGTGACATACTCACCGTGAGAAGGACCCGCGGCTACATTTATTCTTATGGACGAATCTGAAAGCATCACTTTAGAATGAGGGAAACGTAGTATTTTATTGATGTAAAGCATTTGGGCAGACAAGTAATAAGGTGATGGTTTGCGTGTACGTGTCAGTGTTCTGTCACCATGAGGACCGGTCAGGGAGTGACAAGTGGCGTATTCAGGACAATGGCACCGGGGTAAGAGAGAGATATAGTTGGTTGGGGTGGGGGGTAGTTCCCCATGAGGCTTTAACTTGAACTGCTGCAAATAGATAGGCTTTGTTTCTTACAAACCATGGGCACAGAAGGGGTTTCCTGGGACACTGCTAATAGATTTCTTCATCTGGATGCTGGCTTCACTCTGTGAAAACGTATCCAGCTGATCACATCGTGCATGTGCATTTTTCTACACGTATGTGATTTTTCAATAAAAATTGAAGAACTTAAGTCACAAAGCAGATCTGATCCAAGCTGGGCTGTGGGTCCACGCCGTTCTCAGATGTTCGCCTGTGTTCTCTGTCATAGGCTTGAAATCCTTACTCATGAAATTCTGTGAGCCCGTAAATGCTTGGCAATGACCCTGCAAATTGAGATCACAAAGGTTTAGTCTTCGCAGCGGCGTGGCTGGAGGGTTGGCCTGTGTCTGTGACACACAGACATGGAAATAAGATCGATCCGCCCCCTTGGGCTCCTCCCCTGCCAATGGGGGACGTGGTAAGGCCAGCCATACAGCTCTGTGGGGCGGCCCTCCAAGGCCGGGGGACCCCTGTGGGGCCCTCAAGGACACGTAGCTCCAGGCCTTTGCACTGAGCAGGACAGGAAATGACAATGAGGGGAAGCCGGTCTGCAGGAGGCGTTCGCTGCTGAGTCAGCTCTGTTGGACATTTGCGGGGTGGCTTGTTCGGGGACAAGATTCGTCCTTCACAGGCCTAGCCCCATCTCTGGGACTTCCTTTCCTCTGATGGGAGTGGCACAGCCTGAACATAGTAAACCTAACTCTCTCTCTCTCTCTCTCTCTCTCTCACACACACACACACACACACACACACACACACACACACGTGCATGCACACACACGTGGCCAGTGTGTTAATTGGAAGATGATGGTTCATCAGCACGAGGATGATGTCTGTTCTCTGAGCTCATCAGGATGAAAAATAGCAAGGAGATCAAGAGAGGCCTCCTAGGTGTCACTTTGTCCCACTGGAGGTCATTTGGCAAAGTCTGGTGATACTTTGTTAAGAGGCAGGGATCTGGTGGCTGCCTGTGAGGAATGCAGGCGAGCGTCCTTCCGCGCCCAGGACACCCCCACAGCGGAGAAGGATCTGGTCCAAGTGTCTGTAGTGCCCGGGGTCCGGCTTCCCCGGGGTGTTGGGGGGAGGGGGGTGGATAACTACGGGAAAAGCTGCCGCATCCCATACAGGCTGCGGGAATGGGCTCTCGCAGACTGGGGCACCTTCTGAAGGCTTCTCTGGCGCTCCTCCTGCGGAGAGCCCTCCCGCCCCCACCGCTCTTGTTCCCGGGGCCGCCATCTGCATGAGACTGTGTGAAGGGAGGGCCTCTCCCCCTGCCTGGACTGGCTGCCACAGGGTCGGAGCTGGTCCCTGGGCCTAATCTGGGGCCCTTTGGAGGGCACAGGTGGACACATTCCCGCATTGGCTCCCCCACTTGGTGATTGACTTGAGGGCCCCGAGAGAA
Organism: Mustela nigripes; assembly: GCF_022355385.1. Lineage (NCBI taxonomy): Eukaryota > Metazoa > Chordata > Mammalia > Carnivora > Mustelidae > Mustela > Mustela nigripes. The sequence continues at coordinate 130,503,953 of NC_081563.1, forward strand.
ATAGTGCATCTGAGAGCAGCTGAGGGAGGCAGACCCAGAGCTCGAAGGGAGAAAAGAACCAGGAGAAGATACCATCGGCTCACTTTGGTCTGGGACTCTGGAGTCACCGGCTTTGCCTCACTTAATACCCCCAGCAGCTCTGCAGGGGGGAGCGCTACCTGCATCCAGGCGGCAGACAAGGAGTCGGGCCCAGGGAGGCAGCGTGTGGCCGCAGATCCCACCACTAGTAACAGACGTGAACCTGGGCCTGGGACCCCAGAGCTCAGAGCCGTCTCTGCGTTCACCAGCTCTGCAGGGCTGGACTTCGGGACAGTGAGCTCCGAGCCGCCGGGCCCCTAGGGGAGGGAGCGGCAGGGTGGAGACGCTGTGGGGGTCAGCTCCCGTGAGACACTCGTCACTGCTCCGCCTCCCCGGGCCCCTTCCGCACACGGCATCACCGGGTCCTCCCAGAAGCATTTGGCAAGAGGCTGAAGGTCATTAGCTCCTTTTTCCAGAAGGACATGAAATGAAGCCTACCCAGCGTCCCCCAAACAGAGAGGCGCAGAGGCAGGATTCGAACTCCGGTCTCTGATCCTCTAACCGGTTGCTCCCCCACCACTCAAGACAGTCTTTGGGTCTACACTGCTTCTAGCCGCTGTCTCGGAAACGGAAGTGCCCCGCAGATCTACCCTCAGGCCTCAGGCTCGGGGCCCTCGCCTTTGTGCCTCTGCGGGAAGCTCGCTGGTTTTAGACGAACTGTCTGTGTGAGTGTTTAAAGAATGGAGTCAAAAAACTGTTTGCTCAGAGGGGTGTGGAAATTTCTCCAGCGTTTCCTTCGTTACGTGTTTTTCTAAGGTGCTAGGGGCGACTCCAACAAGTCATTTTAGCAGTATTTTATCCACTTCTAAATCTTTAACCTCGAACCCCCTCCACTCAAAAAGCTGTGGCATGGGAAATCGATCTTTATTTTGGGCGAGCCCGTTACCAGCTAATTCCCCTCCGCAGCCACCGTATTCATCTCCGCGTGCTGCCAGGAATAGAAGCGCCCGGGGTTCGGGTGCCCATGGAGGGGGAACCTCCCACAGACACACCGGGTCCAGGTCCGGCCTCCCCGGGACTCGTCCCCACGTCACGTCTCGGACACCAGCCGTGGTGATGTCACCCGATGCCACGGTGCAGAACGCCCCTCTGTGGTGTCTGTGGTCAGGCCAGGGCCCAGAAGTGTCTCGCTTCCTGGGCTTCGGTGTCCTGATGAAGTCACAGTTCCTGGGCTGTGGATTCGGTTACCGATAATTGCCTTGTGAACTGGCAGATGCAAGACAAACATTTCTGGAGCCTGGAACACACGGAGGTCTGGCAGCGGCCCCCCACGATGGCTGGGGGGCCGCCCGGGCCCCTTAGATACTTGCTGGCAAGGCCCCGTGCTCTGCCCTAGGGACACGCATACTGTGAGGACCCCTGGCATGGCTGTGGAACCTGACCTTTGGCTCGAGGGGCAGGGAGAGATGAGTGTGTGTGACCGGGGCCGGGCTGAGGGCCCTTGTGGGAACGTGGGTTTCCGGACTCACACAGAAAGTAGATAGGGCAACGGGAGGGTCCCCCCTGCCAGGCCCAGCCATGAGTCACTTTTTCCACCAGCCCCTGTGTCCTCTCCAACTCTACTGTCTCACACTGTGGTTGTTCTGTGGAAGGTAGAGCAGAGCCTGGAAAGGGCAGATCTAGGCCAGGATCGAAGGGACTCGCACCCGGCCAGGGTGCGAGTAAGGTTGTGGGATTTCCCCAAAAAAGAGCTATCACTGAGGAGGAATAGACCTCCCTTCCCAAAGAGAATAAAATCCGAATTCTGACAAGGCCCTACATAATATAGGCCTTACCTTGCACCCCCCCCCCCCCACACACCTTCTGGATGATTCAGCCTCAAGATCTCCCCCTGCTGTTTCTCAGCTACTTTGGGGCACCTACCCACATCTGACCTCAGGGCATTTGCACTGGTTGTGCCCTCTGCCTATAGTGTTGATCTCAGTCTTCTACCCATTGTCACCTCCTCAAGGAAGCCCTCCATGATAACTCTATCTAAAATACTATCTCCTAACTTTATTTTCTCACTCTTATAGGCTTTTCCTCATCCTACAGCCTTTATAATTACCTGGCATGAAGTCACATATTTGGTTACTTACCACTTGTCCCCCTCACTAAAACACCCCTCAAGGGTGGGGATTTTTGCCTGTCTTGCTCACTAAGTCTGTTTCGGCATCTGGAAACTAGAGCTAATAATAATACTCACAAGAGATTTGGGGTGGGTCTAATGAGATAACACAGCCAACAAATTTAGCTCCATGCCTGGCACTTGACACCCTTGCAAGAAATGTTAGCTTTAAAAAGATTTGGTTGCTGGGGCGCCTGGGTGGCTCAGTGGGTTAAAGCCTCTGCCTTCGGCTCAGGTCGTGATCCCAGGGTCCTGGGATCGAGCCCTACATCGGGCTCTCTGCTCAGTGGGGAGCCTGCTTCCCTTTCTCTCTCTTTCTGCCCGCCTCTCTGCCTACTTGTGATCTCTGTCTGCCAAATAAATAAATTAAAAAAAAAGATTTGGTTGCTCAAGGGATCACCTTAGTCCATCCAGGCTGCTAAGACTCCGAGTACTATACACTGGGTGGCTCACAGCAACAGAAATTCATTCCTCATTGTTCTGGAAGCTGAGAAGTTCAAGATTAAGGCACCAGCAGATGTGGGGTCTAGTGAGAGCCCACTTTCTTGTTCGTAGAAAGCCATCTCCTCGCTGTGCCTCACGTGGCAGATGGGGCAAGGGAGCTCTCTGGGGTCTCTTTTATAAATGGTACTAATCCCAGTCTTGGGGGCTCCATGCTTGTGACCGAATCACCTCCTTAAGGCCCCACCTCCAAATACCATCACATTGGGAGTTAGGATTTCAACATGTGAATTTGGGGGTGGAGGTGGGTGGACACAAAAGTTCAGTCCGTAATACCTCCCAATGCCTGGACCCAGGGACGACAAGTGTCACTCTGCTTAGGTTTTCACAGTCTGTCCAAATACTCAACTGTTTAGGTCAGACTTTTTACTTGTCTGAAAAGTATTTTAATTTGCATGCCACTCACTGTAGGAAGACCTAGATGCCTTAAGAGGTCGATACAGTTATGATACTTAACAACTTTTCATGCTCGGTGCGTGTGTGGTCTAGAAACAGGTGTATTAGTTACTGCTGCGTAACAAACGACCCCAAGCCCAGTGGCTTGGAACAACACACTGAAAATAGTTTCTGTGGGTCTGGCGTGGCTTGGCCAGTCTGCTGCTTTGTCATCTCCCAGGGCTGCAAAAGAGGTGTCTGCCAGGTCTGGGATCTCAACTGAAGGCTTGACTACGGACGGATCTACATCCAAGCTTGCTCACATGGTTGTGTGCCAGATTTGGGGCCTTGTCAGTTGTTGGATGGAGGGCCTCCATGGCCCCTTGGCTGTTGGGGAACCCTCTCAGTTCCTCACTGCCTCGGCCCTCCCCATGGTACAGCCAAAGGTGGAGGTGGCTGTTGGCCCGTGAGGTTGACAACCGGTAGTGGGGGAGATTCTGCTGGCAAGACTGAAGTTAGAACCCATGAACACAGAAAGGTTCTCTTGGTTAGACACAGGTTACTCAAGGGGACAGGGGAGGTTATCCAGGACACAATGGGCAGGCAGTAGAGGTCATTGACGTCAGATATCTCAGATGCTGCTGATAACAGGGGAGAACCTGTAAGGTATAAGCAGAGGCTTAGCCCAGTGGGCCCAAGGGTATCGCCTCCTTTAGATTTAGTAATAAGGTCCCTGAAACTGCCCATAGTTCTGCTCAAGTCATCTCATAGTCAACCTTTGATCAGGAGGCAACTGGTCTCTCTTAGCTCATGTTACAGGGGACAGGAAGCACCATTGCTCAAAGCTGGGGGTAAAGAACTTGTGTGACCCAACAAAGGTGGGTCTCTCACCATAAAGACCTAGCTGGGGTTGGGGCAGAGGGAGATTGGATCATGGAGCCAGGATCTCTAGAGAAGGAAGGGGCTCAGACATCTGACCTCTGCTCCTTAAGATGGGAAGTCAGGAAAACCTATCAGAGTGGATCCAAAGCTCCTACCTAACACACCGGCAGAGGAGGACAAGGGAACTTGTCCGGGACCTCACCTGAGAACTCATCAGGAGGGTAGGGGCACCTGGCCAAAGATGGAGAGTCCCAAGGAGCTTTGTGGGCTGCTTCTGACAGGGCAAGCGGATGAGCTCGAACCCCTTCAGGTCCCCATGACCTCCTACTACTGGGTCTGGGATCAGTGCAGATTGTGTACTAGGCTATCTGGGAGAACTGCTTGAAGCCTGTGTTCCACAGTGACCCCTAGTGGCAACAAGACCCTGTGCATGGTCCAGACACCCAATTCTGTCTTTGGGATGCTCCTCCCTCCCCCTTGGGACCAAGGAAATGCCCTGGTTCTTGGGCAGTAGGTGTGGTGAGGAAGTCAGAGGCTCAAGAGAGGTGTCAGACTTTTCAATGAGGCATGATTTATTTATTGAAGACATGAAAGCTATAGGGAAGTCGTTGACTACTTCACAGTAGTCGCAGAGATTAGAGAATAAACCAGAGGTCTGCAAACTTTTATCAGACGATCACATCATAAATACTTTTAGGCTTGCAGGCCATAGGTCTCTGTCCCAGCTAATGAACTCTGTCCTTGTCACATGAAAGCAGCCACAGGCAATAAGTAAAAGAATGAGCCCAGTTGTGTTCCAATAAAAGTTTATTTACAAAAACAGCCAAGCTTGCCACAGGCCCTGGTTTGCTGCCCCCTGGAATAAACAGTTAAAAAGTCAGTCTTTCCATCTTCAAAAAACAGAAGATCATTTACATTTTTGTAGAATGTCCTTCCCTCCCTTGGACAAATGAAGCCTCAGCCATGGGTTTGCTAATTGCCTTTTTCTCCTTTATACAGACAGAGGCTCACTCGTGGATTTACTTTATTTTTTCCTCCTTCGGATAAACGGAGCCTCATCAACAGACTTTCTAGTCGCTATTCCCTTCTTTCTAGAAGAGGAAAGTTACTGATAATTATCATCTTCTGCTTTAGGCTAATAGAAGCTCCATCAGAGGCTTGCTCTTACTGTTCTTTCATTGTGAGTTACGCTTGATTTGGTCATTTTAACGCACTGACATACACATACACGTACAAGCTTAAGAATGTACTACTTGTGGTTGTAAAAAGTGAAGCTGTTCATCTTCTGCTGTGAGAGTCTGGAAAAGCTTATGCATCTCGAACAGTATCTGCCGGGATTGCCCAAGGGGACACATCACTGCCTAGCATGCGGGCACTTCTGTCCTGTCTAGCCGCATACTTGCGACATAGCTCAAGCTGGCATCAGGATTTTCCACTAGACAGTCCACATTCTCCAGCATCCAGCTTGGAGCTGTTCCTGCCCTCAAGGCCACAGCCAAGTCCAAGGCCTTGGGGGCAGGCAGGTCTGGGGAAAAAACCACCAAGTGATTTGAAAGTACCAGGGAGTCTGGGTCAAAGACTTAGGGATTTCCTCCTGCCTCAGCAACTCTCCAGACATACCATTCATCCCGAGCGTAGTTTTTCCAAACTTCAAGCAGAGCTTCTAGCCATGGTGTGTGACACCTGTAGGTATTCCTTACGTGCTCCTGGGTATTTGATGTACTTATTTGAAAGCAGTGGAGCTGTGAGTGTAGTCTTGGTTTATTATATTTTAAAGTACATCAAATGAGAATTAGCCTTCAATTATTGCCTAAGGGTTTGATCAGAGAAACAACTGGAGGGATTTATCGTAGGGATTTGACATTATGCAGAAGTGGAAGGTAGCTAGACGGCCTTTGTGAGCTTATTTATCTGGAATCTGGTGCCAGAGCCTCAAGTCAGCAGGGCACGCACCAAGAAGGCAGAATGAATGAGACATGGAGGGGATGAGGACAGCCGGGAACAGCAGGGACAGGCCGGAAGCCCTGCCCCAGGGATCCACTGGCAATGGTGGCATCCTTTACAACGAACTAAACAGGCACCTGTGCGGGACTCGGAGGAGCTGGTAGCTGTGGGCTATTTCCTGGCCCTGTGCCAGGCAGGTGAGACAGAAGAAGAGTCTGTGTAAGTGACCATAGCCAGGCCCCCACGTTCTACCTCCCAGCAAAGAAACGGAAGAAGCATTTGCTTCTTCGGGCTTCCCAGTCTTACCTACAGTGTCTCGAGTGGTGCATGCCAGCCAGAAGCTCTACACAGGAAGGAATTCTGGGAATTCGAACTCAGCCTACACACCCAAACTGACCACAGTTGATACATTCAAAAGCAAATAGCACTAAGTGAATTGATTTGGGCTTTTGTTAGAAACTGCCCACTGTCAGTTTAGACATTTAAACACACATATGAAAAAGTTCTGTTGTAGAAAAGGCTCATGGGTCAGAAAACCTAGATTCCCAATACTACTTGTGTGGCCTAGGACATGTTCCTCAACCTTTCCGAGACTGCGTTGCCTCACTTGTTAAAATGGGGATTAAAAACACCAACTCATCTAGATAATATACACAAGATGCAGCTTGGTGCCTGCATACAGTAGATGCTCAATAAATAAAGAAGGAATTCATCAAGGCACCTAACAATAGCCTGTCCTATTGTGCGGTGCTGTTTTCAGACTAGATCAGTCTGTCTGAGTCTCTCACTAAACTGTGAATCTGTGGTGTCAGGGATTATGATTAAAGGACCAACATAAAGGAACAAATGAGCTCTGTCCGTGGGTGCTGGGCAGAATGCTAGGTCACTCCCATTGAAATATAACAAATGCAACTTCAGTAGTTGATCAATCAAATGGCCAAACCAGGACAAGATACCGACCTTCTGATATCTAACCTAGTGCCTTTAACCACACATCCTTACGTCTCCTCTGCATGTCAGAATGTTCCAGGAGTATGGTGAGGAGTGGCTTTGTGTTCAGAGCTGTTGCTTTTTCTTTTATGTCCCCATGATTCTGAAGCTGTCGTACATGGTTGGCTTCACAGGCTGCCCAGGAGAAAGCCTTGCTGGAGAGGCCATGCCCCATCTGTTCTCAGCTGTCATTCTGCTTTGGCTAGCTGAGTTCCACCTGTACTAGACCTTCACAAAGTCGGTCGGTTATCCCACAAAAGTGGGTTAAGAATCTGTTAGGTGCCAAGCATTGTTCTAGAAACTGAAGACAAGTATGAACAAAATGGACATGGTCCTGCTCTCATGAGATTTGTGTTCTAGTAGACTATGGTAGCCAGCCTCTAAGGTGACCTCAGGGATGACTTCTCTCTCTCTCATACACACACAGGAATGATGGAGGTGACTTCTGAGGTAAAGTTGTAAAGACATTGTGTCATCTGTCGTGCTCTCTCTTGAATCCTTCATTCCAAGGGAATCCAGCTGCCATGTTGTACACACATCAAGTAGCCTTATGACAGGGTCCACATAGTGAGGAACTAAGGCCTCCAGCCAACAGCCATGTGTGGGCGCCATCTTAGAAACACAACTTCCAGTGTCAGTCTGGCCTTCAGATGAGACTGTAGTGCCAGCTGACATTTTGACTGCAACCTCACAAGAGCCCCTGAGCCAGAACCACCCAGTTAAGCTGCCCTCAAATTTCTGACTCACAAGAAATGTAAGATAAGATTTCTTCCTGTTAGACTAATTTAGTTATTACTGTGTAACAAATCATGCCCAAAATGATGGCAGATGAAGGATAAGTGCTATGGAGACAAATAAATCAGGGAAGTGTGAGGTGGAGGGACTTGAAGTCTTAAGTAAGGTAGTCATTAAGGCCTCACTGAGAAGGTGACAGTTGGCTAAAGACCAAAAGTAGTTGAGGGAATGAACCATAGGGAGGAGTCTCTCAGGCAATGAGATCAACAGGTGCAAAGGCCCTGAGGCAGGAGGTTGAGTGTGTCTTCAACAAAGAGCCTGATGTGGCTGGACCAGGTGAGAGGAGGAAGGTGGTAGAAGATGAGGTCAGAAAGATGAGAAGGGGCCCAACTGTGAGGCACAGAAAGCTCCATGATGAGAAAATCATTGTGGCTGATGACCCTGGGCGTGTCTCAGGGACAGGTATAGCCTTTCCCATGCATAGCTTCCTCAGTTCTCACCAAATGGGGTAGACACTGTCACTGTCCCCACCTGCCATACAAGGAAACTGAGGCCCAAAGAGGTTATCTAACTTACTTGAGGCCACACCATCAAGTAGGGGTTCGAATCCAGGTCTGAGGTCCTCAAGCCCGTGGTTTTCATAGCCAACTGGAATTTGGGTGCGGGAGGAAGAAAAAGGGGCTTCGTCTGTTTTCCTGAGGAATCACTACAGTCTGTGACACTTTGTCGGGGTTGCGATCTATTGACCCTGTGTTGTAGGAGGTAAGTAAGCAGACTTCGGGCCCTGGGTAGAGCACAGACCATAAGCGACCCAAAGGGCTGGCATTTAGGATGGGTCCAAGGTTCTGAGGACCAGCAGAGTAGCTTGGGGGAGCTCCAGCCCCAGGGCAAAGTGGGACCAGCTGAGGCCCACTTGGCAGTGGAGCGCGTCGGCTCTGGTACTGGCTCCCCACAGACGTGCATGAATCACCATGGGCAGCCCCGCGCGGTCTGCCCAGGACGCGCCGTTCTGCGGGGACCACGGCTCCCACGGGAAGCTCGGGCCAAGCAGGCAGAGTCTGTGGAAAAAGGCTGTGGTGGGGTCCACCCTGGCACTCTGCTATGTTCTCTGCTGCCCTAGATTTGCCTGTGGCCTCCTGCCAGCCCAGTGGGATACGGTGCATTGGTTTAAAAAAAAAAAAAAAAAAAAAAGCCAGTAGAGCAGTTTTTGAGAAGCTAGAGGCCCAGATGTTAGGTTTTGCTGCTTTCCCTGTCTAAGGTTATCACAACATCCCACAGCGTCAGACGACGCTTACTTCATGGGGACTGTGTGCCAGTGACCACACCAATATGTACATTGTTCTCTCGCGGTCTTTGGAGGCGATGCCTGTGTTATTCCCATTTCCAAGGGACGAACCTGAGGCACAGACAGGTTAGGTAACTTGACCAAGGTGAAGAGGGAGTTTTCCTACTCTAGGGACCTCTCAGGTTAGTTCAGGGTCATGCTAAGGGGCACAGAGGGTATCCCATTCTTTGGTGTGGGGCTTCAGGTTAATAAATGTTAGTTTGAAATTAAACTAGTTTTCTTTTGCTTTTTTTTTAAAGATTTTATTTATTTATTTGGCAGAGAGAAATCACAAGTACACTGAGAGGCAGGCAGAGAGAGAGAGAAGGAAGCAGGCTCCCTGCTGAGCAGAGAGCCCGACGCGGGACTCGATCCCAGGACCCCGAGATCATGACCCGAGCCGAAGGCAGTGGCCCAACCCACTGAGCCACCCAGGCGCCCCTTCTTTTGCTTTTTGATGTTAACAGTGCAGTCTACCAGGCAGGGACTCTTGGTTGTCTTCTCAATATCTGTTCTTCCCTTCCTCACTAACTAAGCCCCGGTTTTATTTATTTTATTTTTTTATTCACTAACAAAACTCCTTGGTCTAGCTAAAAGACCCCGGTCCCACCCTTGCTTACAATAGAAGAAGCCAGGAAAATAGAGGCCAAAGTCACCAGATGAGGCTTTTAAAAAGACTCTTAATGAAGAGTTTACTCACTCACTGGAAGGTGAGTCCTTTTGGTCCTTCTCTTTGCCTCCTTTTTCCTACTCAGAACTTCAAAGTAATGGCTGGAGCCCTGGCAGCCACTTTGGGCCATGATTCATCATTGAACATGGATGTTGTGTGCTGACGATGGCTGAGCAGGAGACTGGGCTATTCCTGGCATCATGGCCCCACCATACCAGCCTCGTGCTGCCTGCAACATAAAGAGAAAAGGAGCTCTACTTTTTTTTAAACTGTATTTAGATTTCTGTTCTGTTCAGCTGGAGTTAAACTTACGCAGTCATGTTCATTGAGCATTTCCACATGCTGGGCACTGAGCTCAAATTGTACACATAATCTCATTTAACCCTTACAGTAACCCTGTGAGTTAGGTGGGTTCTGGAGCCATGCAGTCTGGACTCAAATTCTTGCTTCTTTCAACTTAGGGAAGTAATTCCATCTCCATGTGCCCTGTTCTCCTTCTTTCTAAAATGGAACCAGCAGCAGTGGTTCTCATCAGGTGGCCCAGAGGATTATTTAATAGAATCCTAGCACAAAGTGCTAATAGTAACACATGGCACGTGGTAGGCGCCCGTGAATGCCAGCCCTCGTCCCTGTGCCCCAATGAGGACGTCTGGGTGGTTGGGAATGACACTCTGCAGCCAGGGGAGGGGGAGAGCAGGAATTTGAAGTCAGGATTCCGTCACTAAAAGCAAACAGATTAGCTGCTCGCTATTCGATGATCTGTAAGGATTATTCTTATTTTGAATTCTGTACAGTCTATTGCTGTATGTGTCTGTGATAATAAATGTGGAACTAACAAGTGTCACTCCTTTTCAACTAGTAAAGAAAAGCTCAGTTTAAACAAAAACACGGGGGACGCCTGGGTGGCTCAGTGGGTTAAAGCCTCTGTCTTCAGCTCAGGTCATGATCCCAGGATCCTGGGATCGAGCCCCGCATTGGGCTCTCTGCTCGACAGGGAGCCTGCTTCCTCCTCTCTCTCTCTCTGCCTGCCTCTCTGCCTACTGGTGATCTCTGTCTGTCAAATGAATAAATAATATCTTAAAAAAAAAAAAAAAAAAACCACGGAGCCCAACTGTGTGCCCAGGATGGGCAGAGGCCAGAAATACAATGAAAGGTAAGCTGGTAAGTCAGAACGGGTGTCCTTCGGGAGCCCCCAGTCTGAGGAGGCGGGGCGAGGGGGCTCATCTGTGCTGATGACACCCAGTAACGTAATAAGCATCAGAAGGCCATCTCTGGGTTGTGGAAGCTCAAAGAAGGGGCTCCTAGTCCAGGAGTCAGGGAGGGCTTCCTGGAGGAGGAGACATTAAAATTTAATGCTGGAAGAGGTGTGGTAGGTTGCTTTTGCCACAGCCCCTAGTGATCCCTGCCGGCCTCACGTAGTCACATCCTTGTGTCAGCTTTCCCCTTGTGTGGGCACTGGAGCTCCACCTGCTTCCGGGGATTAAAATGTGGCGGAATGATGGGATGTCACTTCCAGGATGGCCTCCATCTCCCCCGCACCCCTTCTCGCTCACTCTGCCAGCCACCGTGTTCCCTGCGCTGTGGAGAGGCCCTGCAAGGGGAGGAACCAAGAAGGCCTTGCCCCAGCTGCCTGTGAAGATGGGGTCCTCAGGCCAACAACTCAGGAGGAACGGAATCTGCCAACAGCCCGTGGCTGGGCCGAGGCCTTATCGGTCAGGCTTTGGGATAACTGCCACTCTGGAGGGACCCGGAGCCAGAGGCTCCAGCTATCAGCGTCTGGATTCCTGACCCATAGGAACCACGGGATAAAAAATGCTGTCTGAATTGGTTTTGAGGAAGTGTGTTATGCAACAATAGATAACCAAAACAGAAGAGTAGGAATTAGCCATATGTTGGGAGGGAAGCGGAGAGCGGGAGGCCATGGTGGGCGTGGGGACCAGCTGAGCAGGGGTCTGGAAGGAAGAGAGAACCCGGCTTTAGCAGAGCAACCTGGTTGGGGCAGAGCTGAGGCTGCAAATGTCCGGCCCATGAAGGCACGAGCTTCACCTCACTGACTGACCACCCCTGCCTAGAGAGTGAAGGGCAGCAAACAGCAGGTACTCAACATGTGTGTATGGGCACACAGCAGGTACTCAATACATGTGTATGGGAGGTGTGATCAAGGGAGGGAGATGGTCGAAGAGGATCTTGGGAGGAGAGCTCAGGGCAGGTAGCTGAAGCTTGCCGGCCTGCTTCTGGAACCTGGACAAGTCCTCAAGGCCCCTGGGGCCCTAGCTCACATTTCAGCAGGACAATAGCTGAGCCTTGAGAATGGCCCAGGGATGAAGAAGAGGCCGGCACAGGCCTGCCGGTGAAAGATGGCCTGGACCAGGCTGAGCCTTGGGGAGGGGAGACCAGGGCCCGGTCTTGGGGCATTGTTGGAAGGAGAAGCCCTAGACCTGCCCGTGGACAGGATGTGTGGGCAGAGGGAAGTGGGGCATCAAGGGACACCTACTGTGATGGTCCCAGTGGCCAGGAGGGGGAGCAGTGGTGCTGTGTTTGGCGATAGAAAACACTGGAGGCGTGACCTTGGGTAGGTCGCTTGGCCTCTCGCGCCTCCGTACGAGTCATCAGTACAGCTGAGGCCGTAAATCCACCTAGTGGGGCTGCTGCAAAAATTAAATGTAACCGATGAAGACCCTGGAACGAGGGGAAAAAAACAAGATTTAGACACACACACGCGCACGTGTGATTCATGTGTGATGTATGATTTGTGTATTACCTCCGTGGTTTCTCCATCTCTGAGTCTTACGTTCGAGCTCTGTAACGTGACGGGCCACTCTCTGGGGTGCCGGGAGAGATGGGCCCTCCGGGAGGTCTTTCCTCAGTTTCTGTCCCTGGGCAGAAACAAGCCACTCAAAGGAAATGAGAACCCTCTGGATGAAAGCTCACGTCTGCCAGTTGTGGCAGAGACGAATTGCATCACGCATTTTTGCTGCTCACTGCAAACAGCACCCTCCTGAGAAGTGGCCTCGCCCCCCCCCCCCAGCCCTGGGCATCCTCCTGAGAAGGGCCCCCCGCCCCACCCTGCGGAACATCTGAAGTAGGGCGTGACCAGAATGATCAAGGGCAGGCCAATGGCGTCTTGGCCTCACTCGGGGCCTCGGGGCTCCTGTCACAACAGACGCTTGGATTTCAGGGCAGCAAGTGCCGGCGAGGCGAGCTGCGGCCCGCTTCGAGGCCCGGTTGTGCCTGCCCCCACGATGGTATCACAGGGTCCTGACGAAGGGACGGACCCTTCATGTGTCAGACGTGGTGGGGGCCGGAGGCCGGTGTTTCCGACACGCCCCTGGGGTCGCGGTGTTCGAGAACGTTTTTGGTGCTTTCAGCTGCAGGGGACGGAGTGAGTTGGGGTGTTGCTGGTCTCTGGTGGGTGGAAACCAAGGATGCCGCTAAAGCCCCTGCAGTGTCCCCCTCCCCCACAGACACCAGCAGTGCTGAGGACAAGAGACTCTGCTCAGGACTGACTCACACACTGAATGACTTCCCAGTGCCTGCAGGGCCCTGTTCAGCCCCGACGGTGAGTCTGGGAACGAGACTGCTGAGTTTCTTCCTCCCGTGGAACTGCCCCCCGCTCCAGGGGAGTGGATGGGTAGGAACAGGTACACAATGAAGAGTATTTCCGAAAGTGGTGTCAGATCATGGAAAACGCTGTGAGAACAGACTTGTGTGTGTGTGTGTGTGTGCATATATGCACGTGCACAGCTGTGTCCCAGACAGTGTGTGTGTGTGTGTGCATATATGCACGTGCACAGCTGTGTCCCAGACAGTGTGCCCAGCACGGACGCTCACTGGGGTAGCAGCGGTTAAGAGTCCTCAGCTCTGCAGTCGGCCAGTTTTGTGCTCTTGGGCAAAGTCGTTTCTCTGTGCCTCCACTTCTTCATCTGTAAAATGGGGTTTGTCACAGGTCCCAGCTGGTAGAATTGTGGGGACCAAGGGAGGGGAGATGTACGGAGCACTTCGAACACACCTGGCCCGCCGTAAGTGCTCCATAAATGTCGGTGATGCGCATTCATTCATTCCCCACCGCCTTCTCGTGGACCAACAGAAGGTTTTTGCTCTGACTCCTTGGTTCCATCTCTGCCCTTGAACTTTGCCAGCCGTGATGGGTAAAAAGTGCCAAGCACAGAGTGATCGACCTTCCAGAAGGTATCAGAAGGAAGGTCACAAAAGGACATAGTGGGGAATGGCCATGACGGAGAGTAGCCCACACCATGCTGAGGAGGGTACAGCATAGCTCTGTGTCCCCAGACGGCCCTTCGGGGTCACCATGAACCTGAGTGGTCAGCACATTTCTTGTGCCGTCCTTGGTGGCTCACAGAGATCCTTAGTTGGCTTCTGACCCCTGGTAAGTTCTTTCTCCTGTCTGTGGCCAATTCCCAGAGGGGCTGGTATCTAAGAACTCAGTCTTCTTGGGTGAGTTAGGAGCCTTTGGTCCCAAGTAAGAGAAGACCACCCCCTGGTGCCGTGGACAGCCCCCCCCCACCTGCTCACTTCCTTCCGGAAAGACCCTGCGGGCTTTCCATAGAGCAAAAGTTCCATTGGATCCCCTTTCTTTATGTAAAACTCCCTGAAAGTTGGAGGCAAACTCGTGAAACCAGTTGAGTTATAAAGCATACTCAGGATGAAACCCGACCCTGAACCTATTTCTTGTGTAAAGGAGAGCTTTGGATATGCCTGCAGCTGTTTCGCTGAGTTTGAAAACTTTCAATCGATTTTATTTGGTTTTTCAACTTCCAATGGCATCTGCTCGGCTTAAATAAGAACAGGAGGTGGAAATGCCGCTCTGAACGTTTTTCTTGTTTAATTTTTAATGGAATAAGTATAATAACGTACAAATTAAACGTGCAGTAAAAAACAACGTGGGAGGAGTAACTTCAAATAGAAACGCCACCGTACAGCTCGCAGCAGTCGTGGTGAGAGAAGCTCATCCCTGTGACCTTTCTCCTGCGAACCCGGTGTTGCTCAAAGTGCTTTCTCAGGACGCACCAGATGCTCACACTGTCCCCACTTCATAGATGGGGACAGTGAGGCACAGAGCTGTGAAGTGAGTGGGGTAGGGTAACGTGGCTGGTGAATGATAGAGCAGGGATCTGAAGCTGTCGCACCCCGATGCAGAGTCTGGGTGCAGAGTCTGGGCCTGGGTCAGCCTGGGTCCCAGCCATTATGTCGCAGGATGACATCACTCATTCTAGATGGCTGAAAGGGAGGCCACCCCACTTGAACCTGTTTCCAGGTTCGTTCAGCAAAGGCTGTGTTTCGTGACAGCTCGAGGTCTTTGTCATTAAGCTGGGGAGCCATATTGGTGGATGGATTCCTTCAGAGTTTCTCCCTCCGCCAAAGTTCTCTTGAGCTGCAGTCCTCAAAGGCACTTTGCATATACGGACTTCAAAGCCAATGACATCCGGCCTGACGTGACTGGAGGGGACCTCCCAAGGCCCTGGCAGAGATGACAACTGGTGATGGAGCTGTTTTTAATGATGCTTCATTTTGATCAAGCCAGAAAAAAATGTGCAAATGCTCAAAAGATTGTTTACAAACTCCAGCTGTGGCCACTGACCCGCATCTAATTCTGCTAATCACACAGACACGAGTTTTATCCCCCCCCACGGAATCCATTTCCAGCTGTCCCCATCTTTCACCCTGCCCCCATTCCCATTCCCACTGCTGTCCCCACCCCGAGCCAAGAAACCACTTTTCTTTGTGACTGCAGTGGCTGTAATTAGCATTGTCTACACGGCAATACCAGGCCTGTTCCCTTTCTTTTCCCATCCTAAGTTGTGCCATTAAAACAGAGAGCTTTGAGGTTTTGTAAAATCCAAACATTCCAAATGTGTAGGGCTGCATTTGTAAAAAAATTTCAGAGGAAGAGTCCCACTTCAGATTTCCATTTATAACCAATTATATCTGTTAGGATTAGGTTTCACTAAATATAACAGGGGAAAAAAAAAACACCCACCCCAAATATGTTATGCCTTTAAAAAAAAAAACAATGGTTATTCTTCTTTCATAAAAAATTAAGAGACCCAGACTGTCTTCCTCCTCCATCACCCTCAGCATGTGCCCTCTGTCCTCAAGGTCATCTCGTGATTCTGAATGGCTGCTCTAGCTCCAGCCATCATGTCTACCTTCTAAGCCAGCAGCCAGGGGAAACTGAGGAGCCAAGGGTCCTCCCTCACACACTCCCATGTCCAGAGCCTTCTTGGCAACAACCCATCAGATTTCCTTTTATGTCTCCTGAGCCAAATCAAGGTCATGTGGTCATATCTAGCTTCAGTAGACGCCGAGAAATGTAGTCTTTGGACATTGGCTGACAAAGAAGTCTTTGTCACCACAGAGATGCAGCATGACTGGATCAGCCCAGAAGAATTGAAGTTCTGACCACCCGGCACAGTGCTGGGGACCAAGGAGTCCCTTGGCACTTCTCCCACTTCACTGACCCTGAATCTTTATTTCTTGGGGCAAACTGTCCTCTTCCAGAGGAGCTGTGATCTGGGGATAGACGTGACTTATCGTTTAAGGTACATTTGGCGCAGCAAAACCAAAGGAGCTATGTTTGGGATCTCTGGGGTGTACCTCCATCCCCCTCCCCAGAGGCAGCACAGCCCTCTGATAACTCAGTAGAGAATCTGTCCCCCTCATTCACAGTCTGCTGGCCTCTACCCCACCTGTCTCCGTAGAAAAGCATCCCAGTGCTGTTCCCTGGGTGTCCTTGTCTCCCTCAAGGTGGCATTGTCAACATGTCGGCCCTTCTGCCATCACTTGACTCTTACCTCATCCCTTACCTCCCATCAGCCCTTTCTGGAATGTCTGAGTTGGCTCTGGGGCAGGGGCCTCAGGAGAAGTGGGGTCTCCTTCAAGGGAGGGCACTTCGGGACTTAAAGCCCAGAGGGGAGAACTTGAGTTGAAACTGGGGCTTTCAACCAGGGAGGATTTTGGCCCCCGGGGAAGTTTGGCAATACCTGGTTTTGGTTGGCAAAGTGTTGGGAGGTTGGGAAGTGTTGCAGGCATGGAGTGGGGAGAAGCCAAGGAAGGGGGGCTAGACATCTGCCAGCAGGGAGCACAAGCCCCCACAAATAGGCATCTGGCCCCAGATGCCAAGAGTGTTAAGGCTTAAAGGGAGCAGAGATGATGTAACTTCGTAGTCGAGAGCATGTGTCTGACATTGAAAGACCTGGTCAGATTCCAGCTCTGCCACGTGGCAATGTCGTTGACTCCGGGCAGCCCCCTGGCCTCTCTGACCCATCCGTGTGTCCACAGTCTTCGTACCTCTCTCTGGGGTCGTCTGAGGGGCGAAGGAGATGATCCCATGGAGTGGTCTGGAGAACACCCGGCACGTGGCGCTCTCCCAGGTTTGCAGAGCAGGATCGAGGAAGGAAGTACAGACACCGGGACGCCTCCCAGCGTCCGCTTCCTGTCCCGCCGCTGAAAGGAAAGCAAAGGTTGATTCTGGAGTTGAGAAAAAGAACCAGAAATCTGGTGTGATGAGGCGAATACTGTTTCCTGTGGAACCGGGGAGAACGAAACGCGGGTGCACACGGCTGAACCCGAGCCCTGCGGAGGAGGATGGTCGGAACAGCCGGACGGACGGACAGACAGACGGAGATGGTCAGCACGACCAGCCAGCTGGGTCCTCTCCTCGGATGTTCCCTTGCAGCTCACCACACTGCCCCGCTTCAGGCTGTGCCTTTCCTCATCTAGATTTCTTGCTTCTGTTGGTCTCTCTAAGAAGAGGCTGTGCAAGCAAAACCTTGAAGATGAAGAGAGAAGAAGTTCCAGAGAGAGCAAACCAGGCAGAGGGAGCAGCCAGAAGGCCCCGGAGCAGAAGCAGGTCTGATGTCCTGAGGAGCAGCGAGGGTCCCGTGCAGCTACTGCTGCCGCAGGATGACAAAGGAGAGGTCGCAGGAGGAGACCCGCGCGCTGGGCGGGAGGAGACCCGCGCGCTGGGCCGAGCTGGGCTTTTGTTTTCTGCCTTTGAGATGAGAAGCCACTGAAAGGCCTTGAGCAGAGGAGGGGCGGGACTTGCTTGGTCTTAGCAGGACCCCGTGATGTTGTTCCAGCAGCGGGCAATGGGGCACCAGGGAAGCGGCGGGGAAGAGATGGTGGTGGGATCAGAGTGTGGTTGGCCGAGGAAGATACCAGCATATACTTTGAAGCTGGGACCAGTAGGATTTGCCCGTGGGCTGGAGGCGGGCTGTGAGGGAGAGTCACATCACTGTCAGGCTTGTCTCCACGGGTTCTGACCTGAGTAACTGTGCTGGGTTAGATAATGCCCCCTCCCCACCAAAAGATACGCCCAAGGCCCAACGCCCTGGAACCAGTGAAAGTGACTTTATTTGGGAAGGGGGTCTTTGCAGATGTAATGAAGGATCTCAACGGGGGATCATCCCAGATTTCGGTGGGCCTTAAATCCAATGACAGGTGTCCTTAGAAAGGTTGGAGGGGACACGCACACACACACAGAGGAGAAGGGTTCATGAAGACGGGGCTGGAAATTGGGTGGTGCGTCTTCAAGGAGCACGGGCAGCCAACTCTCCTGCCGGGAGCTGGCGGATGGGGAGGGTGCGGCACGGGACGGACCCCCAGCAGAGCCCCCCAGAAGGAACACAACCTGCCGTCGCCTTGATACTGGTCCTCCAGCCTCCAACCTTGTGAGAGGACAGATGTCTGTCGTTTCAGCCCGCAGGTGCATGCCGCCTTCCAGCAGCCCCAGCAAACCGGAAGGATGGGGTTGGCGCTATTTGAGGTGCAGGAAGTTAGGTGATAGGGGGCGGAGGGTGGGGTTCCTAATCCTGTGCGTGGATGCTGTGAGGGCCCACTGAGGCAGTGTAGGCGAAGTGGCCAGCACACCCGACCCTAGCTGTCTCACCTAGAACCTTGTCCCCCAACTTGCCGTGCCTGGTCTCGCGGCTCAGGTCTCCCCACCCCCCACAAGATAGGCCTTCCTCCCCCACCGTCTAAAACAGTCCTCTGTCCTCCCACTGGGCCCTACCATCCCATCTCTCTTCCCTCCCAGCACGTGGTACTTTCTGGAATAATCTCATTCTCTGTCTGCTTTTTGCCATCTGTTACCCCCACACCCGGACACTCGCGTGCTCTAAACTGAAATGAGCCTGTGGGTGGGGCTTTTCCTCTTTCTATTTCATTTTCTGTGTTGTTCCTTTGTTTTACATTTTACGTGTCACTTTTCTATTATGCATCCCCCCGGGGCCGGGGCCGTGCCTGGCCCAGAGCAGGCCCGGATGAGCCGGCATGAAAGATCTTAGCGGCTGCTGGGCGTCCGCGTGCAGCGTCCAGCCCCCGGCCCTGCAGGTCCTGAGCCTTGCAAAGACTCCTTGCACGACTGTGAGTCACTGGGTCTGGTTAGGACTCGGAAGTCTGCATGTGTAACCAGAGCCCCATGGGATCCCAGTGTGCGTGTCCTGGGGCAGGGGGCGCACGCTGTGTCAAACACCGTCGTCCAGGCTGCTCCGGGAGTCGTATGGGCACCGGCCTGCTGTCAAAACGCCGCGTGCCTGGGAGGCTCTTGCAGTCAGGGCCTCGGCAGTTTTTTGATTGGCAGGAGCTTAAACTCACATACAGCTTCAGGCCCTTCCCCTGTGGCCTGTTCTTTGGGGCGGGGCTTCCAACACACAGGATGTTTGTGCACATATGTGTGTGTCTGACTCACACGACACTCTATCGGGCCAGGAAGGAGCCTCCCAGCAGGACACCCACTTCGATGCCAGCCCTGGGATAATGTCACTCCCGTCGCCTTGTGACTAACCCGCGGCCCCAAGGGCATCCCGGGGTGGAGAAGGGATGAGGTCTGGCCTCTACAGAGTTTAAAACCAACTTTCTCAAGATGATTTCTTAAAGCATCGACTCTGTTCAGGGAAAATTCGGATAAAGGCCAGAGCTTGAGGGATGGAGGCAAGGAATGGTAGCCAAGAGGTCGACTTGCAAACTTGACCAATTCAGGGCAGGACTTCCAGCGCCTTAGGCATAGCCGACCTTTAGAATGATCCTTGACCTTGGGAAAGCAGTGAGTCACAAGGCTCTAGCGCCTGGTTCCTGACTGCGGAGCTTCCAACTTCTGTGAGCCTCGGGGCCTTTCTGTCCTGACAGTGTCTGCTTGGCCCAGGTCAGCCGATTCTGCCAGAAGAATGAGGCCTCTTGCCCTGGAAGCTGACCTCTCTGGGGAGGCCCCTGGGCTGATAGAGACCTAGGATCTCAAGTGAGTCTCAGCTGGTCCCAGGTTTGGGGTGACCAGTAGGCCCTGGAGACACGCAGGAGGATAAATCTTGCTGACATGCGGAGAGGAGACCCAGAAAGCGGACGGCAGGCAGCAGGTGGGGTGGGCTCTGTCCTCTCTGTGTCCAGGTATACGGATCGACAGCAGAAGCCAAGGTTGACGGTGCAGCCTCGCAGGCCGGACAG
Organism: Mustela nigripes; assembly: GCF_022355385.1. Lineage (NCBI taxonomy): Eukaryota > Metazoa > Chordata > Mammalia > Carnivora > Mustelidae > Mustela > Mustela nigripes. Next base: position 130,524,017 of record NC_081563.1, read on the forward strand.
AGCAGGAAAAAAATCCTGTTCTCTGTTTGTTTTCTCACGCGCTGCTTGTGGTGCTTCTGAAAGGAGGTGTGTGGGGTCCCCCCCGCCCCAGGCGACACCACAGCACCAGCCGTGGGTCCGCGACTCACTCCGATTCTGACCCTCCCCGAATCGGCGCAGACCCCACGGGCTACGGGGTCAGTCCCACGAGACTGCCCCGGTGACTTCAACACTGACCAGGAGTCCAAATGGTCACCTGTGCTCCTGGCCCACCATAGCCTCTTCCTTGGGTTTGATCATTTGCTAGTGGGCTCTGAGAGCCCGGGGAAACACTTCACTTCCTGTTGCTGATTTGCTACAAAAGCTATTTCTAAGGCTGTGAATGAACAGTCAGCCGAAAAGAGATTCCTAAGGGCAAGGTCCAGGGGGGTCCTGAGGGCAGGGGACTCTCTCCCCCTGGGGTTGGGATGGGCCCCCCTCTTGGCCTGTGGGTATGTTCGCCAGGTCTGAAGCTCTCTGTATCCCATACTTGGGGATTTTTGTGGGGTCTTCATCCCATAGACACAGTCAGTTATGGACTCACTTTTTGACCCCTCTCTTTCCTCTGAAGGACGGGGGTGGGGCTGAAATTTCCCAACTTCTCATCACAGCCTGATCTCTCTAGGGACCAGCCCCCACCCAGGAGCCCACCACCATGAGAACAAAAGACACTGCTGTCACCCGGGATATCCCAAGAGATTTTGGAACTCTGTGTCAGAAAGTGTGGTCAAAGACCAAACATGAAAACAAAAGATGCCTCTCGCATCCCTATTTACAAGGGTGTGAGGAGCTCTGGGTCAGGAACCAGGGGCAGAGACCTGAGTATGTGTATTTTGTAGGATTTCACACGTGCCCACCCTAAGTGCTCTGCAAACATCTCACCTCTCTGTTCAGAGGTGGCGTGGGAGGGAAAATCACTAGGCGAAGCAGCAGGGGACCGGAGCTGAAGACAAAATGATTTCTAAATTGTTGGGAGGCCTTGGGTCACTTAGGGCAGTGGTAATGGTAACAGTGACGATGGATGGCCCTGGTCCTCGAGGGTTTCCCGTGTGCCAGGGGCTGGTCTAAGCCCTTTTCATGGAGTCGGATGGGACAGGGGCAGCGGGTGGCATGTGTGTGAGCAGAGGAGACGGGCTCAGTCCACTCCTCTGCTGCTCCATCTGGGGTTCACGATGACCCGGGAGCCGGGACACCCTCCACGCTGGAGTTGGTGAGACTCAGAGCGACTCCAAGGTGTGCATGTTACGCTTAGGACCGAGCCATCACTGGGGGGGGGGGGGCACTGACAGCCCCGAGAGGCCAGGCTTTCTGTCAAAACCCAAACCTGCTTTGTAAGTAGAAACAAGGCAAATCCAGAAGGCAACCAAGCAAGGAGCCCTCGCTCACCCGTGGGACTTGCCCATTCTGGTTGGCCCCTGACTCTGAGAATGAGGACTCGAAAGGAGAGGAAGGAGCGCAGAACCCAGAATTCCTTCTCCTTGCTCTCTGTCCTCACCTCACCTTGCGGTGAGCAGAAGGTGGAGGGGGCTGCTAGGATGTGCACCTGCAGAAGAGAAGGTTCTGGGCAGCGTTTCCACTGCACTGGTGAGGATGGAGCGTGCGTGTGTGTGTGTGTGTGTGTGTGTGTGCGCACGTGCTGCAAAATACCAGTCACGTATCTGGGTGAATCTGCAGATGGACCAAGTGCCCTTAATACTTGAATTTGGAATTGGGGTTCTGCAGTATACAGCTGGGCAGCAAAAATTCATGCTAATAATTTCAAATTTTAAATGTTTCCACACTTAGAGCAAAGAAATGCCATGAGCCGTCCAGAAAGGAAAATACTTGGTGTTTTCGTCCTTTGAGTACCTTTAGCCGCACTTTCATCCTGCTTTTTGGACAAGGGCCCAGCGTTCTCATTCTGCCCTGGGCTCCCCACTTGCGCCCCAGGCCCATGTACTGTGCAGAAAGAAGGGCAGGAGGCAGCACGGGCCCAGAGCCGTGTGTGGCGAGCAGGACTTGGCTCGGGGCCCAGCGCCAGCCTCCCCCGACCCAGATTTGCAGAGAGGAAGGAGCTGGGAGACTTGTTTGCACTCGGTTCAGTTAATCAAGAGGCCGGGCAGGCATCAGCCGTAACTTAGACTTTATCACAATATTTGCTTTGGCTCCTGGCTTCACCTTGAAGGTGAAGTTTGGTGAGGGCAGTGGCTGCTGTGAGCTCACTCCCCTGGGTCCTTCTGGAGGCGTGTGAGCACAAAGAAAGCTCATTCTTCTGCTCTTAAAAACAATCAGGCCCTTTCCCTCTTTTATTTATTTTTTCATCTTAAGTCCAATTTAGAAAGGGCCGGGGGCCGTGACTCAGTCCTACGTCGTGTCCCTTGGAGAAGCCGAGGACGAGGACGGAGCGTGGGGCCCAGTCACCTCCGGGAGCGACATTTACGACCTGCCAGGAGGCGGAAGGCACACGCCGGCTGGTGTTCCTGTCCTGTCGCAGGGACTGGGAGCTGTGGCATGGGGGGACCTTCCACCGGATGGCCGGCGGTGGGGGCGGCGTCCTCCTGGAGGGACAGCCTAGTCGTCACCAGCTTAGCTGCTCTGAAAGGCTCGTCAGCTTCTGGGACTAGCAGGAGTGAGGAGCCAGGGAGAGGGGAGACCCACTCCAGGGTCTGAGTTGGGGGTAGTGTCGCCTTCTGGGGTCCCCAGGCCGAGGACCACATAGACAAAGCGTGTGCCTTGGGCCCTCAGTGATCAGGAGGGGAGGAACTGAGCGAGGGGACACTGCCTGCGCAGATGGTGGGATGATGATGGCACTCTCGGGAGGGGACTGGGGGCAGGGCGGTTTGTGGCCCTTCCAAAGCAGCTTTCTCTCGCAGGCACCCAGCAGGATACGGGAAGGGGCTTGCCGTCGCCTCACTTGGGGGTGAGTGGGACTGCCAGCTCGCGCTCTCAGACGGATGCTGTCACATGGCCAGAGCAAGGAGCGCAGAGAGGTGCTCGGTGCCTGTGAGTTCTACTTATAATAGGGATGCCGCAGAGTCTAAAATTCCCCCATTTTGAAACATCAGTGGGTTTTGTCACCCAAATTGATGTTCTCCTTTTCCTTTGATGACAGCACCTCTGAATTTCTGTCAGGCTCCTGCCCATCCCAAATACAGCAGCTACACGCGGGCCGAATGACAAAGGTCAGGCCCAGGGTTGATAGCAGAAGTGATATGGGCAACTGCCAGGCCGAACCCCAAAGGAAGGGGGTGGCCTCCCCCGCCCTTCCGCCGCCGACTCGGTGCAGACTCAGACCACGTGACGGTGAGCCACCGCGGACCTTCTGGGGGTAGCACTTGGGAAAGGAGGCAGAGTAGAGGGAGGGGGCCTGAGTCCCCAGCCCCATGGAGCCTCTCTCTGTGTCCACGTGCTTGACCTCAGATTGTTCTGGAGAGAGAGAGAAAACTGTGTCTTTCTTAAGCCACCATTATTTGAGGTCTCCAGGTCAGCCGCTGAACCTGTACCCTCACTCATTCCTCGGGCAGCCATCTCGGGTTCTGAAACCACCGTACGGTCCCAGACCCGGCGTGCCGAACAGGACACATCCCAGGCTGGGCACAACCTGTGGGACCCTGGTTTACAAGCTCGGCCTTTGATTTGGAAACCTGACCAGGGAATAAGACAGGAAAAAACCAGTTTTATTAGAATCAGTGTGTAATAGTAATCATAATTAAAATCTCAATCTTTGGGGCACCTGGTTAGCTCAGTCGGTTAGGCATTCAACTTTTGATTTCAGCTCAGGTCATGATCTCAGGGTCGTGAGACTGAGTCCTGTGTCGGACTACACATGGGCCGTGAAGCTTGCTGGGGATTCTCTCTCTCTCCCTCTGCCCCTCTCCCACCTCTCATGCTCTCTCTCTCATGGATAGATGAAGGCTCCCTAAGTATCCTGAGCTGTCTGTGCGCAGACTGTGCTCAGTCCTTTTCCTGCATTATCTAGTTGAATTCTCAAATGATCCTGTAAGGTAGGTCCCTTTACAGATGAGGGTGTGAGGGCTTATGACATCATACGTGGACCAAAACACGTTGTGCCTGCGGTCAGTGATAGCTTCTAGGCACCTGGGGCCAGCAGGAGGCCGCAGGGACCATAGACGTGATGCACTCTGATCACACGCTCACCATGGCAGAGATGAGACCGTGGCTAGGATGGGGCCTGGCTGGAGGGGGTTCAGGAGGGGTTGCCCCCTGCAGACCCCCAGGTGGCAGCAGCGTCAGGCCTCAGGAGAGGGCTGACTGCAGTAGAGAAGCAGAAAGAACAAGGGTGTGAGGGACCGGGGATCCCCTCCCGCACGGCTGGGTGTCACAACTCCCTCAGCTCCTTCGTAAGCGGCCTGGCGGGGGGGGGGGGGGGCACCTGGACGGTCCCGAGAGGGTGTTGAGATGGGGAGGGCCTCCCAGGTTTGGCTGAGGCCCTGGCCCTGTGGTTTCCTGAGCACGGCTGCTCTTGGGAGTACCCTCGCCCTAGGTCCCCAGCAGCACCCCTGACTCATGCTTCTGTCGTCACAGGAGAACTGTTCCCCAAAACAAAGGGAGGAGGCCTGTGGTGTGCTTCTGGGCAGCCGCAAATGAGGGGTCTCTGAGCCGCCAGACGGCAATAAAGCAAGGGTTCTTCTAAACCAGAAGAGAGAGGCTTGGGGGATTAGAAGGATATCCTGACAAGTTGGAAAAAATAAGGCATTACTTCCCAGGTTGATTCATAGGCCATGGGTTTCATGCCACACTCTTGCCCTTCTGAACCTTCTTAAGGTTTTTCTTTTTCTTTCTTTCTTTCCTTTCCTTTTCTTTTCATTTTTTTTTTTTTTTTTTTTTTAAGCCGAAGGCAGAAGAGCGACATGTTAGGAACACAGCCTGGCTCTGCCACTTACCAGCTGTGTGATCCCAGACAATTTACATAACCTCTCTGAGTCTCCGCTGCTTCTGTGAAGTGGGGGTGACGGGGGGAGTCCCCTGGTCGGGTTGTGAGGATTGAGGTGGAATCGTTGGGTCACAAATGGGCATTATGCATGTTGGATGAAACACTCTACAAGCAGCTACTTGTATTTTCTCGAGGACAGCATCCCTAGCTAGCGTCGTGGTTTCCTACTGCTGCTGTAACAAATTACTACGAACTTAAAAGAACACACATTTAGTGCCTCACGGTTCTGGAGTTCAGAAATCCTGAACTGTAGGTGTCAGAAAGGCGGAGCTCCTCTGACAGGTTCTGAGAGAGGATCCTTTCCCTTGCTTTGTCTAGCTTCTAGAAACTGCATTCTTGGGTTGTGGCTCTTACCTTCGTCTTCAAAGCCAGCAGCATCCTTTTTTTTTTTTTTTTAAATATTTATTTATTTATTTTGGAGAGGGAGGGGGGAGAGGCAGAGGGAGAGGAAGAGAGAGAAGCTCCAGCAGACCCCCCACAACATACACACACTGAGCATGGAGCCAGAAGCAGGGCTTCATCTCACCACCCTGAGATCAGGGAATCAAGAGTCAGATGCCCAACCGACCAAGCCCCCCAGGCACCCCACAGCAGCATCTTTAAACCTCTGTCTCTGACCCCGACTTCTGTCACCACATCTCCCCCTCTGACTCTGACCGGCGTGTTCCCGTCTTTTACAGACCCTTGTGATGACGTTTGGCTGCCCCAGGTTGCCCAGGGTGATCTTCCCATCCCCGAATCCTCGATCACATCTGTGAAGCCCCTTTTGCCACTTAAGGGAACATATTCATTGGTTCTGGGGATTGGGACGTGGCCATCTTGGGCTACTATTCTGTCTACAGCTGGTGATGGTGATTTTTTTTTTTAATGGGACTGAGAGGAAATCTTTTTTTTTTTTTAAGATTTTATTTATTTGAGAGAGAGAGACAGAAATAGTGACAGAGATGGGGGAGAGAGCACGAGCCGGGAGGAAAGGAAGAAGCAGACTCCCCACTGAGCAGGGAACCCGAAATGGGGCTCCGTCCCAGGACCCCGGAATATGACCTGAGTCAAAGGCGGATGCTTAACTGACTGAGCCACCCGGGCACCTCTGAGAAGGCATCTGGAAGGTGGCTTTTTGGACTCAGCATTTGCCACAGAGACCCAAATAGCAGCAGCTAAAACAAAGTGAAGCTCTTGCCAGATCTGAGGAGGTGTCCATCATCTCAGGTCCTTGCTATCTCTGCCTTGATGTTTTACCATCCCCAGGCATGTTCCAGAAAAGCCTCCATCACAACTGCAGCCTAGCCAATGGAAGGAGTGAACGGGAGAGGACACCCCCGCTCCCCTTTTATGAGCACACCCAAAAGTGGGATCCTTCCCTTGTGCCACCACTCTGTTGGCTGGGACTTGGTCACCCAGGCACACCAGATGCACAGAAGGTTGGGAGTGTGGCTCTTCTCGGTGGCCAGGTGCTCAGTAGAAATGGGAGTTCTAGTACTAAAAAGTGGGGCAAGAATCAATATTGGGGGACAAAGAGCAGTCTCCACTACTGGGCTAAGAGAGGAGAGAAAATCGAGATCTTTCTCGCAGACATGGGGCTGGTGGGGGAGGAATAAGCAGCTCCCAGGAGTGGTAGGGGAAGGATTTGGAAGCATCCATCCCACACACACTTGGTCACTTACCCAGCATCTGGTTTCCTTCTTCCTTCCTAAGAGGAACCCTGGTTTGCTCAAGATCACAAAGCATTTGGCTAAAAAGTTCTATCTCCCAATCTCCCTTGAGATCACGAGTGTGAGCGGAAATCTGTTGGGGATTTCTGGAGTGGCTTTCCGTCTCCCAATGTAAATGCCCTGCCTTCTTGCTTCCCTGGTCTTCCTTCTTACCAGAAGCTCAGGAGCGAAGCTTCAAGGTGCAGCAACCATGTAAGTGTCACACATGAGAAGTGGGCATCTCAGAGGAGCCTTGATGGACGATGGATGATGGATGGATGGATGGATGGATGGATGGTTGGACAATGGATGATGGCGATAGATGGACGATGGATGATGGATGGATGGTTGGACGATGGATGATGGATGATGGATGGTATTGCCGAGCCACCTTAACACCTGTGGATTTCCTGCCCTCTGACTTCCTTCCTCTGGAGAAAAATGAACGCCTCATTTGTTTGATCCTCTTTGGCGATTTGGAATCTCCTTGGCCTGCCAGTTTGCTCTCTGCTCTTGTACCTTAGGGAGCCTTGCTCGTGGGTATGCCCTGCCCATGGCCCATCTCATCCGTCCAAGGAGAGGTCCACTGGGGGAAGGAAACCATTTGGAGTTGCAGAGGAAGACTACGCCTCTCACAAACATTGACCAGCTTGATCCTGTGTTTGTCAGTGCAAAACAACATTCAGGGGATCTCAAGGTGCTTGGAGAAAACAAATACCACAAAAGGGAAGGACCACTGTGGATACACTGACTACTTCACTCTGGAAGAAGCACAGATAATCCAGGGAGGAGGAGAAAAGTGATTTTGTTCTAGTTTGCATCTTCAAAAGGATTTGAGAGACTTTTGCATCAACAAGAGTAGGTTGGTGTGAAAATGTAGTCATCCGAGAAGAAGAAAATGAAAGAAATATGATCGCATTCGAAGATTTCAGTGAGTGGGCTGAAAAAAAAAAATGTCCAGTGAGTGGGCATCACCCAGCTGGCAATAGAGTTAGTATCTCAAGAATGGAACAGAAGAAATAGCCCCAAATGTAAAGAGCAAACCCTAGAGAATATGAGGAAGTTGAGACAGAGGAGATAAATCCAGGAGTTCTAACCCCTGGAAAATGGGAATTCCCAAGGAAGAAAGAGAATGGATGGGGGGTGGGGGCACAGGTAATTAAAGAAATGAGAAGAATATTTCATTGCACTCCAGGAGAGACTTAAGGTCTGCAGATTACATGTTCCACTGACTTTCATTCCTGATGCCTGCCTCCAGACATCAGGGGCAGTTTTTAAAACTTTGAGAATGAAGAGGCTACCCTCAGCCTTCAGAACATAATCATTTTAAAGAATCAGAACTACACAAGACAGACTCAGATCCACACCAGATTTGTCGTCTGCTTGGATGGCGGAAGATAATAAAGCTTAGTCTTCCACAGTCTGAGGGTAAATGATTCTCAATCCAGAGTTCCTTGGATGTAGCTATACAAAATAAAGATATTCCCAGACATTCCGGAACTCAAACATTTATAGTCCTCGTACTCTATATGAGGAAATGGCTCAAAGGTCTATGTCAACCTCCTGGAAAAGAATCTAAGAGCAGAGCATGCACATTTTTTTTTAAGTGGCAGTAGACTGTTCTACCAAAGAGGCAAGTTATACCAGAAAGAAATGAAGGCAATGTATTAGACTTGATGCTTAGAAGATTCTCCTTTAAGTGGTAAAGGTCCAGTGACCCAGGATCACATCTCCTTCTCCTTGGGTCCATTCACTTGTAGCAAATACTATTATTTATTGGTCTTGGTTTTCAATGTTTAATAGGTCAGCCTATTGACAATTCAAAGAAGACTTAGTTCCAAATTCTACAGCAGAATAATGGGAAATCATTTAAGTAATAAAAACACATTAATGGTAATTTATCAAAAAATTCCACAGCAGGCACTGTTTTAAGCACTTCGCATGAATTAGCACATTTAATCTTCATGACAACTTTATGAAGCAAAAATTAGCATTATCTACATTTTTACCAATGAGGACACTGGAACACAGAGAGGTTAAGCAACTTGCCCAAAGTTACACAGCAAGAAGTGGGAGAGGTGGGATTTGAATTCAGACAGATTGACCTCAGGGTCCACAAAGTAAACTAACATAACAAACATGCATGGGAAAGAAGGGGGGCAGAGAACAAAAATCAGAGTAACTGCATTAATTCCCTCATCTCTCAATGGAAGAAATCGTTCAGTACCATTCAACATTGGTAAGTAGAAATAAACGTATCATTCAGGGTAAACATTACCATCAGAAAAACAAGAAGAGCCAAGGACTCCTGAGGACCGTGGAGGAAGAAGAATTTTCACGTTGTACTTTTTCCGTGTCCATGTTAATGTCCTCATACTAACTGTGTCTTCATGTTCACTGCTAATTCTTATTATTGAAAAGAGTGTTCTCATGTGCATATGTGATTGCTGTCATTCTAGAAACAACTTCAATTTTCAAAAAACTTGATTCTCTAAGTGCAGCAAACCATCCTGACAGTCCTGAGTGGAAGTTACACGTTTTGGAAGAACAGCAGCCTGCTCGGCCTGATCCCTCTGCTCTGTCCAGTTAGGGCTCTCTCCAACTCTGGAGAAGTCAGTCTGGCAAAGCCTTCCGAGTTCAGAACCTTGGCAAACTCAGCATTTTAAGGGGAGCCCCAAGGGTGTCTAGGTCAGTTAGGCCTCTGACTCTTGGTTTTGGCTCAGGTCATGATCTCGGGGTCATGGGATCAAGCCCCATGTTGGGCTCTGTGCTCAGTGCAGTCTGCTTGGGATTCTCTTTCCCTCTCCCTCTGCCCCTTCCCCACTCACGCTCATGCACATGCGCGCTCTCTCTCTCACTCTCAAAATAAACAAATCTTACAAATTAAGGGAGCCCCAGCATTCCTGGGAAATGGCTGCTAGTTCTTCCCCAGAGAGAGGGGTGTTGGATGGGGCAGCCCAGGGACAATCTGGAGCAAATAGAATCACCAGTCAGGGCATTATGGACATTTGTAAAACCCCATCTCGGTCTAGCAGGATCTTCCAGCTCCCCGGAAGTAGTGTAGGGTGGAGTCAGCCCAACTTTGGGGTCTCTCCATGGTCCTCCTGGGTCTGCAGTCTGTTGGCCTCCTGGCTCCGCCACGCACTGGTGTGGGCTTCCCAGGGCCTTCTCGGGAGCCGCAGCCCTTGCCGCTGGCCCCTCCGTACCCCTGTGTTTCTTGCCGTGAATTGTGCGGGTCGGCTCTGCGGTCCCCACTATCTCGGGGGGCCGGAGAGCCCCCATTAATTCCCTCCAGCTGCCTCTCTGCAGGACTGAGGTCATCCGTTCTGGCGCAGGAGGAAAGCAGAGTTTGTTGTGTCTTTGTTTCATTCAAATGGTTTGGATGATGACTCACTTAATTTCTTCTTTCTTTCTTTTTAAACCAGGGCACCGTCTGGGAGTCGTTTTTGATTAGGAGTTGACCTCAGAAATATGCTCGCATCATTTTGAAAACATCTCCCAGCACCACAGAAACCAGCTCAGAAGGAGAAAGGACACTGAGTGGACGAGAGCCAGGCCTGGGCGTATGCTTGGGACCAGGACCTTCCCGCGGCTCCCGGGGCGTGCGGGCCTGATGGGAAGTGGGGCTGCATCCCGGTCATACCCCGGAAGCGTGCTGGCCTGGCTGCGCTGGGAGTGACGATGATGATTGCCATCGTCATCACCACGCACGACACCAGCCGTCTCACTGTGGTAGGCTTACCTACCGCAGACTGTCCGGCTTCCGGGGGAGGGGGGGGTCCTACGGGTGACCTCATCGTGTGCTCACATCTCCTCTCAGGCAGGCCACTCTGGAGTCTGAGGTCCGAGTGGCATTGTCAGGTACCCCCTGCTCAGGGGCTGGCAGGGTCAGGGTGGAAGGTCAGTGCCCTTGACCCACTGGGTCAAGGCTGTCATAGGGGTCCAGGGATTAGGAGCACAGAGCCAAGAGGCAGAAAGCATGAGCCCAGGCTGGGTATGGGAGAGGGCGGTCACAGGCAGCGAGCAGGGCGTGCGTGCTGTCGGAGGTTAGTGTTGGAAGCGGAGAGCAGGTGGGCAGCTGGGTGCATAGGGTCGGGGGCAGCGGAGAGCTATGGTTGACCAAGGATGAGGCTCCTGTTTCCATCTCTTGCTGTGTATGCCTCTGGGATCTGCCAGATGGCTTCATGGAGGGAGACTGGCGAGGTGGGAGGTATTCATTCCCCCAGGAGTCCACAGCCTGTAGGAGAACCAGGGAGAAATCCCCTCTGAGCCCGGGATTCGGAAAAGCTCCCCCTGGGAGGTGGCTTTGGATTCCGGTGTCTCCGTCTCCAGGGCAACAGCGGGAGCCGGGAAGGAGGGCCCAGTTGGCTTTGTCTCTTGCCAGAACAGCGTCTCCGGTGCGGGTCCTGGGAGTGCTTCTGTGGGATGTTTGCGTGGTTGGGCAGCGCATCAGTCTCCCAGGGCCACGCGGCAGCAAAGTGCCACAGACTGAGTGGCCTAAAACAACAATATGGGTTTGCAAAAAACATTTACTGTCTTACTGATCTGAATGCGGAAGTCCACGGTCAAGGTGTTGGCCCTCCTCCCTCCAGAGGCTTCTGGGAGGAGTCCTGCATTGCTTCCTGTGGCTTCCCCGCGGCCCCGGGTGCTCCTTGGCTTGGGGCCGTGCCCCCTCCTGCATCTCCATGGCCTACTGCCACTTCGCACTGGGTCTTGCCCTCTTGGGTGGACACTTATCCTTGGATTCAGGGCCTACCCAGGTGGCCCAGGATGATCTTCTCTTGAGATCATGACCCTAATTACATCCCCCCAAGACCCTTTTTCCAAATAAGGTAGCACTCATGGGCTCCTCGTGGGCGTTTCGGGGTGGGGGGGCACCATTTAACCTCCTACAGTCAGTAAGATCGATTTTCCCCCATCCAGTGGGAGCTTCTTGAGAATACAAACTGTACGTCTTCACCCGTTTCTTCAGTCATTCGTTCATCCCACAAACATCAAGCGATGGCTGCCATGTTCCAGGCCCAGGCACAGGCTACTAAAGCAACCCCAGCAGATCCCAGAGCTGACCTTGCGGCGGGGGAGGCTGACCTCGCAAGACCGGAAACACGAATGCTGTTGGAGGGGGAGTCGCCCAGGGAATGAGGGAGAGGCAAGGCCCATACGGGGGGGGGGGGGGGGGGCCAGCTCTAACCAGGGAGGGCAGAGGACATGACCCACAGGCTGGCCCCGGATGCTGAGAAGGACCCGGTGGTTCCTTCCCCGTCACTGTGTCCCTGTGTGATCTTGGGCAAGTCGCCTACTCTCTCTGTGCCTCAGTGTCCTCCTGCGTAAAGTGCCGATGGTGACAACACAGCCGGGGAGAGCCATCCTGCGGACCAGGTGAGGGAGCCAGGAGGAGCCTTCAGACGGCTGTAGTACTCCAAGAGCAGTAGCCAGTCCTCACGAAAGAAGACTTCAGTATTAGCGTTATTAGTGCAGAGCAAAGTGATGCACCAAACCCTTTTTGTTAACAGTTTGGGGTATTTATTCTAAAAAAACGAAAAAGACTTCAAAGTAGTCATCACACAACACTCAGAAACGTCTTGGACTTCCTTGTTTTACAGTGTACTGTTGGGTTTTGTTTGAGTTCGAGTAGGCGGTGTGAGACGTTATACTCTGCTCAGGGCTGGGGAATGTACAACCAATACTTGGAGCGGCCTGGCAGAGGTGCCTGTGGACGCTGGTCCCTACTCTGGGCAGAGCAAGCGGAGTCCCTGGGATTCAGCCCACGAGCCAGGGACCTGCCTGGGCTGGCAGGTCTCCGGGCCTCCTACACGTCGTGCCTCAGCAGATGGACTGAGGTCAGGCTGACATTGTCCTGGGGCGAGGACCAGAGGAGCGACAAAGCTCCCCCCCCCCCCCCCCCAGGAGCGGCTCTGGTGGGCACAGGGAGGGCCCTAGACCCCTAGGCTCTGGGCCTGCGTGTCCCCAGTGGTGCCTCCAGAATCTGTCCCTCTAGGGGGCAGTAGGGCTCCACCGAGAGACCCCCATCTCCGCTCCCAGAGGCCAGGAAATGCTCCCGGGCCTAGAATCGGCCTCCGTGTGGAGCGTTAAGGGGGATGGCTGCACGCACTTTGCCTTGTCTGGGCCCACAGCTTCGATCTTTGCACATTCGGGTGTTGGGAGGTGGGGACGCTCACGGGGAAGGCAGTCGTTCCTGTTTCTAAAGACAAGCCCGGCAGCTGCATCCACTTAGGGAAGGATTAGGGGCTCCAGCCAGCAGGCAGAGGTCACCTCCAATGGCTGGGGGAGGTGGGTGGGTATCTCAGGCTCCGGACATTCACGTGGAGAAGGTGTGCGTTTCCACGTGCATGTTTATGGCCAGACTCAGGTTTTTAGACTAAAAACAAGCCTCCGTGGCGCGTTCTCCTCCACCCACCCTAGGGAGCATCTGCTCCTCCTCCTCTTCCTCCGCAACCGAGGACAGACCCAGGCACGCTTTGGTGGAGCACTGCGACCCCAGACCTGAGACTCGTGAGCAGCACCCCCGATGGCCCCGTGGTTCTCCGGGGACAAGTGTGGGGGTTGTGAGAGCTCCTGCCTTGGGCGCACACAGCCCCAGGTTCGGATCCTAACTTTGCCACTTCACGCTGGGTGGTCGTCAGCAGTGATCCTCTCTGACCCTCCCGCCTCGCCTGGGACACAAGGGGAGACCTGCCTTGCAAGGTGGCTGTGATTCCTGGACCCCCTTCTGAGGACAGGATTCCTGGAACGGGCTCAGCGTGGTGCCAGGCACATAGCAAATGCGACCCATGACTCTGCCGGCTACCCCTCCCTGCCGCCACCCACCGGCCTGCGAGAGCCCTCCTACCCTGACCTACATTCCTGCGTGGAAAAGTTGCTCTTCTCTGCGTCCTGATTACAGTCTGTCTCCCCTGCTGGGCACGTAGTCAGTATCCGTATCTATCAGTTGATTACGTGAATGAATAATGGGAGCTCGTAAGACAGCTCTCTGGGCCTCCGTTTCCCCAGCTGTGCAAGAGGATGATGGTATTATGACTCGTCTCCGAGAGTGCTGGGGATGGATCAACGCCAGCAAGCCTGTGTGAGCGCACCTGGCCCAGGCACTCAGTAGATGCAAATTTGCTTCCTGGTTCAGATTTCAGGTGTTGTCCAGCAAGAGACTCGCCAGCCTACCCCGCAGCCCCCAGGGGCAGCTCAGACCTGTAGGCCTTGGGCTCAGACAGGTGGGGTCACTTGCCTGTGTAAGTGGCTGCTTTGAGCCCAGGAATGGTCTCAGCCGTTCCTCTGTGTGAAACAACCAGAGGCTGTAGTCTTCAGGGGACGGGGTGGCCCATGGTGGGGGGACAGACCTCCTATAGTGGCCAAGAGCAAGGACTCCTGAGGCATGAGTCCCAGCAAGGCAGCGTTCCCCACCCAGGCCCTCTGGGCAGGTGGATTCACACCTGTGAGGCCCAGCTTCCTGTGAAGGTGGGGCTGATGCTGGCCCCTCCCTCCAAGAGCATAGTGAGAATATAACCAGCACCATAAATGGGAGGCGTTACTGCTGAGTTCACTGTAGAGAAAGGAGGAACAGCCTCCAAGGATGTGCCGATCCTGGTCCCCAGAACCTCCGGATTTGTACTATGTGGGGGGAGGGGGGATTAAGTTTGCTGATGTGCTGGTCTTCTGGTAGGGAGGGTGGCCTGGAGTAGATCCAGTGTAACCACAGGACCCTTAGCAGTGGAAGGGGGAGGCAGGCGCGTCGGTGTCCAGGGGATATGGCAAGAAAGGCTCTACCTGGCATTGATTGCCAGCTTTGAAGATGGGGGAAGGGGCCACGAGCCAAGGCATGCCAGTGGCCTCCAGAGACTGGAAATGGAAGGGAACTCTTAGAGCCTCCAGAGGGAACATAGCCCTGGCAACAGCTTGCTTTTAGCCCAGAGAGGCTTCCGCCCTCACAGACTGTAAGCTCCTCACGGTTGCTTTCAGCTACATGTTTGTGTCGGTTGGTCACAGCAGCCCCAGGGACATCACAGGGAGGACTCCCTCTCAGGAGGAGGCTCTCACACCTGCTCACAGGGGGCTGAAACAAGAATCCTGTCCTTCATACATGAACAGAGAACTTTAGGATCACGTAGCTCAGCCCTTCAGAGTGATATGCCCCCAGAATCCGTCCAGGGCAGTGGTCTGCTCCACAGGACCTCTTTGGTCGGTCAGGAAATGCCAAACACGTGGTCCACCTTTTAGACAGTCATAGTGTTCTGAGCTCTTCAAGGACCTGACAAGGTCAGCAGCAGAGAGGAGAAACGGATTTCTGACTTTAACTCAGCACTTTCAAAGAGATGTACCACCAACTACATCCCCCCTAACACCGAGGAACAGCTCACAGAGCCTGTGTTCAGTGCAAGGACTGACCTCACTGAATCGATCTCTGCGACAAAAGGAGAAACTAGGGCCCAAAGAGGCGTCCGTGCCGTCGAGCATCGATGGAGCCCGGCAGCAAGAACAGAGGCGTTGGCAGCAGGGAGAGCCGGTTCGCAGCCTGGCTCCATGGAAACCAGCTGTGTGACCTGGGGAGGCCACTCGCCTCCCGGAGCCTCCCATTTCCTCGTGGGTGACCTGGAGATAAAAGTGGCTGCTTTGCCGAACACCATGAATGACTGTCTTCATCCATCCTGAAAGCTAAAACAAGTTACTATAGACTGGCTGGCGTAGAACAACAGAACTTTCTTTCTCGCCCTTGTGGAGGCTGGAAGTTGAGACAGGGGTGGAGGGCCAGGCCTCTGGGAGACCCTCCTCTGAGTGGCCCCTCCGCCCGAGAGCTCTTTGTAAAGGCCCTCACCCCTTCCCGAGGATTAGGCTCCACCTTCGTGACCCTGTCTCCGCCCCAAAGGCCCCGCGTCAAGACATCCTCACGGTGGGGGTTCCCCACGCAGGAGTCCCCACTCCGTGCAAGGATCCGATGCAGGGGCCGGCACGAGCCTGGTAGTCAGGAAAGAGTAAATATTACCATCTGTATGCGTTTCCTATTGTTGACATAACAAATCATCACGGACTGAATGGCTTCAAACAAAAATGTGTTATCTTGCGTTTCTCGGGGTCAGCAGCCCTAAAATCAAGAGGTCGGCATAGCCGATTGCTTCTGGAGGCTCCGAGGAGAATCTTTCTTTGCCTTTTCCAGGTTCTAGAAGCTGCCCACGTTCCTTGGTGCACATGCCTATGTCCTCTGCTTCCTGTCCCTTCTTGGAGCCTGACCCTTCTGCCTCCCTCCTTTAAGGCCCCTTGTGGTTCTGTGAGGTCCACCTAGATAATCCAGGACCATCTCGGGATCTCATGGTTCCTCCGCACAGCTGCACAGTCACTTTTACCGTGGAAGGTGACATCTTCATAGGATCCAGGATGGAGGATGTGGACATCATGGGTGCCATCCTTGAGCTGACCACACGACTCCTCTGATGCCTCCTTTCCTGGGTCTCCCTCCTCCTGCTGCCGTGGGTTTGCTCTCTTCCGTGCCAGCCTGGACACCGAAGGAGTGACTGAGTTCGGATTTAGGGTTCCAGTTGGTCAAGGGGAATATATATACTCCTTCTCACCCCCAGACCATGTAGGTTGTCCTACAGGGTCTTCTCAGAAGGCTACAGCCAAGGATTCTAGAGAAAACAGCAAACATACCTGGCCTGTCTTATGCCTGTGGGCACGGACAGACGGGCCTTGCTCTCAAGGACTGACTTCCTTATGGGGAAGACAGCGGAGAGATCAGATGACAGGCCCTAGACCAAAACATGGAGGACCATGGACCATGGAGATGGAGGGAGGCAGAGGGGTGGCAGGTAGCCAGTCTGGCCGGGGGAGCTGGGAGGAGCTGAAGCTGAAGCCTGGGGTTCTAGGTTCAGCAACAGGACAGATGGTGGGGTCATTTTCTGGGAGGGGTTCACAGGAGAAGCCCATCTTGCAGGCACGGCGGAGATGTTGAATTCCATTCTGGCCATGACAAAATGACAGTGTGAAGGGCCAAAGCGATGTCCACATGGGGCATTAGTAGTAAGGGACGATTCGAGCTGGAGCAAATGGATACAGACATTGCTGGTCTCAGGATGGGACTCGAAACTGTGGGGTCCCTATGGCGGGAAGATAAGGACCTGGGGTTGGAGCCTGGGGAGCCCCTGTTTTAGCTGTAGAGGAAGAGGGGTCGGAGGGCAGGACCTGGGGAAATGCCTGGGTGGGGCATGGGGGTCCTGAAAACCCGGGGGAAAGGGACAGGTTCACCTGGCGGAGAGAACTCAATAGTGTGAAATGCGGCAGAGAAGTCCAGGAAGAGAAGGCTCGAGAAGACTCCATTTGATTCAGCCCGAGAAGGGTGCCGGTCACCTTGGTCGCAGCAGAGTGGTGGGGGCAGCAGCTGAGGAGAGAGCAGAAGAGGAAACAGGAACAGGACACACCAAACACTTCTTAGACGCTTGACTGGGAAGGGTGTGAGAGAGCCAGGCCCATGGCTGGAGGCAGCAGCGAGGTCAGTGGTGTTTCTGTTCTTGTTTCTGGTTTGACAGGGGACACTTCGCCTGTGTAGAGGTGGCCTGCTGGAAGCCAGAAGGGAGAGCATGAGGCTAAAGGGATGGGGTTGTGCCCAGGGGAGTCGGGGGTGGAACCGGGACCGGGGCAGCCCTCCTGGAAGGAAGGACCCAGGTGGGGACAGGGAAGCCCCCAGGGCTTGTGGGGTTGGGGGAGGGGAATCCTTGGGCTGGTCCTGTGTGCAGCAAACACAGCCCCCCTGCCCCGGACTCCAGGTGGGACAGGAGTGGGCAGGACCTCATCATGGCAGCCCCAAGAGCCCCATCAATGGGTCATGCCAGGGCTTCAATTCCCAGAGTGACTGGGTCTGATCCGAGCCTTCAAACCAGTTCCGGCCGCTGAATAATGGGTGGAGGACGCTTGAGGATCAGTCCGGAGGCACATGTGCAGGCCCAGCAGCCTCACACCCATCTGCTTTGTGGGGATGCTGGTGGAAATGCCCCTCATAACACGGAATATTCTGGGAACTGGTATGTTTCAACGATATAAAGCACAACTTCCAGGGGATAAACCGGGCTTGGACCCTGACTCCCTTCCAACAAGCTCTGTGACTTCAGGCTGGTGACTAGACCTCTCTGTGTGTGTTATTCATTGCTGTATAAGAAATTGCCTCAAAACTTAGCAGTTTAGGGCCACCTGGGGGCTCAGTCAGTTGAATGTCCACCTTTGGCTCAGGTCATGATCTCAGGGTCCTGGGATGGAGCCCCACATCAGGCTTCCTGCTTGGCGGGAGCCTGCTTCCCCTGCTCCCTCAGCCCTCCTCATACTTCCCCCTCCCCCCGTGCTGCCGCGCTCTTTCCCTCAAATAAATAAATAAATAAATAAGATAAAAACAAAAACAAAAAGCAGCTTAGAACAGCATGTTTATCATCTTAGAGTTTCTGAGAGTTGGGAACCCGGGAGCAGCTTAGCTGGGTCCCCTACTCAGGATTTGTCATGGAGCTGGGCTCCAGGTCCCATGGAGCCCAGTTCCAGGTCCCATGTCGTGGAGCTGGCCAGGGCCAGAGTCCCCTCCAGGTCCCATGGGGCACCATCAGCTGCTGTTGGCAGGGTTCGGTTCTTCATGGGGCTGTTGACTGAGGGCCTCAGTTTCTCTCTGTGGGGTTCCAAGGAGGCTTCGTCCAAGCAGGCAGGTGGGTCGTCGAACCTGGAACCCAGGGGTGGAATCCAGGCAGGTATATAAATCTGAGAGTCTTGTGCACTTAAGTAGTATTTAAAACTATGAAATTGGATGAGGTCACTAAGGAAATGAGTGCAGATGGAAAAGGGGGGTATTCAAATGTTGGGGACATGAGAAGGAACCAGCAACAGAAGGGAGGAGTGGGGGGGGGGCTCAGGGGGGCACAAGGGAAACAGCAAGACAGGAGTGCTCAGCTGGCCGGCGAGGCTAGCCCATCCAGGGGGATGGTGCTGGGCAGGTGGCCACTGGGTTTAATGGTGACCTTCGAGTCGCTGGTGGCTTGGACCAGGTGGTGTCAGGGATGTCAAAGCTGGTGGGAGTGAGCAGGAGAGAGGCTGGTGGGGAGGGTGTGGGAGTAAGTGGACATGCCCTGCGTTTCAGGAGTTCGGCTGCGAAGGAAATCAGAAGGCAAGAGCTGAACGGGATTGGGAAGCCAACCATTATTTTTAAAGGAGGAGAAATGAGTGCTCGTGTGTATTTTGGTCAGACTTCTCTGGGGTGCAGGGAAAGATGGGCCCGACGACGGCGGGAGAGGGCTGGGTGGTGTCCTGGGAGGGCGGGAGGAAGGAGACTCAGACCGCGGGGGCAGGGCAGTTCCCGGGAGTGTCACTGAGCAGGGCTCCCAGCAGCTCCTGCCGGCTGCTCCTATCCCCCTCATGAGATAGGGTCCCGGGGGAGACGGGGAGGGTGGGGGAGGTGCTGACGGTTGACGTGGGGGGAGGTCGGGAAGGTGCGAAGGCTCCTCCAGCAGAGCTGACAGCTTCGGATGAGGAGCAAGGGTAGAGGTCACTGGCCGGCACGCGGGACAGTACGTTTGTGCTTTGCTGTAGCATGTTCATGGGCACAGAGCAAACAGCGCTGGGTTTAACCAGCACAGGTGAGATGATGACGCTTAGCCTTGAGATTGAAGCTGGGAAAGGGGAGGAGGAGGCAGATCAAGGGGAAGGCCACGGGGAGAGGTTGTAGGGGCAGAGGATTGCCGGGGACAGGTGGGACATAGGGTTACTGGAGTCAGGTGCTAGAGAGGGAGGTGTCAGGGTCAGAGTGAGGGGCTGGAAACTGGAGGGCGGAGCCACCGTGACTGGTGATCTCAGGGTCAGCGTGATGGTTCTGCTTCTGCGTGACATCCCAGGACCCTGATTGAAATGCAGGTTCTCTGGCCCACCCCAGACCTGCCTCCTCAGAATCTCTGGGGATGGACCGGCCGTCTGTGTTTGAACAAGTCCCAGGGTTCTCGGATAAACACAAAAATTTGAGAACCTCAGCTCTAGGGCATGATGGCCGAAGAGGGGGACAGATCACAGGACAGAAGAATTTAAGAAACTGAGAAGTCGGGATGAGAAAAGGACCCTTCAACAGATGCTAAAATTGCCCAAAAAATTAAGCCAAGAGGAGAAGCAGAAGAAAGTTCTCTGACCCCGAGCTAAAGTCACCAGGAAATGAGGACATTGCCTGGGGGTAGAGTAAGGAAAGGTGACTGCCGATCCCGGTCCCGGGGATGGAAAGGCTGCCGGCCAGACAGCAGTCCCCCTGACGTCCACCTCGCAGTCCCCAGCACCTGGGGTGACGCCGTGCGTGCTGCAGGTGTGAGTACTGCTCTCGGGCTGGGGAGAGTGGCTTCTTGCACTTTCCAGGTGAGCCCAGTGTAATCATCAGGGTCCTTAAAGAGGGAGGCTGGGGTCAGGGGTGAGGGTATGTGATCTCCGGCGTGGAAGTTGGAACGGGCCCCAGGCCAGGACGCGGATTCTCCCCTCGAGCCTCCAGAAAGAACAAGGCTCCGTGGACACCTTGGTTTTAGCCCAGGGAGACCATTTGGGATTTCTGACTCCAGAACCCTAAGTTAATTTGAGTTGTGTCAAGCCACTCTGGTTTGTGATCATTTGTCACGGGTCGCTGAGGGGAAGGGGGCCTCGGCCGTGGGGCACCTTCAGTTAGAGCAGAAACACCAGGCACGCGTGCGCCGAGAGACAGAGGATGTGGGGGTTTTGTTTGGGGCTGGCCGTGAGATGCCGAGGGCGAGGCAGCAGCAGTGTTTCGGGAGCTGGGGGCAAAAGGTGGGGTGTGCAGGGCCTCGTGGGGGCAGAGAGTGGGACACGGAGGGGGCAGGCTTGCCTCTGACGTCAACAGGGATGCAGGACCAAAGAGATGAGTGCTGAGGATGAGGCCGTGGGGGGTGGGGTGGGAGAGGGGCTCTGGGCCCCGTCGCCACAATGCTGCGAGGGGGCCTGGACCCACTCAGGGCAGTGCTGGTCCCCGTCAGGGCCCCTGGGGTTGTCCAGGACGTTGGCTTGAGAAGGACTTTCTGCAAGGCCTGTTGTGCCCAGAGGGACCCTGTCCGCTCTGCCCCTTTCGGGCGAAGGGACAAGATGTTGGACAGGGCACGGCCCGGCGCAGGTGTTTCTGCACCACAGCCTCTCGTGTTTGCACAATCTAAGGTAGCAAGCGTCTCGCCTGCCTCAGACCCTCCCGTGACTCACCTTGTCCGACAGACGCCCCGGCGAAGTTGTGTTTCACATTTGGCTGGTAAATGGCAGGGGGCCAGCCGCCCTGCTCTTACCTGTCCCTGAGGAGCTGTCGAGCCCAGCAGCAAGCCCTTTACAGGCAAGAAGGCGGCTGGTGGCTGCAGAATGCCAGAAGGCAGATCCCAGCCTGGCAGGCTCCAGGATTCTAGGGAATAATGGTCTTTATTGGCGTCCGCAGCCAGGAGAACTGGTTCTTTCTAGAAGATGGGCTGGAACACACTGGTGTGTAATTAGAAGTGAACACACCGAGCCATGTGGGACAGAAGAAAGGTCTCTCTCTTGAGTCAGAGGTTTGGCTTTTAAAAATTATTAATTAATAGGAAACAATTAATTTTTCATGCATTCCAGACAAGTTGGATGTTCTCCATGTCCCCTGCATATGTGAAATTCAGACACGTTTATTCATTCAGTACGCCATTCCGGAGGGCCTGTCGAATGCAGGGTCTAGGTGTGTGGCATCACACAAAGACCGTCCTTGCGCTTGTGGAATGGACGGGTGTACAAGACAGACTGTAAGCAAACAAGAAAGTGGTTGTGCCAACAGGAGCATGCGGGGGGTGGTGGTGTGGGTCAATCCCACATTATCCGGGGGTCAGGGAAGTCCTCTGAAGAGGAGAGATTTGCTCAGAGAGCTGAAGAATGAGGGAGAGCCTGGGTCCCTGAACCTCTGGGGGTCAGAACATTTGAGATCCTGGAAGAGCAGAGGAGGCTGGACAAAAGTTTTTGTGTATGCAAGGATCAGCAGAGAGTCGGAGGGTTTAG
This sequence comes from Mustela nigripes, assembly GCF_022355385.1. Classification (NCBI taxonomy): domain Eukaryota; kingdom Metazoa; phylum Chordata; class Mammalia; order Carnivora; family Mustelidae; genus Mustela; species Mustela nigripes. Next base: position 130,545,674 of record NC_081563.1, read on the forward strand.
CCAGAGGGGTCTGGAGAAGTGGTTGGCAGGGAAGATCCCTGGAAGTCTTACCTGCAATCTGGATCATTCTAAATGCACAGGAGAGAGTTTGGTCCTGTGACTGGCGGGACACCAGAGCTCTTGCAGTGTCTCAGACCCAAGCGGTCGAGTTGTCTGTTTCAGGTTTGAAATTAAAATAAGGAAGTGGTGTCAGCAAAATGGCACATAGGAGCTTTTTCTTTCTTTCTTTCTTTCTTTCTTTTTTAAAGATTTTATTTATTTATTTGACAGAAATCACAAGCAGGCAGAGAGGCAAGCAGAGAGGTGGGGGCGGGGAGAGAAGCAGTCTCCCTGCTGAACAGAGAGCCCGATGTGGGGCTCAATCCCAGGACCCTGAGATCATGACCCAAGCTGAAGGCAGTGGCTTAACCCACTGAGCCACCCAGGCGCCCTGGCACATAGGAGCTTTTTACCCTACTTCTCCCACAGAGCCTTGATTCCACCCCCCCAGCTTTATCTAAGTGTAACTGACAAATAAAATTATAACCTAAAGTTATAAGGTATATACATTATAAAAGATACCCCCTTCTAGTTAATTAACACACCCATCACTTCACATACTGACCTTTTCCTGTGTGGGAGAACATCTGGGTTGTCCTCTTGGTACATTTCAGTTCTACAGCAGTGTTCCCAACCACCACACGGTTGTACGTTAGACCCTCCGAACGTACTCCCCTCACAGCTGAAAGTCTGTTCCCTTTGACCAGCCTCTCCCTATTTTCCCAGGCCCCTTGGTAACCACTTTTCTATTGTCTCTTTGAGCTGGACTCTTCTAGATTCCACATAGAAGTGAAACCATGTAGTTGTCTTTTCATGTCTTTCCATGTGTGCCTACCTTCACTTAACATCCTGCCGTCCAGGTCCACGTTGCTGCACCAGCACCATAGCTTTCCTTCTCGTGGCAGAATAATCTTCCACTGTGTGTAGAGCCCCCTCCCCTTTGTCCATTCATCCACGAACCGATGCTCCGGTGGTTTCTGTATCGTAGCTACTGGGGAAATTGCTGCAGTGAATGTGGGAGTGTAGGCCTTTCATTTCCTTTGGATCTATACCAGAAGGGGGTTGGCTGGATCACCCGGTAGTTCTATTTCTAAGTTATCGAGCAAACTCTGTACTGTTTTCCGCGGTGGGTGACCAGCTTCCATCAACAGGGTGTGAGGGTCCCCTCACTTCCTCACCAGGGCTTCTCTCTTGGCTCTTCCATCACTGCCATCCGAACAGGTAGGTATGAAGTGAGGTCCCCCCCGTGGTTATGACTTGCATTTCCCTGATGGCGCGTGATGCTGAACGCCTTTTCTTGGACCCGTTGACCGGGTCCATGTGTTCTTTGGAAAAACGTCTTATTTAGTTACTCTGCCCATTTTTAAAACTGGATCATGTGGTTTTGCTGTTGCATGAGGAGTTCTTTGTGTATTTCGAATGCTAACCCCTTATTAGATTTCCAAATATTTTCTCCCATTCTGAAAGTTGCCTTTTCATTTTCTTGATGGTTTCCTTTGCTGTGTGGGAGCTCTTTTAGTTTGATGTAGCCCCATTTGGTGCTTCTTTTCTTTCTTCTTCTTTTTCTCCCTTTGCGTTTGTTCCTTGCACTTCTGGTGTCAAAATAAAAAAAATCCTCACCAAGACTGACATCAAGGAGCTTATATTATATCAAGGAGCTTATATTATATCAAGGAGCCTATATTTTATTCTACGAGTTCCATGTTTTCAGGTCTTATGTTAAGGCTCTAATCCATTTTTTAAATTTTTTTAAAATTAAAAAAATTTTTAAAGATTTTATCTATCTGACAGCGCCAAGTAGGCAGAGCGGCAGGCAGAGGGAAAGGGGGAAGCAGGCTCCTGGCTGAGCAGAAAGCCCCATGCAGGGCTTAATCCCAGGACCCTGGGATCATGACCTGAGCTGAAGGCAGCCATTTAATGACTGAGCCACCCAGGCGCCCCTCTAATCCTCTTCTGAATTGATTTTTGTGTGTAAAATCGGGTCCAGTTTCATTCTTTTGCATGTGCCTGTCCAGTTTCTCCAGCACCACTTATTAGAGGGACTGTCCTTTTCCTGTTGTCTATTCTTGGCTCCTTTGTTGTAAATTAGACAGCCATGTATGCATGGCTTTTGTTCTGGACTTTCTCTCTTCTCTTTTACTGATCTTAGGTCTGTTTTACGCCAGTACCACACTGTTTTAATTACTACAGCTTTGTGATGTTAAGTTAAATCAGAAAGTGTGATGCCTACAGCTTTGTTCGTCTTGCTCAAGATTGCTGGGGCTAACTGGGGTCTTTTGTGGCTCCACATAAATCTTAGGACTCTTTTATTTCTGTGGAAACTACCATTGGAATGTTGAGAGGGTTTAAGTCTGTAGATCGCTTTAGGTAGAATAGACTTGGGATATTGTTCTATTTATTTTTGTCCTCTTCAAATTCTTTCCCCAGTAATTTCTAGTTTTTGGTATACAGATCTTTTACCTCTTTGGTTAAATTCATTCCTAGGTATTTTATTCTTTTAGGATGAATTTCTCTTTCAGACAGTTTGTTAGTGTATAGAAATGTGACTGCCTTTTGTATAATGAACTTTGTATCCTGTAACTTCACTGAATTTATTCTAACAGTTTTTTGGTGGAATCTTTAAGATGTTCTATATATGAAATATCCTCTGCAACCAGAAACATTATATCTGATAATGAAATACAAATGATCATAAGGGACTACTGTACACAAATATACATCAATATATTGGGTAATCTAGAAGACATGGATGAATTTCCAGAAACATACAATCTGCCAGTACTGAGTCCTGAAGAAAAAGGAAATCTGAAAAGACCAATTACTGATTCAGTCTCCTTACTAGTAATTAAAAATCTCCCAACAAAGAAAAACCCAGGACTAGATGGCATTACTGCTGAATTCTTTCAAACATTTAAAGAGGAACTAGTGTCAGTCCTTCTCAAGGTCTTCAAAAAAAATTGTAGAGTAAGGAGTATTTCCAAATTCATTTTATTTTTTTTAAAGAATTTATTTATTTATTTGACAGAGATCACAATTAGGCAGAGAGGCAGCAGAGAGAGAGAGAGAGAGAGAGGAGAAAGCAGGCTCCTGCTGAGCAGAGCTCAATGCCAGACTCAATCCCAGGACCCTGCGATCATGACCTGAACTGAAGGCAGAGGCTTAACCCACTGAGCCACCCAGGCACCCCCAAATTCATTTTATGAGGCCTGCATTACTCTGCCACAAAAGCCAGACCAAGGACCCTGCAAGAAAAGGCAACTATGGGCTAATATCTCTCATGGACATAGATGTAAAAATCCTCAACCAAATACTACCAAACTGAATTCAATAGCACATCCAAAGAATTCTACACCATCATCAAATGGGATTTTTCCCTGGGATGAAGGGTATTTCAGTATTCACAAATATATAAACATGATATATCCCTTTAACAAAATGAAGGATAAGAATTAAATTCTCCATCTCCACAAATGCACAAAAAGCATTTGACAAAATTATCCTAATGAAACAAACTCCCAACAAATTAGGCAGAGAAGGAATGTACTTCTCATTCAGCTTGTTAAAGGCTCTATGTGACAAGCCTACAGCTAACCTCATACTCCACAATGAAAAGATGAAGGCTTTTCCTCTTAAATTAGGAAAGGGACAAGGATGTGCAATCTGATCTTCTATTTACCACAGAACTAGAATTCCTTGCCAGAGCTATTAGGCAAGAAAAAAAAAAAAGAGAGAGATATAAAAGCCATCCAAATTAGAAAGGGAGAGTAAAATTTTCTGTGTGCAGATGACTCCACCAAAAAAACCGTGTAAGAATAAATGAATTCAGCAAAACTGCAGGATACAAAATTAACAAAAATCAGTTATGTTTCTATACATGAACAATGAACTATCCAAGAAAGAAACTAAGAGAATGATAACCTCAAAAAGAATAAAACACTTAGGAGTAAATTGAACCAGGAAGGTTAAAGAGCTGTACACTGGAAACTAGAAAACATTGAGACACTGAAGACGACCCAAATAAATGGACAGATACGCCGTGAACATGAATTAGAAGAATTGATAAATTCTCCGTACTATGTAAAGCAATCTACAGATCCAAAGTGAGCCCTAAGTGTCCACCAGTGGACAAATGTTTACGGAAGATGTGGCACATGTACACAAGAGATCATGATTCCTCCACAGAAAGGGCATCCTGCCATTTGAGACCATGTGAATGAAACTGGAGGACCTAATGCTAAGTAAAATAAGTCAGACAAAGACACATAGTGCATGATCCCACTTATATGTGGAATCTAAAAAAATTTAAACTCCAAGCAACATGATAGAATGGTGATTATCAGTGCTGGGGGCTAAGGAAAATAGGGAGACATTAGAGGGTACAGACTTTCAGTTATGAGATCAGTAAGTTCTAATAAGCCAATGTACATCATCATAACTAGAGTTAATAATTACGTTTGAAGCTTGGTAAGAGAGTAGATCTCAAGTGTCCTCACCACACACACACACACACACACACACACACAGGCAACTATGAGGTGATGTGTGTGTGTGTTAAATGGCTTGATTTTGGGGGAATAACTTCAGTGTTTGCCTATATCAAGATACCATGTTGTAGACCTTAAATACATAGAATTCTTATTTGTCAACCATACCTCTAGACACTTGGCAAAAACCCGAAACACAAGGGAATCCCTTAGAAGGCTTTAAGCGAGGGTGGGACACCTGAATTTTCTTTTAGCTGAGTCTTGCTGTTTTGTGGTCCCTGAGGGCAGGAGTGGGCCCAGGCAGCACTCAGGCAGGCAGAAATAATAGTGGTCCAGAGGGCGTGAAACCACGAGTAATTGCAGAGATGGACGAACCACAACTTGCTGATGTGTGAGCCTTGGGGACAGGGAGGGATTCAGGATCACTCCTGGGGTTTGGACTGCAGAATGCTTGGGTAGTTGCCGCAAACGAATGGGGAAGCCTGGGTGTACTTAGAAGGCCTAGGAGTGGGGAGAGAGGAGACTGGGAACTGGGAAGGTCCGGAGGCACTTTGAACTAGAAATGGCTCATGGCTAGCGAAGTGGAGAAGTCACAAGGGCCGTTGCGGAGGAGTCTGGGGAGGGCATAGGCGAGGGCAGACTCTGGTGCCAAGGCTGTCCTGTGAATGCCTTCCCTCAAGAGCTGTCCTGAGCGTATCAACTGCAGAGGACTCTTGATCAGATCCCAGCTACCCTCTGACCCTTTGAGCACCAGCAGCAATGGTTGTCGGGGTGTTCACTGGGAAGTCCTAGCAGGAACTTGTGGAAGGCCACCATCTCCCAGCCCCTAGAGAATGGTCATGACCAGGTTGTCCTTGTACTTCCTGTCTGAAGCTCATCGTACTTTGTGTGCAGAGTTTCAGGGTTTGGAATTTCTAGTGAACCAAGAAATCCTGGGCTAAGGCAAAGGTCTCCATGTCTTTGGTGATAACTCCACATTGGGCCATTTACCAAGTTCGACTTCTAAGTTCTACCAGGATTGGGGGGATGAAGGAAGGGACTGTGTACAATATTAGAGTGGATAGCCCTTTTTGGAGAAAGTTTGGTCCAACCTTTTTCAGCAAATGGGCCTCCTGTAGTTCAATCAGCTACCCAGTCTCCTCAAACAAAAATGACTTTGTTTTCATTTCTTTTTTTCCTTTTTAAAATTTTTAAACTTAAATCCCACAAAGTTAACACACCATGTTTATATTAGTTTCAGGTATATAATGTAGTGACTCAACAGTTCCGCATGATACTCAGTGCTCTAACCGTACTCTTAATCCCCTTCACCTGTTTCGTCCATTCCCCCACCCACCCCCCCTCTAGTGACTGATTTCACTTAGCAGTACACTCTCCAGATCTATCCATGTTGTTACAAATGGCAAGATTTCATTATTTTTTTATGGCTGAGTAATAGTCCATTGTGTATGTACATGACATCTTTAGCCATTCATCTGTCGATGGACACTTGGGCTGCTTCCATAATCTGGCTATTGTAGATAATGCTACAATAAATATAGGGGTTCAAATATCTTTTTGAATAAGCGTTTTCACTGTCTTTGGGTAAATACCCAGTAGTGTGATTATTGGGTTGTAAGGTAGTTCTATTTTTTATATTTTGAGGAACCTCCATACTGTTTTCTGGAGTGACTGTACCAGTTTGCATTCCCACCAACAGGACACAAGGGTTCCTATTTCTCCACATCCACCCCGACTTTTGTTGTTTCCTGTCTTTTTTAATTTTATCCATTCTGACAGGTGTGAGGTGATAGCTCATTGTAGTTTTGATCTGCATTTTCCTGATGATTTATTAATGATGTTGAACATCTTGTTATGTGTCTTTTGGCCATCTGTATGTCTTCGGAGAAATGGCTGTTCGTATCTTCTGCCCATTTTTAATTGGATTATTTGGGTTTTTTGGTGTGGTGGTGTATAAGTTCTTCATATATTTTGGATACTAATCCTTTCTTGGCTGTGTCCTTTGCAAATATGTCCTCCCATTCAATAGGTTGTCTGTTAGTTTTATTGATAGTTTCCGTTGCTGTACAGAAGCTTTTTATTTTGATGGAGTCCCAATAGTTTATTTTTGCTTTGGTTTCCCCTGCCTTGGGAGACATATCTAGAAAAACATTCCTACAGTCAATGTCAGGAAAATCACTGGCTGTGGTGGTTTCAGGTTTCACATTTAGGTCCTTGATCCCATTTTGAGTTTATTTTTGTGTATGATGTGAGAAAGTGGTCCAGTTTCAGTCTTTTGCATGGAGCTGTCCAGTTTCCCAGCACCATTTGTTGAAGAGCCTGTCTTTTCCCCATGACATATTTGTACCTCCTTTGCCAAGGATTAATTGACCATATAAACATGGGTATATTTCTGGACTCTATTCTGTTCCATTCATCTATGTGTCTCTTTTTCTGCCAGTACCATACTGTTTTGGTTACTACAGCTTTGTAGCATATCTTGAAACCTAGGATTTTGATACCTAGTTTTGTTCTTTTTCAAGATTGCTTTGGCTATTTGGGGTCTTTTGTGGTTCCATACAAATTTTAGGATTACTTGTGCTAGTTCTGTGGGAAAATGGTCTTGGTATTTTGATAGGGATCTCATTAAATCTATAGACTGCTTTGGGTAGTATGGACATGTTAACAATATTTTTTCTTCCAATCCCTGAGCATGGAATCTCATTCCATTTGTGTCATCAATTTCTTTCACTCGTGTTTTATACCTGTCAGAGTACAAATATTTTACCTCTTGGTTAAATTTATTCCTAGGTATTTTATTATGTTTGGTGCAATTATAAGTGGGATTGTTCTCTGAATTTCTCTGTGCTACTTCATCATTAGTGTGTAGAAATGCAGTGGATTTATGTATATTGGTTTTGTATCCTACAGCCTTACTGGACTCATTTATCAGTTCTAGTAGTTTTTTGGTAACTTTTAGGGTTTTCTCTATAGTATCATGTTGTCTTCAAACAGTGAAAGTTTGACTTTTTTACAAGTTTGGGTATCTTATCTCTTTCTGTTGTCCAGTTGCTGTGGCTAAGACTTCCAATATTACGTTGAATAAAAGTGGTAAGAGTGGACATCTCTTTGTCTTCTGATCTTAGAGGAAAAACTATTTTTCACCATTGAGGATGAAGTTCACTGTGGGTTTTTCATATAAGGCCTTTATTATATTGAGATATGTTCCCTTTAAACCTACTTGTTGAGGGTTTTTATCATGAACTGATGTTGTATTTTGTCAAATGCTTTTTCTGCATCTAATAAAATGATCATATGTTTTCTTATCCTTTCTCTTGCTGATGTGATGTACCACATTGATTTAGAAATATTGAACTACACTTGCATCCCAGGAATAAATACCATGTGATTATAGTGAATGCTTTTTTTTTTTTTTTAATGTATTGTTGGATTTGGTTTGCCAACATTTTGTTGAGGATTTTTGCATCTATGTTCATTAGAGATATTGACCTATAGTTCTCTTTTTCTGTAGTGTCTTTCTGGTTTGTGTATCTGGGTGATCCTGATCTCAGAATGAATTTAGAAGCTTTCCTTCCTTTTCTGTTTTTTTCGGAATAGTTTGAGAATAGGAGTATTTTTGGAATAGTTTTGAGAATAAATAGTTCTTTAACTCTTGGGTAGAATTCACCTGTGAAGCCATCTGGTCCTGGGCTTTTGTTTGTTGAAAGTTTGTTGTTGTTGTTTATTTGTGGATCTTTGGGTTTGTTTTAGAGTGAGAGCGAGTGAGAACACAAGAGAGAGCAAGAACAGGGAGAGGCATAGGCAGAGGGAGAGAGAGAATCTTAAGCAGGTTCCACACTGAGCATGGAACCCCACTTGAGGCTCAATTTCATGACCTTGAGATCATGACCTGAACCAAAATCAAGAGTCTGAGCCCCCCAGGTGCCCCTTGTTGGGAATTTTTGATTACTGATTCAATTTCATTGCTGGTAACTGGTCTGTTCAAATTTTCTATTTCTTCCTGCTTTAGTTTTGGGAAGTTATATGTTTCTAGGAAGTTATTGATTTCTTCTAGGTTATCCAAGTTGTGGGCCTATAATTTCTCATCATTTTCTCATATAATTTTCTCTGTATATGTATAGTATTGGTGGTTCTTTCTCCTCATTCACTTCTGCTTTTGTTTGAGTCATCCCTCTCTCTCTTTTAAATGAGTCTGGCTAAAGTTTCTACTTTATTAATCTTTTCAAAGAATGAGCTGGTTTCATTGATTGTTTTAGTTTCTATTTTGTTTATTTCTGCTCTAATCTTTATTATTTTCTTCTACTGGTTTTGGGTTTTGTTTTGGTTTGGTTTTTGTTTTTCTAGCTTCTTTACGTGTAAGGCTAGGTTGTGTATTTGAGATTTTTCTTCCTTCTTGAAGTAGACTTGTAGCAAGTAGACTTGCTATAAACTTCTTTCTTAGAACAGCTTTTGCTGTACCCCAAAGATATTGGCCCATTGTGTTTTCATTTTTATTTGTCTCCATGTATTCTTTTATTTCCTCTTTTGATATCTTGGTTGATCCATTCATCGTTTAATAGCCTGTTACCTAATCTCCATGTCTTTGTGTTTTTTCCCAGATTTTTTCTTATGGTTGGTTTCTAGTTTCATAGCATTGTGGTGAGAAAGGATGCTTGGTATTGCTTTGATCTTTTTGAATTTGTTGAGACTTGTTTTGTGGCCTAGTATGTGATCTATTCTGGAGAACACTTGAAAAGAACGTGTACTCTGCTGTTTTAGGATGAAACGTTCTGAATATATCTGTTAGAGCCATCTGTCCAATATGTCATTCAAAACCACTATTTCCTTACTGATTTTCTGTTTGGATGATCTATCCATTTTTGTAAGTGGGGTGTTAAAGTCCCCTACCATTATTGTATTACTATCGATTACTTCCTTTGTTTGTAATTAACTGCTTTATGTAATTGGGTGGTCCCATGTTGAGTGGATAAATATTTACAATTGTTATATCTTCTTGTTGGTTTGTCCCCTATATGATTATATAGTATCTTTCTTATCTCTTGTTACAGTCTTTGTTTTAAAGTCATTTTGTCCAATATAAGCATTGCTTCCTTGGTTTTCCACTTCCATTTGCATGATACATACTTTTCCATTTCTTCGATTTCAATCTGCAGATGTCATTAGGTCTGCAATGAGTCTCTTGCAGGCAACATACAAATGGGTCTTGTTTTTGTTTTTGTTTTTTTAATCCATTTGGTGACCCGAAGTGTTTATATTGGAACATTTATTTCATTAGTGTTCAAAGTAATTATTGACAGATACGTATTTATTGCCATTTTGTTATATGTTTTATGATTGCTTTTAATAGTTCTTCTCTGTTCCTTCTATAGCTCTCTTGTCTCACAGTTTGCTGGTTTTCTTTACTGGTATACTTGGGTTCTTTCTCTTTGTTCTTTACATGTCTATTACTAGTTCTTGATTTATGGTCACCATTAAGTTTGTATCTACCATCTTCTGCATATAGCAGTGTCTGTTAAGTTGGTTGCTTAAATTTAAGTAATTTAAGATGGTTACTTAAATTAGAACCCATTCTTTACTCCACTCCCCTCGATATTTTAGGTTTATGGTGTCATACTTGGTGTCCTTTTCTTTTGTGAATTCCCTGGTTTTTATAGATATACTTGATTTTACTGCTTCTGTGTTTCCTACTGTTCTTCTACTAATGGTTTCTCCTTTCCACTCAAAGAGTCCCCTTTAACATTTCTTGTAGGGCTGGTGTAGTGGTCATGAATTCCTTTATGTTTGTTTGTCTGGGAAACTCTTTATCTCTCCTTCTATTCTGAATGGTAGCCTTGCTGGATAGAATACTCTTGGCTGCCAATTTTTCCCTTTCAGTACTTGAATATATCCTGCCATTCCCTTCTGCCCTGCAGAGTTTCTGCTCAAAAATCAGCTGATACCCTCATGGGGTTCCCCTTGTATGTGACTGCTGTCTTTTCTCTTGCTGCTTTTAAAATTCTCTCTTTATCTCTACTTTTTGCCATTTTAATTACTGTGTGTCGTGGTGTGGAAATCCTGAGGTTGATTTTGTTGGAGGATCTCTCTGCCTCCTGGTTTCCTCCCCCAGATTTGGGGAAATTTCAACTATTATTTCTTCAAATAAATTTTATGCCCCCTTTCCTCTTTTCTCCTTCTGGGATCCCTATAATGTGAATGTTATTACACTTGATGGTGTTGCCAAATTTCCCAAGTCTCTTTTCACCTATTTTTCTCTCTCCTGTTCAGCTTGATTGCTTCCCATTAATCTGTCCTCTAGGTCCCTGATTCATCCTTCTGCTTCCTCTAGTGTACTGTTTATTCCCTCTAGTGTATTTTCAGTCTAGTTATTCATCTCTGAATCCACTTCTTCATCTCTGATTGGTTCTTTGTTTTCTGCCTCCTTGTTAGGAGTCTCATTGATACCCCTAACACTGTTTGCATAAGTCTGCTTGCACAAGTCTGCCCGGAGAACTGGGGTGGAGGCTGGTAGAGGGGATGTGTCCACAGAATACGGGGGCAGGGCATGCTGTTAGCAAGTTAGGTAGGGATTGTTGTGGCCTTGCTGTTTCCCATGGGTGTGTAGGCTGGGGGGCAAGGGCAGGGAAATGACACCCACCAGCTCCTTTGTTCCTGGAGAAGTGTCTCTTGTCTCTCCAGCACCAGCTCTGAGATTAGTAAACAGATCCCCTCCCACAGACCACAGGCAATTTGCAACCTGCCGCTTCTCTGCTTTATGTCCACGGGCTGGTTTGTTGTGCTGTTCTCTTTAAGGGCAAGGACTCTCCTCCCAGCTCTCCCAGAGCCTGTTGATTTTTAAAATTCTAGGTTTTAAGCCCTGCAGATTGTAAGAACTCCTGAAATTTGGCCCCTCCAGTTTTCAAAGCCAGATGATATGGGGTTTTGTCTCTCCCATGCAGGCTTCCTAGTCTAAGAGTCTGTTTCTCTTCCCTCTATGCACCTGTGGCATCCTGTGGGCAGTGCTGTGGTCCGTTTACGTCCCAGCTGTGTCTCTGCCCTTCCTACCCTCTTTGATGTGGCCTCTTCTCTACCTTTACTGCGGAGAGTCTGTTCTGTCCTTTGTTTGATTTTCTGGGTTATTGACCCTGATGTGGCTGTTGCCTATGGGGCAAGCTTATGGTCCTTCTACTCTGCCATCTTCCCCAGAAGTCTGGCCTTCATTTCTTAATGGTCCCTGTGGTTATGCCTGCTTCCCAGGATTATTTCCTATTCAACCTGCTCCTGCCAAGAAATCCATTTCCTTCCAACTTGTGCACCTGAAAATGTTGTAGTTAGCATTTTGCTTGCTCTTGTAAGTCTAACTGCTTCTTAATGTTCCCACTCGTTACTAAACCAGTGTTGTGTTTTTATTCCTCAGTACAAAACTACATCCTGCTCTTGCACGTAGCAAGATCAATTCACAGATTTGCCAACCTGCCCTGATTCAGAGAAGTTAGATGCCCCCATGAGCTTCCCTTTTGTTTCAGGATTTGAAAATTGGATAAGCTCAAGTTTTTGGCTTTAATAATTTCATGTGAGAAGTTCAGGATCTATTATCCGTGTTCTGAATGCTTCCTTCCTGATGCCAGAAAAGTGAGGTCCAGCTTTAGGTGAATCTCAAATTTGCCAGATGATGGGGTATTGTATCAACAGCTAATTATTGTCACATTAACAATGCCCGCGATGCAGGGACCATTCTTATCTTCATTTTACATGTAGGGAAACCGAGGCACAGATTCACTTGTGTTTACTAAATGTGAGTCAGAAATAAACACAGAACACAGACTTATTTTTCCAAATGGCTGTATAGTTTTATCCTTGTCCTCTGCCTAAGGTGATTGAGTTTCTATTCAGGAAGAGCAGCATAAAATTTTCAGAAAGTTCATTTAAAAATAACCAGTGTACACAGCTACAGCAAAAACTGTAAGGGGGCAGAATTGCCCAGAGAGTGTGTGGACCTGGAGAAATTGTTTTTATGGGGATCCTGTCTACATAAGCAATTTGGGACTTCCTCAGATCAATGTTTCAGCACCATTTTGGTGACCCAATACTACACGATCCCACAAAAAAATTAAACTCTTTACCACAAAGCTCTTCTGGAGACCAGGTTGGACCCCCAGGTGGGTGGGTGCTAGAACTCTTCGGGGCATCTGGTTGACCTTCTGCCGCAAGTGGAAAGAGGAACCAGCAGGTCTCAGCCACCAGAGGGGACCATGGGCTCCAGTATCCAGAACCCATACAGGGCCCTGTGTGTGCTTGGAACACCCCACCCACAGGGCACTGTTGCTTCCAGGCCCTAGAAGCGGGGCTTGAAAAATCCCCAAGAAGGCATTCCCGAGGCAGGGCCATGGTGTGGGAGAGTGGTCTGCAGAAGAGGGCCCGAGGCAGGGATCCAGCTTCCCAGGGGCTTCAGGGAAGCACTCACCAGTGGATGAAGTTTGAACAATATTAGGACTTAAACAGTGATTATTTGCGAACCTCTTGATAGCTAAAGTACCCAAAGTGGGGAAAGAAAGCTGTTGTAAGGAGGAAGCCAGCTGGAAAGTTCTAGTATTTATAATATCTAATTCTGTTTGTGGGTTTGGTAAAAGAGACTTTTTTTTTTTTTTTTTTTTTTTTTGGTAATTGTGTAAAATGTTCAAGCAAAGAACTGCTTTTCCTTTCCAGTGACCAGCTCAGCCTGGCTGGCTGGGAATGTTCTGCTGGCCTCTTGAGCTGGCCCAAAGGGGACATTCAATCTTCTTTACGTAGATGCTAGTTCTAAACAGGTGTAGAGACCCATTAGCACAGAGCTGCTATGGTGGGTGCAGGGAGAGAAATGGACAAACCCAGGATGACCTCATGGCTCCATCACTTGGGGTACGTGGCTCCCGAGCCCTATCTAGGATTAGATATAAAACGGATCGTGTCTACCACCTAGAACTGAGCCGAGGACCGGATGTAGTCAGGGTATCTGTACACACGGCAAAGTTCTTTGCAGGAACTCCAACTGGAAGGGGTAAATTTGAGCAGCCTCTCTAGCGAAGAAAAGATCCACCAATGCAGCCATTGCTTTCAACCATTTTATTGCTAAACTATCATGATACAAGCCGTATAAAAATACTTTACATATAGCAAAAATAAACTACATTAAACTGGAGATTAAAAACGTTTTGCATAGGAATGTGATGTATTCAAACTTCTTTAACAGTCGAGATTTCTACAAAACCTAAGCCTTCCAGCACCGCCTGTTGCAGAGAATTCTGTTTGTCGGAGAACTAACAGAGCACTGTCAACATTTTCTCCCCTCTGAGGGCTGTAGAGGCAATGAGGGTAAGGAAGTTTCTTCGACAAGATGCTCTGGAGGCGAAGTTTGTCCCAACCCCAGCCTCTGTCTGCTTACACGGCCGCCGTGCTGAAAACACCTCTCTACAGGGAACGGCTTCGTATCCAGTGCACCCAACCCCCTGAGCCAGGAAGCTCGCAGGTGTTTGGTCCGCTAACAGGTGCATCAAGGCGAAATGGTCAGTGTTCCCAGCACCCCATCTCCTTTTCAGGGTGACTTGCTCAGGGACCATCTCCAAGGGAGGTTAGGATGTGCTGGGTACCTGCCAGGGTTATCCCTCCAAAAGCTGAGTGCAGGAAGGTTTATCCCAGCTCGTCAAGAATGTCACAACCCCCAGGCCTCTTGTAAATGTGAGCAAAATTGTTCGCGTTTACAAAAAGCGGACCTCTGACAGCCTTTCGATTCTGAATGACAGAAAGCACTTGGAAAGTGTTTGACATGAAAATAAACACATTCAGTGACAACTAGAACACATCAGCTTCCAATCTGTCTACAAGGGACCGCTCCCACACTGGCCAAGGCTGGCTTCCTGAGAACGACATCTTGGCTACTGGATGTAAACAAGAAAGGCCACATCAGTGCTTCCCAGCTTCTAGAAGAAATCAACCTGATTCATCTAGGGTGTGTCCCTGCTGGAAAATTCTGCAGGTCCTTTGGATAATGCATGGGGGAGGGGGGCTTATCTACCCAGATTTGGTTAGCTTTGTAAACAGGAGCCCGCACTTGGGATTCTGGGATTCTCGTTCACAGAACCCTATTACAATACAGGCAGTTTTGTTTTTAATTCAGAATCACCTACTAGGCACTGCTGTGGGGGAATCTCAACACTTTACAATTCTCCTCCATGACCAGATAAAGGCTCAGAGCTGAACTCTACATCCTCCTAAGCAAGCATCAGAGCGTTCCTTCTTCAGCAAAGCCATCCCCCGTCTTCAGGGACGCTTTCTTCTAAGACTCTGGTGACTGACAGGCTCGGAGCTGGGTTTTTGGCTTTTGTTTGCTTTGCCAGCATGAATCACACAGTTTCAAGAATACATCATTTCCCTTAGGGGGAAAAAAAAAAATCAACATATGCAAAAAGAAACACCTGAAAAAGATTTCAACCATTTATAAATATTTTCTAATTCCAACAGAGGGTGTGTGTGATATTTTCAGGACAGATAAAAAGCATAAACATACAGATAAGAAAATAAAATTTAATAACCTACTAATTTGGATCGCTCTTATATATTATGAAGCAGCAGGATTTTTGTACAATACCAGAAGACTTGCAGACTTTGGAAATCTACTACATTCAGCAACACGGTAGATTTCTGTTGGTGGCGCTACCCATTTACCTTGGATGTAGTAAGTGCAAACCTCGACCTGAGATCCTTTCTATCACGTGCAACACACACATCTTTACCACTTAGACATCCTTATTTTTCTCCTTCTCTTAGAGGATCATATTGCCTCTTCCCAGACTGAAAATATTTCATGAGTGATTCCTCTTGGCAAAATTTCCTCCCGGCGCTTGTTACCGACCAAACTTTCTTGATGGCTGTCAGTTCTTAATACCCATTCTCTCGTCTGTTTAAGTCTCAACACTAATGCTTTGGTTTCTCTGTCTTTTGTTATTTGGTATAGTTGTTTATGGACACGCTTCCGCTAATATCCAGCTAGGAGGTCTTAGAAAAAGCTGGCGGGTGCCTTAGATGCGTGCGCACTCACACACACCCCCACATATGTGTGTTAAAGACTCTCAACTAGCGGGACCCCCTTTTCACGGACAGAGTTGGAAGATCGATGGAAATACACGTTAGTCCTTCTCCGTCCTATCCAGGCACAACGAAGCAGGGAGACTTTGCTACAATAGCGGGAAGGCACTTGGGTAAAACATTCAGATAACCGAGGAAAGGCCAAATTCCCTCATGTGCAAAAAAAAAAAAAAAAAAAAGAAAGAAAGAAAAAAAGAAAAAGGTTAAGGTTCCCAGCCAGGTCAAGGGAGAACAGATCACTCAACAGACACTTTAACGCTTCCCCAGGGAAGTCAGTATTGCTGGAGAGAAACTGCTTTATGTGAAGCTGCTGGTGTAAGGAACCCTTTTATTAATTAGGAAGAATTTCACATCCCAGAAGTTCTGCAACAGCGGTTAAGCTCTTACTCGCATTTTGTATAAAAGAAGGATTTTGCCAAACTTTGGGCTTGAAGAGCGGCCCCCGCCCCGTTGTTGGGGAAGATAAATGCTAGGTCTCCACTGAAAGGTGGAATGTTCTCATCTACTGGGTGTTCTCATCCACTCTCCGCAGCACCAGACCCTCCGGGCTGTAGTCCTCAAGCCTCATGCTCCTGGCCACACCATGGGGAAGGTTTCATCTCTGCGTCACCTTGACAAGGAAGCCGGGACTCCAAAAACCCACAGCAAGCCCTTAAAGGCTGTGATTCTCCTCCTAGGCTTCTACCTAGCCCAGCTGACCGAGATCCCCGAGGAGAGCCTTTGGAAGAGTGGCAGGAATATTTATGTTCTGCGTGGATAAGTGGGGAGGAAGGAGAGTGGCTGAAAACGAAGTCCTGGCTTGTCCCAGGGTGTCCCCAGGAAGGTAAACAGGAACACATCTGTGCGATGAGAAACTCCCCTGCTGAGAACTTTGAGAGTTTTAGGTGTTTGCAAAAACTGCACCAAAGGGGGAAGACTCTAGAAGACTCGGTGTGTGCAGGAGAGACAACGGGGGAGAAAAATCCCCCCATACACCCCTTCGGGCACGCTCCTTCGGATTGAGGGAGGCACGCAGGTTGATTCTCGTCGGTGCAGATAAAGCGGCTAATGCAGACAGGTGTCTTGGGATGGAGGGGTGCTGGAGATGGGCTTGGGTAAAAAAAAACAAAAAAACAAAGCCAGTGAACTTGGGGCCAAAGCCCGTTGCTGTCCTACTCGGAGGCTAGGCCCGAGAGGAAGTTCCACCCTGGTCATGGGGGAACCCACTTCCAGAAATACTCAGGCCTGCCCGCCGCTTGCCTCGGTCCATACTTCACAAAAATCCCTGCACCATTTCCGTGGTTTTTTTGGTTTGGGTTTTTTTTTTTTCCCCCTTTGGTTGCTATAGCTCTTCTGGGATTCTTTCTCACAATTCAACGCACATGCTTGAGATCTTCTTCACCAGTTCATGGAAAAGCGCT
The DNA here is from genome assembly GCF_022355385.1 of Mustela nigripes. Taxonomy (NCBI): domain Eukaryota; kingdom Metazoa; phylum Chordata; class Mammalia; order Carnivora; family Mustelidae; genus Mustela; species Mustela nigripes. Next base: position 130,562,694 of record NC_081563.1, read on the forward strand.
CTGGCCACCAGGGAGAAAGCAAGCGAGGCTAGCAGAAAGCCCCCGGCCTGCAGGCCTGCGGAGGCCGGTGCTCACGCCGCGGGCTGGGGTCCCTGCTCCAGGCCCGCCGCTCTCTGCAAGGTTGAGGAGCAGCGGGCCCAGAGAGCTCCCCCAATCCAGCCACCTCGGGCTGGCTCTTGGAAGCGGAGACAAAAGTAACAAACGTGGACACGTCTCATAACTTAAGGCTGAGTTTTAACCGGTCATCTGGTGTGCGCCAGACAGTCTTGCTTCAGAATGAGGAAACTGACCAATAAGGGTTCAGCCGTGGCCTGACCGTGGCCGGGACCAGGCGGTCCCTAAGGAGGACAGTCCGGCTTCTGGTTTTTTCTTCAGCCCGGAAGCCAGGCCCGCTCGGGTCACGTTCCTTGGGTGGCTCTGTTTGAAAACTCCTTTCCTTCAAAAGGTACAGGAGCTGTATCTGTGACCTGGAAAAATGAACGCAGGGCTGGGGTTTAATCACGGGGGCCCACATCTTCCATCCCCCAGCCCAGCCCACACCCCAGGCTCCGGTCACTCCGTTCTCGGGCCGGTCCGGCGTGCTGTCTTGTGTGTTTGCTCAGCAGGCACTTAAGGTTTTTGGATGGGACACCAGGAAAGTCAACCGAGATGCTCTCTGGGATTTAAACCCCAAATCAAAAGGCAGAGTGTTCTCTCTGGTGTTTTACACAGAGAGGTGGCGAGCTCCTTAATCGAGAGTCAGCTTTCTGCCAGGACCTCGTCCCGCGCATGGCCTCCGGGCCAGGAGATGTACAGTAAAGGAAACAGAAGGTGAGGGCAGTGGAAGGCTCCCAGGGGTCAGATACGGAAGGTGTCTTGCTAATGGCATCTTCTACGTCTGATTTCTGGCAGGAGGTCCTGAAAACTCCTTCCTGATAATTTCATTAACTACAAAAGAACAGAGAGAGAGAAAGAGAGAGAGAAGCGGCGAGTGAGCGGGCACCAACAACACTGATCAGCTTAGCTTTTCTAGAACCGGAACAAGGGGAAGGCTTTTTAAGACACACTTTTGTTCTGATAATGCACCTGACGGCTTTTAACCTAAGAAATGCTTTCCTCGGCTCTTTTTTCTGGAGGATGATATTTTGTGCTAGAGGGGTTTGTGAAGGTAACTTTAAACATCCTGGCAGAGATGGTGCTGGGCCGGAGGGCGGGTGCTAAGTGTGTCCCGTCTCTCTGTTGACTCCCAAACCCCTTCCGCTATTACAGCATCTAGAAAAGCCCTACGACGTGACTCAACTCTAGTTGACCCCCAGAGCATACGGTTCTCAGAAGAGGGGCCTTTCCACAGACAGCAGATGGGAATACCACAACGACCAGCCATTGTGTAGACAAAATCTCTCTCCGCACAACCAGGAATTCCTCCCCGCAACACACACACGAGCGAAGGATCACACCGTGAGTCTTCCGAAGGGGAAAATGTCCTCTGAGGGGTCTGGAAAATTCGGCTACCCCCTCCCCCTCGCAGGGACCCAGGAATGGGATGCCAGCCCCTGGCATCAAGAAGCTGGCTATCTTCTCCCATCTTGGTACCTTATCCAGGGCTGTGGTCCTGGAAGAAAGGCAGTAAGGTCTTAGACGGGGGGCAGCTGGCAAAAAGGCTTCCTTCGACTTTCTTGGTAAAAGTTGTGGTCAGTGGCATCCCAGACCCAAGGCAGAGGTGTGTGTCCACCGCGGCTTGTGCAGTGGGATGGGCTGACTGGTCCCAGGGGCAGGACAGGAGGGAGGGAGGGAGACCCCTTTTGGGTGCCATGGAAGGTCTCTCAAGTTGTCCTGCAGCCCCTCCCCAGCCTCCTCAACCTGCAGGTTTCATCTTTGCTTTTGTCTCTAACCGTTGAGATGTGCTCAAACTCTCCCCATGTTCAAGCTGAGCCCTGAAAGGTCCAGTGTCCTTTCCCAGAAACCCCCACGTGGATGAGCCCACAGGCCCCAGGCCCCAAGGAGGAGGCATGTGCAAACGCCAGAGGCAGTGGCGCTGAGGGGCAGCAGCGCGTCTGAACCTTGGCTCCTGAGCTCTGAGGACCGTGACTTGACCTCTCTGGGCCCGTGCCTTGCACTTCCCAGGGGAGCAAACCCATGTGCGCCGTTCAGTCCCCGTGAGGCATGGAGGTCCGTGCTAGCTCCTCGCGTCCACCTGGTCAGTGGTGTTCGGCTGCTGTTGCCTACGATCGGGTTAGGCCCAGGCTCTGGGTCGGACTCTGAATGAGTACTTTGCCCCGCAGGCCTCAGCTTGTGCTAGAAACTAGTCAAGCACACGCTCTGTTGTTCAGATACAAGGTGGGAGTCTGGGCTCTGGAGCCCGCTAGCCAGGGTTCGCATCTCACCTCTACCGCCTCCTCGCTTGCTGAACCTTGCCTCAGTCTCCCCATCTGTAAACCATGTACAAAACCATCCCCCCTTCCTTCCAGGGGTGTGGAGGAGCTCGGATAAGCTAATGCAAGTGCGGAAATGATCACCGTGCCTAGTATGGCAGGTGTTCATAGTATGGTGTGCATTAGATCTGCGCCTTCGACGTGCTGTTTTTGTGTCTACAAACTGCAAACTGTGGAAGTGGATTCATTAGTAGCAACTCCAAGGATGAATTCATAGACAGCAAACCAACATTCAGTGGGCACTTACTGTATACCAGGCAGCAGCCTAGCTGACTCCCAGGGGCCCTCAGGCAGGAACCCCACGAAGGAACCCGCCCTCGTGCGCACCCCACCAGGGCCTGGACTGCCCAGAGGCCTTTGTGCAGCGGGGCAGGGAGGAGGCGGCAGTGAAAGCAGAATGGGGGGGGGGGGCAGGGTGGCTTCACGCGGAGCTTTTCAAAGCCCGGATTCTGAAGGGCTTCCTGTTTTCTCAATCTAGGAAACCAGAGGAGTCAATCCCTCATGGAAACTTTCCATCGCCCTGGCTTTCTAAAAATAGCTGGGAGGCAGCCGTGTTGGCACCGCGACCCTCACTAAAGGGTCGTTTCCCTCCTCAGAAGGCAGAGGCCGGGGCCCGGGCCCAGGAGAGGACGGAAGGCAGGAGACGCGGCCAGCAGGCCCACGCGTGCCTTCTGAAAGCCACTTCCTGCCTTCTGAAAGCCACTTCCAGGTAGAAGCTCATAGCGGCGTCTGGAAAAGCTATGGACACGGTGTACTCAGACCTCCATGGGGTTGGGTGGGGGGCAGGGAGGCGGCTGTGCACTCCAGCCCCGAAGGGAGGCCTCGAACCCCACAGAAACCTCTCTGGGTAGAGGAACCTTCGCTTGCTGAAACCTCAGAGGGTGCTCCCCTGGCTGTGAACAAGGAGAGAAAGTTCCACGGCAGAAGAACCTGCTGGGCTTACCACCACGGCGGCGGCAGCGCAGCCCCTTGGGTCCCGGAACCGGAAGGGTTTCTTTCTACTCTGCCGCTTCCTCCAGAGCCTGGCGTCCCGCCTGTAGGAGGTCTCCCCTTCACAGCCAAGGGTAGAGTGAGTGAGGCCACCCTGCCCTTTGAATGGATTCCCCGGTGCCCACCGTGAAACCCCTCCTTGGTCTTTCCCCAGCTTCTGTCCTTTGAAGAGGGACTCCAGGCTCAGCCCTGTAGCACATCATGCTCGGGCTTTGATCTCACTCCCTTGCTCTGTCCCCTTAAGGTCTCCCTCATGCAAAAACCCTGCACTGGGCCCCACCTGCTCTCCTAGGGGCCCTGCAACGCCAGCTCCCTGCACCCTGGCTGGCCATTGGGTTTTCACCTGTGCCCACTAGGCCTCTGCCCTGGCTGTCTCCCTTGCCACCTCTAAGGCCTTTCTCCACACTCCTTCATTCAAGGCTCTGCTCCCTCTCCTCCAGGAAGGCTGCCTGGGCACTCTGCAGTGCACACCCAGAGTCCCGCCCAGTTTCACTCTCCCTCTATCTTCTGTGTCATTGGTTCCTACAATTCACCAGCTAGTGCTTTGGCCGTGGTCTTGCACTGAGTCTTCAGCTTTTAAGCAGGACGCCAGGACAGAGGAAGTGCTCATTGACACTTCATGAGAAAGAGGAAGCTCAGGGGCATTAAGTAGCCTCAGGTCCTACTGACAGCTCTGGGCTGGGCCCCAGCTCTGACTGAGGTCTGAGTGCCAGGCTGTGGGTCGCGCTCTGCATTTCTTTCCTCTGGTAAACGTTTGGAGCAACTCTTCTAGGCCAGCCTCTGTATCTTTCCTCCCACTTCTTCTCAAACTGGGCCATGTGCATTTCTGCAACTAGCGCCTCTCCTTGTCCCAGCCCTGACTTCCCTCCTGCCCCTGTTCTGACGCCACCTTTTCATGGGAGCCATCTCCTGCTCCCACCCTCGGGCCCTCACTCCCTCCAAAAGCAAATACTGAATTCTCCAAATGCCTTGCTTGCAAACTCCTGGGCCAGGTTATCTGAGTTCCCTGTAACTCCACGGTGCTCTGGATAGTACCATGCACACAGCAGGCACCTAATGCATGCATCTCATTTTTCCCCCCTGCCCCACCCCCAGGGATCCCACATCATCAGCCTAGGTCACTTGGTTTGGGGAAGCACATTTTCCTCTGTCACCTAATTGCCAAATGGGTTGCCTGTCTATTACTTCTCTGGAGCCTTTTCTCTACAAAAGAATATAAGCCATTCATATTTACTGGAAGCTAACCATGTGGCAAGCACTGTAATAAATGCCAAGTTTTTCTTATACCAAACCCCGTAATCCTATCCTTGTTCTACAGATGGAGAGAGGCAGTCACCAGCCATGCTAAGTGACAGCATCAGAATTTGAACTCGGGACCCATGTATTAACCGCAACGCTGTACAGCTACACAACTGATGAAGATGCTGTGCTATTAAGTTCAGGAGTCATCACCTTCGTCTTTCCTCTGTGGCCCTGGGGTCCTCTGTGTCCAGAAAAGGTAAAGGCAGCCTCTGTTAAGTTAACAGCCGCGAAGGCCAAGTGCCGGGTGGTTAAGGTGGTCACGGAGTATCACTTTCTCAGAACACGATTGAGGCCAATGGTGCTGACTCTACCACAAGCTCCCCTGACCTTTTATCACTATCTGAGTGAGGGCTGTGCTGCAAACCCTGATGCCTGTGCACCCCACCTCAGGATGATTTCTAAGCCTGACACCTGAGGCTAAAACCAGAACGGAAAAGATGGACAGATGTATAATTGTAACAATACTTATAGCTTTCTCTTTAAAACTCAAAAAAAAAAAAAAAAACAAAACTTGGTAGCATAATAAGAAAAACATAACTATTCTAATAACATGGCTGTAGGCAAAAAAAAGTAGACGAGGGACCACCAAGCCTTGTCTATCAAGGGCCAGATAAAACCGTTCTCCGAGCCCTGGGCCAGGCGGCCCCTTGCTCAACTGCTCAGCTCTGCCGCTGTGGTGTGAAAGCCACCACAGACAGCATTTGTGAGCAAATGGCTGTGGCCGTGTGCTGATAAAACTTTATTAAACCGTAATAGGCCGGGGGGCCAAATTTTGAACAGACTAATTACCACCTGGCCAGAGACATCACGTACCAGCCCCTTGTCCATACCCACGGCAGAGAAGAACAGGGAAGTGGTGTTTCCTTCACCTGCTTTTGGGGAGTGGCAGCTGAAGAAGTCGATGCCTCCTACTGGTGAGGCTCATCCAACCATTCTAGGTGTTTATTTCTAAAAGCCTGGGCTTCTGTTAGCATCCCACTCTGCCCTAGGAATTTTCTGGTTCACTTGAAGGGGTCACTTGCACACCGACTTGCTTCTCTCAGCTGAGGGCAGAGGTGCTCAAGCATCACCTTCCAGAAGAATGACTGCTCAGACTTGCATACGGAAAACCATGCCGATCTACAGTGGGTCTAATTTAAAAGGCCGTGAGGAGTCCTTTTGACTAGGCCTTGCCCCCTTAATTGCTGAGTTTGGAAGTTCATCCCCTGAGAAAGCAGCAACAGGAAGGAGTGGACAGACCCCATCCTGCTTCTCTCCCAAACCTCAAGCATGTGTTCTAAAATCTGGTTAGATCACGTGAGTGCCCACGAGATTCTGGGGCCGGCCACAAAGGCCACAGCCAGAAAGACGTTCCTGGGGCTTGGATGGGAACGGGGTGAGGCCGCGTCCTCCAAGGCCAAAGAGGCTGAGAGCCCCGACAGGTACAGCCCCGCCCCCCACCCGCATCGCTTCTCGGTCTTCACTCCCCAGACCCAGGCTTGGGGCGAGAAGGCAGGAGCAGAAAGCACAGGAGTTGTGCCCTGTCTTGTCCCAGCTGCTGGCGGGACAGGCGGCTCGGACAGCCGAGCGTGAGCTCCAGGCCTGTTTTCCCCACTAGCGTGTGGAAAGGGGCTCGGAAGGAAAGGCGGCTGGTGGCCTTGCCCTGGGACTTCAGTATCAAAACGGATGATCAGTCCTCTGAGAACAAAACTCTCCCCAGGCTCTGCGTTTTGCTTGCTAAGCAACTTTCCAGCCACCGAGGCCTGCTCTGTGGGCACTTGGGAACAGTGAAGAACTTTCTGCAGGGGCCAGGTGACGTTAGAGGCTCAGTGACAAAGACCAAAAAGAAAAAAAAAAAAAAAAAAAACAACCCTTGACAGGCCTGAAGCCCAAAGCTGTGGGTGGGGTGCACGGGGGTAAAGCCCCCCGGGGCCCCGACCATGGGAGCCAGCCTGCGGCAGTTCCGGCAGTTCCAAGGCCCCTGTAAGGTCAGAAGCATCACCAGGTGCTAATACCAGGGAGGGGAGAAGCACACACAAAGGGCCCTTGAAGGACTTTGGTTAAGTGGCTTGTGACGGTGTCTAACAGTCCCTGCTGGAGAACGTGCCAGGGCTACACCCCCTGCCCCCTTTCATGCTGCTCCTGGGAAGGGCTAGGATCTATCTCTGCAGAGCCAACCCTCTGGGCAACAGGATTCTGGGGACCACCCCCCGCCCCCAGCCCCGCTCCAAGGCCTCTGTAAACGCGGTAAAATTCACCAGTGTGCTGCTGCTCATTGGAGCCTTGATGGCAGGAGCCCACTTTCTCTGACAAACAGGCCGTTCAATAAGCCACAGCCCAGGGAGCCAGGGAGAGGTCAGGAGGCCTGTAACCCCCGCCCCCCCCCTCCCCCCAGGCCCACGGGCTGACTTCTGGGGAGGGCTCACCACACGCGGGCCGCTGGGTGTGCGGGTTCTACCCAGAATGTCAGAGGCTCCAGTCATAGCAGTGACATGCCCACAGCAGAGGGGCAGAAAGTGGAGCATCGGGCCTCACTGACCCGCGGAGGCCTCCTGGGCCCTGGGCCATGGAGTCTGCAGTGGCTCCCAGGCTCTTCTCTGCAGGCCTAGAATCCCGACTCCCTGGAGGGAGGTCGAATGCGGGAGGCTAACTCAGGGGCACTGCTGGGTTCTGCTGGGGTTGGTGGGAAAACCCCCTCCACCTCGGACCAAGCACAGCAGCCGTGGAGAGCAGCTTGCCGGCTCCTCTGCCCTGCCTGGCTTCCCTCGGTCCCCAGCGCAGAACGCCCCTCCTCTGACACACAGTCTGACTTAACCGGACCCACCGGGCAAAGCTGCATAAAACCAAAACAGAGCTGGTCCCCCACAGAGCATGACCAACCGTTCAAATGTAGGAGCAGGACCTGGCTGTGCGCTTCCTGGCAGAGGCGGAGGTGACCCCTGGGAGAACATGCGAATTCCCAGAGCCTCCTCCCCACCCCCCCACCCCAACCTGGACACCCCAACCTCCCAGAGAGTCTCAGGGAAGTCCCCCCAGGGGTGTCCCCTTACGGGGCGGGGGAGGGTGTCCAGCCCTTAAGAGCAGGAAGTGTGGTGTCTAGGAGGATGGTTGGAAAAGTTTTCTTCTACAAGTATTTCGAGTTAAGGAAACACACAGCTGGAAGACAAAAGGAGAAGCAGAAATGTCGATTACCTTTAACTTTGATTTCTTGGATCAAAGATCACAGTCATTCTGTTTCATAATATGTTTTGTATCCAGCTAAGGTGTGTGTCTATCAGCTCTGAAAAAGATTTGCAAAACCATTTTTGAGAAGAAAAAAAAAAAAATCACCTTTGACCTCTATCATGCTTCTAACGCATGTTAATATCATCCATGTCATGAGGAGCAACCCTTGGCCGAGGGCCCCGCAGAACCCAGGACAGAACGGAACCCCCTGGCTGTAGTTTAAGCCCACATTCTGCATCATCTTAACAACTGTGCCAGGATTAACCCCAAACCAGTGTTCAGAGGCCCTGAGAGGAGGACTTGGTGCACGGAAAGGAAGGTCTCTGAGATCAACGGGCATCAGCAAGGGTTTTGCGGGTTTTCTTTTTTCTATGCTACACGAAACAGCCCTGGTGCCTGCCTAGCCGAGCATTGCAAATCAGGGTCAACCAAAGAGGTAACGTTTTAAAACTCTAGCTTCTGCGGTCAAAGGAAAATCAGCATTTCATGAAAAATCTACTCAAAAGTAATCGTCCTTCAGGCTTTTCTATATGCTAAACTGGAATCCTGGTTCCTTCCTACAAGTGATCTAACCTCAGTGTGCATGCAAATTCATCAGACTGCACATTTTCTTCCTTTTTTTTGGTTGATGATGAGAAAAAGTTACTATTTTTACTGCTCCTCCCCAGTCCGAGCGCTGAAGGCCCTTACAAAGGGCTCGCGAGCTATCTACATTTCAAGCCATTCTCTTAGATTTTCTCTTCAATGTCAATAAGCCATACACTCCCTTCTACGATCCCCTTTAAATGGACAAAGTCCAAGGCCAGGGTCTGTTTTGAGTGCCTACAGTTAGAAACCTTTCCTGGGATTAATTTCTTACAGAGAGTGACCCAGCCTTCCCTAGACAGAGCTTCGTCGGCATCAGGAGGTAAACCAGGATGCTCTTTGGATCTCCACGAAATGCCCCTTCAAAGCCGATCTCACTGAATCAGGAGAGCCTTCCAGTGGTGCTGGGCTCCAGCAGGGTCTGGTGGGAGTTAGGCACAGGACCACCAACCAGCTCCCCTCTCCTCTGTAAACACGGCTTGCACCCTGCATTTCAGGCTATCTCCTGAAGCCAAAAGGCCCACTCCCCTAATTGCGGGTGCTTGAGGCCCTACTGCAGCTTCTTCACTGCACTTTCCTCTCTCTACTCCACAGTGCTTATACCAAATCCAAGAGCTGAAGGCACTGTCAGGGTATTCCCCTGGGGCCTTAAAATACCACCTGTATCCTGACAAATCAATGTTTTCAGCCCCAGACCTCACCCTTGAACTTCAGGCTCAAACCTCTAACTGCCCACCAGGCAGCTCAAACTGAACATGGCCAAAGCCAATCTCCTGCTCCCATCCCCCCACCCCCACCCCCCAGCCCCCACCCCGTAACCCTATACCACTTGTTCCCACCATAGGAAACCTTCTCCCTTCTTCCGGTTGTTCAAACCAATCTTGGTCACAACCCACATCCCTCCATATGCAAATGCTTCTGGATTTACCCTTAAAATCTATCCGGAAACCAGCAGCCTCTACCACCTCCTGTCTCGAATGCTCCATCGGCCCCTCCCCTGCCTCCCTGAGCCTGGCTGGGACTCCTGGTCTCTGCCCACAGTGGGTGGGCCTGTTGGCCGTCAAGGGAGAGCAACAGGCTCTGTTGTTACTCCCGGAAAAACCAGCTCCAGGGTGCTACTGGGGCCAAGATGTGTTCACTCCGTCCGTCTGCACCCACTCAGCACGGAGGAGGCATCAGGGCCATGCACAAGTCCAAAGTCACATGCCTGGAGCCATAAGCCAAATCTGGGGAGAACCCCGGGGACCAAAGTCACATGCCTGGAGCCATAAGCCAAATCTGGGGAGAACCCCGGGGACCATGCCCTTAAGACCAGCCAGCTGGTACCCAAGAAGCCAGCCCTGCGCTCTCTCCTCCCCACTCCTCATCAAGAGTGTTCAGAGAATTTGTAAAACATCAAACTAGTTTGCGGCCTTTTGAGGTGCAGCTTCCTGTTTAGTCATGAAGTTTCACTCTTTAATGGTCTGTTTCTTGGTGGAAGACAGAAGCGCCAAGAGGAGAGGAAGGGCCTGTTTCCATTCAACTAAGACCCCCAGACTCCACTCAAGACCCAGATGCCCCCAACCCCTGGCCAGCTGTTCTCTCCTTCAGGCAGCTCTCCAGGTGCTTGTTTTACCTCTCCTGGCCCTCTCTGGGGAGTGCTGGTGGGATGCCCATGGCTCAGGTCAGGTTACTGAGGCACAGAAAGAAGGAATGACTTGGCCAGGACCAGTGCCCTGCACTGGGCAGAGCTCGATAAGGCCTCTGCTTCAGGGACAAAAGTCCCAGGCTCCCTGCATTTGGAAGACCGTCTGGCTGCCCTGGGAGCGGGGCAAAAATGCAGACTGGCGTCGGTAGCCCTCAGAACCAAAGCGCTCTTCTGGCAGGGACATCCACGTCAGTCTCGTGGCCTCTCGCTGAGCCACATGCAGGCATAAGAATGCCTCCCTGGCAAGGTTGCTGTGTGGATTAAGGGATACGTTCTGTCTGACTTCTGCACAGGTATTTATAAACTCCATAATAGGGTCTCCCAAAGAAGAAAGATGGGAGAGGGAGAGGAGAGTATATGGAAGGAGATGGAGACCTGGCCTAACCATTCTCGCAGATAACCAAGAAGGTGACTCTTATTTCCCCACATGGTTCAAGAGGAAATAGGTTCTTTTGATCAGCATGACTGCTCTGGCCAGTTGTTAGTAATATGGAGGAGGACCGCAAGAGAGAAGGCCATGTTTAGAATTCCCTGGCAAACATCAACAAACCCTCCCAAAGCCAAGGAGACGGCCCTCTGGTCCTTGAATCATTACTCCATTTTGTGGTCTTTCATGAGGCTACAGATAAAGACCGACACAGTGATGATGCATTTTTGCAACACTAGGCACAAATCGGTAAATCATTCCGCTGGTGCTGTGGGTTAGATGATCATTGAGGCTCGGGACTGGAAGTGCTTCACTAATTAATCAACAGATAAAATGCAAAATCAGATCCAAGAATCTGTCACCTTGACAAATCCTACAACTAGCATCTAGTCTCCTAAAAACAGAGGTGTGCTTCTGTAAGTGCAGTGGAATCAGATGGGGAAAACCTGTGTGCATCTGTGTCAGGGAGCTGACAAGAATTAGAGACTGGTCTAAGGTGCATTCAGTTTGACGGTTCCACAATGAAAACACCAATGTCCCTCCCAACTGCAGTAGAAATGAATACCGTCCTACCCATTTTCTACTTTTTCCAGGGTTCCACATGAACTTACAGTCTAGAGAAAAACAACTTAGACTTTCTCTCGGCTAAACTGCCCTACAAGGAAGGACTCACTGACTATAGAAATTGAGACCTGAGCTGGGTTTGCCCCTTCTGACCAGTCCATTTCTCCATTCAGCAAAACTGTTTCTGAGTTCAGGCTGCTACGTTGCACCTCTACTGGCAAGCAACCACACAGCTTCTAAGGTAGCAACCACAGGCAGGAAAGCCTTCTAAACAAACCGCCACTTGCTTCCTTGTCCTTCTGCCATTTCATCACGGCCTTGACCCCAAACCTCTGCTGCGAGGCATCAGCCGCAAAGCAAGCATTGCAAAATAAGTTGTTGGCCAAACAGAAGCAAAAGAAAAGCACTTATTACTACATCCAGTTGAGATTTGGGAAAGGAACAGCCGTCCAAACCCACAAATCAGCCTGGGACCGCAAATGAGATGATAAAATAAATACCTAATTGTTTGGGAAGCCATTTTTCTCTTTGGGGGTGGAAGGAATGAACCAAACACTTCCACGAAGACACTGGAGTGTATTTTCTCCTTGTCCTGTGAGACACGGGACAGAGGCTGGGGAGGGGGGTTAACAGGTGGAAGCCTGGTGCACTAAGAAGCACACCCCTCCCAGGCCACTTTCCTCATGTCACAGAATGCCCCAGACTTCCTCACGGCCTCTCCGGAGCTGGCCAGAAATCCTGTCCTGGCTCATGAGACCCTGCCTTCAAAGACCAGCATGGTCCTGGACGCTTGGAAAGGACTCCCTGGCTTTTTAGTTGACTCCTGCAACTCTGTCTCCATCTCACCTTTCCAGATCCTTCTGTATCCTCCCATATCTACCCTGATCAGCTCAGAGCACAATCCACCCCCAGAAGGACACCCCCGCACACACATCCACAGCCCAACAAGCCCGTGTCCTGTGAGGAGGCCGCCTACCACTTTGCACTCCCTTCCACTATACCTTCCTCGTCTTGAGCATCTTGTCTTGAAATCCCCCGGAAAGAGTTCAGCCACGTCTGCCTCCCTTTAGCTTGGGTTGGCATAAGACTTGCCTCCTGAGGGTGTAGGCCTGACCCCTGGTTCTCTTGGCAAGCCCTCCCTCTGGGGCGCAGCCCTGGGCAAGCCCACCTGCCCCAGGAGGGAGAGGGCAAGTGCAGGGCCAAGAACTTTCCACCTTCCTGGTTCAGCCAAGGGCCTGTGGGTGGGTGAGAGCAAGATAAATCAGGGACCGCCTGGGCCACCCAGCCCACTCCTTCTAGGCTCAAAAAAGCTACTAGCTTCTTGCAAAGAAATGTTACCAGACCTGAGCAGGGACCAAACCCAGTCCTAAAGGTCTCCAGTGAGATTCATGGTCCTGGACCAGCCACCTGTTGCTCTTAACTCAAAGGCCGGCCAAGGGACCGGCAAGGGCTGTGTGTGTGACTTTACACCAGGTGTCCCTACGACACATGCAGACAGAGCCCCAACTCCTGACTCACCCCTCCATCAAACACTTCACCTCCAGGCCCAGCTGTGAGCTACACTGTGCCCCCGCAGTGGCTACGTTGGAGCTCTATGCCCTGATGTGATGATGTCGGGAGATGGGGCCTTCAGGGGGCTGATCAGAGTCGATGAGGTCGTCAGGGTGGAACCCCATGATGGGATCAGTGCCTTCATCCAAAGCTCATACACTCTCTCTCCCTACCATGTGCCAACACAGCAAGGAGGTGCCCATCGCGAGAGGGCTCTCACCAGAACCCAAGGGCGCAGGCACCCTGATCTCGGACGTCCAGCCTCCAACAGTGGGAGAAAAGGCAGCCTGAGCTAAGATGGGCCCGTAAGAAGTCTCCAGCCAGAGCACCTTCCCCACCCCCCCCCCTCTCTCTATCTCATGGCAGGCACATGCAGCAAAGCAGCCCTGGTTAAAGGACTGTCCGAGGTCACAGGGCTGGTGTGGCAGGATCTGAACAAGGAACAGAGCTTCTGCAGTGCTCCCACTGCTCCCACTGCCTGCAGTCTTGGCTCCAGGCCCGGAAAGCCCCCTCTCCTGGCTCGATGTCACAGCGTGCCACTCTGTCCACACCCGGCCTCAAAGGCTGCCTGGCTCTTCCAGCCCAGAGCCGCTTCTCCCCGCTCTGCCTTCCACCGACGGCGCGTGCAGCCTTGCTGGGTCCGGTAAGGCTGGACAAGCCTCGGAGGGTGAGGTGGGAGGGAGTGCACAGACCGCTCAGGGCCGGGGCTGAGCGCCACAGGGAGGGGCTCGCACCCCACGGCAGACTCACAGGGAGACACGCTGCTGGGGGCCAGAATCGTGGCTCCAGGACCCATCCCGACACGTCCTGCCCCGGACTGGCGGCGGGTCCCCGGCACTTCCCGCACCTGCCCCGGGGAAGGTGGGTGGGGGCTGGTCCCGGCCGCGGTGAGGGGAATCAAGGCGTCGGCACAGGACACGGGCTTCTGATGGCATGTGTGACCCATGACGAGCGCTCTGCAGACCCTGAGGGCACGGGACCAAGCAGGTCCCTTCCCAGGGCTCCGCTGCCTAACCCACAGAATGGGCAGCAGCCCGTGTTACCCAGCAGGGCCCTGCGTTCGGCCTCCAGCGGGCACGATGACACGCTCGCGGAAAGCGTGTAACTCTGGCTACTCGTATGGACTCGCCCACTGCGCAGACAGCATTTAGTTAAAGACCAAGCAGATCGGACAGCCGCCCTCGGTCACCAAAGCACTTTCACCCTAGCAGCTATTTCTGCATTTTCAGAGTGGGTGGGTCTGAGGTCGGCGGTGCTCTCAGAAATGCGTTTTCACATCCTGCCGAGAGGGGCCCCTCCAGGGCCACCCTGCACCGTGTGGGCCAGCGACATGCAGAACAGCCCTCTGAGTCACCCACGCTCTGCAAACCAGAGGCCTCCGGAAGCCAGCGCAGGCATCGGGCCCGCACAGCACCCAGCCGCCCAGACATCTTACCAGCAAGATCTCGGAGCTTACGAGAAAAACGCCACACGGCACCAAGCTGTCCCAAGCTTTCGGGATGAGTAAACATGGCAGTTGTGAGGCTCGGGTTCTGGGTGGGAAGCCAAGGTGCTAACTGGGAGGAGGCCCTGTCACCAGCAAATGGGGCAGACGGCTCAGCCCGCAGCCACCATGGGAATTCTCCTGCAGTTACCATCCGGCCCCTGGGGCCTGCTTCTCTGAAGGCAATGCCGAGCACAGGCGGGTCCCTGGAATCCCTTGACTTTTAACAGGCTCACCCAGTAAAAATCAGTCATGTAGTATTTGAGGGAAAATGGCGTGAGCTAATCATGTTCACTCTAGCTGAGCTGGAGGGGATGAGATTTAAGAAGCAAAGAGGCGCCTGGCAATGTCGAGTGGTGGGTGCGTGTCTTAAAAGGGACAGGGTACAAGGCCATCACAAGACTGAAGACAGAGTTGAGACCCAGGGCTCAGAGGAAGTTGGGGGCTTCCCCAGGAAGGCCAGGAGGCATCCCAGCCAGCCCTTGCCAATAACAATCTCCAGCATCCTGCAAAACCACCAGCGACCTGTGTTTCTAGACTCATGGAACCCACTCCTTCCCATGCTTTTGATGTTATTCTAGCTTTGGAATCTAGTGACCATCTGCAGACCATACAAGGCACTCCTTCTCCAAAGAAAGTATAACCATCTTAGCCTCCATGGTCAGGGGCCTGATGGGGAAATCCAGGTGACCCTAGAAGATGATGGGTGAGCGGCTGCCAGACAGCAACCATCTACAGCTGGAGCCTGGGTCCTGTGGATAGCCACTGGATTCCACTTTGATGGACTTTCTCCAGCTACCACTAACCCATTCCTCACACACAGGGAGCCCCTTGGCCCTGGGAAAGTCCACACCTTTAAGATCAAAGAGAGTACACTTCTCTTTCTCACATTCCTCTGACCACCCTCTCACCCCAGCCCACCTTCCCACACTCTAAGCACAGCAAGCAAACTTACACCGCAGGGCCTTTGCACTTGCTGTTCTCTTCTTCCTTCAGTACTTATAAGGCTCTCTCCTTGGGCTCTCTGCCAAATGTCTCCTCCTCTGGGATACTTCCCCTTACTAGAACAGCAGGCCTCTGTGCTGCCCACAACTCTCTGTTCCTCCTTCCCTTCTTCTGCCTTTTTTCCCAGCACTTAGCTCTACTTGGTTCTATCATTTAGACTGGGCTCAGGGAGGGCAGGGCCTTTGAACTTTTCATTCATGCAGCATCCCCAGTAGTGACAATAAACATCTGTTGGGGAACTGAGTGATTAAAGAAACAAGGAAACAAATGGGTGGATAAACTCTGGCTCTGGGTATCAGCAAACCCAGTGCCGATGTCATCATGGCAAAACAGAGGAATCTAATGCATGTCCCTTAGAGCAGATCCCAGGAGAAGCAGTGACACATCATGTGTTGCTGTCATAAGGGAGAAGCCAAGGGTGTCATGATATCACCCAGCTGGCTCCTGTAACTAGTGACATCCTGGCTCAGAAGCTTCATGGGGCCCCCTTCCCCTTCTGAGGACCGAGTATGGACACAGAGAGCCTCCTACAGCGCGTGAAGATAAGGACTGTGGGACCTGGAACCCCAAACCTTGGTTTTCCACTAAGTCTGACTCAAAGACCTCTCTATCCTGGGCCCGTTTCCTGTGGTGGCCAGGATGGGGCTAGAAACGGCCCATGAAAAGACCTTCGCAGGAGGAAGGTTTTAAGAGTCGCGCATCTGCCAGAAACCAGAGACTCTTAGGCATGAGACAGTCAGCCTTCCCAACCGAAGCCCCCCTGTGTTCCTGACCCTGAGCACGCGTCCATGGAGGCCGCCACGCTCCGAGGGGGGAGGCAGGGGAGGGGGCAGGGCCATCGCGAGCTCAGGAGGCGTATCCCAGCCCATGTGGCAGGCTCAAAGGCCCAGGATGACTGTGAACCCTCATGGGAGGTGGCTCTAACTTTCCTCCTGTTCTGAAGGATGACCTTGAACAGGTTCTAGAAAAACTCCACAAACATGCAGTACTGTACAAGGTTTTGTTTTGGTTTTGTTTTGTTTTCCTGCCTGAGCTAGAGATCCAGCGATCTAAAGTCAACGGAAAGACTCCGTGTCAGTCTGCGCAGCCCAACAAGCCAGTTCCACCATGTCCAAGGACAGGCACGAGTCCCCAGACGGCCGAGACATTTCTGGAAAACAACGAGCTGGGGACGGACCCTCCCAGGAACCAAGACCACCTCCAAAGCAGCCATAATGAAGAACCGTCACCGGGGACAGAAAGCCCATTGTATGGAAGGAAACCGAGAGGCCAGGAATGAGATTCACACACGGCAGGATCACAGGCCCGTGGGGACAGCACAGACTGCTCAACAGTCGGGTCTAGGCCCACGACTTATCCGTATGGAAAACAATAAAACGCAAACCTTACCTTGCACTGGATGCAAAATCAGTTCCAGCATGATTACAATCTCCAGGGTGAAAAATCAGACTACCACCTATCGGGACGCGATACGTGGAGGCTCTTCAAGGCAGCAGGGCGGAAAAACGTGTCCTGCACCTGTCCTCCAGACGTGGGGAGCATCGGGCTCACCTGGAGGGCCTGGAAGGAGCCGAATGCTGGGCCCCACCCTGGGGTTTCTGATTTACCAGGTCTGGAATTTGCATTTCTAATAAGCCCCCAGTCCAATGACACATTTTGGGTAGCACCACCCAAACTACGCGCAAAAAAAGTTCAAACCTTGCGGAAAATGAATTTACCTTAAAAGTTTCTGTTTGTCAGAAGTACCCTTTCACACATACCAGCTATGCAAAAACACTTACAGATCGTCCCCGTACCCAGTGCTGGGAGGCTGTGGCGCTGGGCCATCCCTTCGGTGCTGCTGGTGGGAGGGCAAACTGGTACATCCACTTGGAAAGACAATTTGGTATTGTCTCCTAACAGCCGTGTACGCCCAGTGCCCAGGCAATTCCAGCTGGCGGCATAACGCTACAGAAACTCCCGTGTGTGTGTGTGTGTATGCCAGGAGACAGAGAAAGAATATTCCAGAAGGCACTGTCTGTCACAAGCAAAGGGGAGAAATTTGGAAATGGCCAGAGGTCTCCTGGTAGGATGGATCCAAGAGTTCTAATGATGGAATACTACACAGCAGAGAAAAGGAAAGCGTGATAGCTACCCAAACGACAACATCCAAATCTTCTTAGAGAACGATCCCGTTTACGTACCCTCCACAAGCACACAAAACTAAACATACTACTGTGTGGAGAATCAAGCAGGTGGAAACGTTAGAAAGAAAAGGAAGTGCCAGACACAGAACTGAGGACAGCGTGACTCGAAGGCAGGGTGTGAAGAGGACACATCCCTGACCGTGAGCCCTGCGGGAAAGACGCAGCTGCACCCCAGGTCCCTCCTGACGCGGGAGCACACCGCCTCTCATGAGGTGGTCGCCCCCGAAACACGAAGCAGAATTGATCCGGCCCCTTGGCTCACTACTGATTTGCAGGAAATACTGGGGACAGAGCAACCGTCAGAGGCCTGTGGGGCTTCAATCTGCAGAACCAGCCTTTGTGTGAACCACCTGGCTTCTTGAAGACAGCAGAGGGGAGAAAGATGACAGGGACAGGAGCAGAGGAAAGAAACAAAAACACACACCCAACAACCACAACGTGTGGGCCCTGCCTTGGATCCAGAGTCAAACAAGCTGTAGAAAAACAGAGAGAGAGAGAGAGAGAATAGGGCACTCAGGAGACAAGTGAAAATTTGAGCACCGGGTTCAATATCAAAGAATTACATTTTTAGCTGTGACAGTGAAAAATCAGAGAAAAGTTTTTTAAAGAGCCATCTTGTAGAGAAACCTAACTGAAAGGTTTGCAAATTATAAAATTTTCAAAGACAGAAGAGCTACAAGGCACAGATTATGTTCTTTTTCTTTACGCTCAGGAGAGGGATACAGTATTGGTATTGTTACGTTTGTATCTTACGTATATATGTAATAAAAGCAGCTTGGTACTGGACAGAAGGGAGGCAGGGAGGGAAAGGGGGTGGGGCAGAGAAGGAAGAGGTGGGGGAGGGGGACGGGAGGAAGGGGGCGCAGGGAGGGAACAAGGGAGACAGATGAGCCCCACCCCCTGCTGCCTCCCACAGGAGCTAATGCTTGGAGAGCAGCAGGAAAGCAGCACCCCTTCAGGGGATGGGGAAGGGCCTGGAGCACACCTGGGGCAGGAGAATGCCTCCTCCTCCAAGAAGCCTTCCCTCCTGACTCTGTCTCACAGCACCTGTTCCTTCGTGGCCTGCCTCCCCATCTGCAACGCATTTCTGTTGTACACACTATCCCCACTCTCCCTTAGGCTGCAAGATCCACGGCCCGGGGACCTGCCCTCACTCGCCCGGCACCTGTCCGTGTACCTGGCAGGTCACAGGCGTCAACGTACAGTGTTGGGGGGCTGCCAGGTCCTGTCCTAAGACACCTACACGCGCTGACCAGGCAGGGTTCATGAGGCCCCCCCAGGAGATGTTGCTCTCTTCCCATTCTGTAGGTCCGTCAACCCAGGCTCTTGCTAAGAGTTACAGAGCCTGAGCAGGTAGCTGCTCCAGGATCTGAATGTAGGCGGTGACGCCCGGGCGCAGACTCAAAACCCCCCTACCCTGCGCGCCTGCCCCGCCCGTAAACCTGGGTTTAATGGTAAAGACAGAGCTTTCTGTTTGGGCCTAAAATGATTGGAGTTAACCCCGATCGTCCAAGGAGAACCTGCCTGGCCAAGTGCTTTCTCGTGCCCATACTAGCTCCGGGGCTGTTCCTTGGCAGGCGTCATTGGGGGCCCACGCACACCCGTGTGCACACTCGCCTTACTACACACCACAGGGCAAGGTACGAAGCCGACCCCCTCTGACTTGTTTTCTGCTTGGTACACAGTAGGCACTCAGCAGATGTGTTGAGTGGAACAGACTCAAGGGCAAACAGTTTGGGCCAGGACGTCCAGCTTTCCAAAATAGAAACTTTCGAGCCAAGCTCCACAGGAAAACACGCCGTCCCGTTTCTCCTTAAGAGACCCACTGGCATGAATGAGCCCCTCCTGGAAATGCGAGGCCCCCACAGGAGGGGGCCTGGATCGTCTCAGGATTCCCGCCTCCGCAAGAGTGACTTGAGACAGAGGGCTCTACTTCTGTCCCTCTGCCAGCACCAGCCACACAGAGGGGTCCCCACAAGGCTAAGAGTGAGAGCTCAGAGCACCAGCGCCCCAGGGCTGTGATCTGGAGTGGGAACTTAGGAAGCTCTTTCCAGGGCAGTCCTGGCCACAGTCAAGTGCCAAGAGGCCATCTTGGGGTGAGCACCCAAAAGCAGGCGAGTCAAGGGACAGCGACTGCAGAGAGGACAGGAGACCATCCTAGGACCTTCTCTCTGATCAGAGCAAAATGGGGGGCCAGCCAGAGTGAAGGAGCTTGGACCAGTCTCTGCAAGGGGCCAGGGGTCGGCAGGAGAAAGAAGTTCCAGTTCCTGGACCGAGACAGGAATTTCTCAGAAGCTTGGCAGCCTGGAGAACACAGGGCTGGTTTCTGTTTTCCACCCCCAGAAACGCCTGGAACCACAGCAGGAGGGAGGCCCCGCTGGCCGCACCAGGCCCGGCCAGGAGAGCCCTGGCCAGCCCCAGGATGCAAACACCGTGCTGTTTACAGAGGGAAGCCCCGGCCAGCTCGGATGCCCATTCCGGGCGTCCCCGGCCACCTCGCTCTCGGCCAGCCGGGCCCGGGGACGCTATCTGCGGGAGGAGCCGGGGGCGGGCAGGCAGCCCCGGCGGAGAGAGGAGGGGCGCATGTGCCAGCCAGGCAGCCTCCTGGCGCGGACAGGGAAGGGGCTCGCGGGTCTCCCTGCAGAAGAGTTGCTGTGGAGCCTTGCGCCAGCCCCGCGCCAGCCCCGGCCAAGCCCAGCAGAGGACCAGGGCTACCGCGCACACGCTCTCCCGGGCAGCCTGCTCAGGGCTTGCACAACCGTTTCCATGGCACCAGGTTTTGCTGTCACAACAACCACAGGATGGCCAGGCACTGGGCAGTGCGGCCGGCTGCAGGCGAGAAATCGATTTTCTCGGGGGCCCCGGGGCCAGCGCATTTTTGAAGGCCTGCCCCCAGCTGGGCCCACTGGACAGTGGGGGGCCCACGGAGCAGGGGGCTGGGAGGGAACCCAGGGCCTGGCTGCTGCCTCTCCGTGCCATGCACTGGCCCGGCAGGACCATCAAGACCAAGGCACGGCTACTTTTGGAAATGCTAGGCCCTGGCATGCCAGACCACTGAGACACCCCCATCATTTGCACTGGATGTCGTGAAACTATTGCTACGAAGGCTAAAGGTGGCCACGGACATGTGACATCCGTCACTTCTGTTTTGCAGCTCTGTCATGGGATTTAGAGGGTTAGTCCTCTACTTCCACTACCACCCCCAACCCTGGGACTCTCTCAGGCCTTTTGAAAAGCTCACAGCTCTAGGCTCCAAAGCTGTCCTGATGAGACCTGCTTCTGGGACCGGGACACAGGCTGTCGCCCACTTTCATGCATTCTCAAACCCTGCTAGCGGGTGTCACAAGGCTGTGCATTTCCACTCCTGAACTTCCACGGGAGGAGGTAGCATCTTGCCTCAAGAACACATAGAGAAAGTAGAGAAAGAACAACTACACATTTACTTGCAGGCTGTGTGACCTTAGTCAGTCGCCTAACCTCTCTGGGCTAGAGTTTCCTCACCTCTAAAATGGGAGTAATAGCAGTACTTGCCTCAGGGGCTGTTGTGAGGGTTAACCTGTGAAGGTTAAATGAGTTAGCACGGGTAAGTCTTAGCAGAGTGCCTGGCACACAGTGAGTACCATCAAAGTATCCGCTACTATCATTCTTATTAAAAATAAGTATTACTGTTGTTTCAGGATGAACAGGCTCGCATCATTTAAGAGCCAGACGGCGTACGGTGTCTGTTCTGTTCTCAGACATTCACTCAGGGCCCTACGTCTCACCTGCGGGGAGTGGGCGAGGCTGGGAGCAAACGGGCAAGAGCGGATGTTGCCGACGACCTACTGTGTGCAGAGCCATCGCAGGGGCAGTTGTGGGTACCGAGTCAGAGATGGTAGTCCTTCCTACCCAGAGACTTGGACTTGAGCCAGGAGGGGAAAAAAAAAAAACAAACCCAGAAACACCTGAGAGGTCCAGGGATGGACAGCAGCTGCCAGGGGCCGTGTGTGTCTCCGGGACTCGGAGGAGGAGAGCCCCGCCCCGCTCCAGGGAGCTGGGCAGAGCCTCCAAACGCGGGCTGGACTCCCGAAGGCACAACAGGGAGGGATGGCATTCCAGGCGGAGGTTATGGTATGGGCACAAGTTCAGAGGCAAGAACGTCTCAGCACAGCCACATGGCATCCTCCACTCAAAGCCGAGAGGCGCGGACGAGAGGCCCAATGTCGCGTCCAAACAGTGAGAGGAACCCGAAAGCAGAACTAACAGCTTTCCATTTTGAAAACCCCATTTTTCATGCAAGCCTGTAGGATCATTTCTCAGACCTGAAGTGTGTTCCTTTTATTTTTTTCTTCGCAATTTTCTTAAGGAATACGTGCATATAGCCAAGAAGAAAAAGAAATCAGTAAATTTAAAAACACCAACAGCAAGAGGTCTCCTCTTGGCTCCTGTCTCAGTTGCTCGACACCCTCTTTGGGGACTGTATCTTATTAATAGGCAGGTAGGTTGCTTCGGGTCATCTGCTCGTGAGGACAAGAGGGCAGTCCACGCCCGCGCCCCTCACTCGGGGAAAGGGGGGCTCTGGTCGACGGGCCAGGGGCGCTGAGATGAGGTTCACTGTGGTGTCTGAGCAGATGGCTTCAACCCAAAACAGACAAGAGGACATTAGCAAAGGGCTGGCACATCCCAGATGTATGGATGGGACATTCCTTGGCTCTGGACAGAGAGGACGGTGACAGGGGACATGACGAGCTGCCAGTTACTCCCTGCCAAGTGCCTCCCATGGCTGCTGTGACAGGCATCGGCCACGTGTCAGTCATTTCAACCCAGAGCACCATTATGATCCCCCTTTTACAAACAGGGAAGTTGGGGTCACAGGTATTTAGTAACTTGCTTAAGGCCACACCCCTACATTCACTAGGCAGCCAGCCAGACAGGGGAGCCAGGCACAGATTCGGGGGCGGGGGGGACACTGGATTCCCAGGGCGGCATCCACGGTGGGGTGTCCAGGGGGCAGACAGACTGGCGGGTCTGCCGTGAAAGCCCATGTTCTAGAGGCCCGTCAGACGGAGGGAGTGCAAAGGCCCAAGATGAATGTCCCGTTCAACTCGTGAATTGTATCTGGATGACTCTGAGGCCATCGATACACACGTGCCTCTGACGGCTTCTCCTCTGGGCTCCAGCTCTGTGACCTGAGACAAATCCTTCCCTTGTCCCTCGGCCTGGACTCACAGCTGCGATGGGAGATGGTAATTAGTCTCTGCCTTCCAAAGGTGCTCATTAAGTGCGAGAGACTGTTGTTATAATTATTTCCTGTACTTGCCAGCCTGGCAAACACACCCTCCCCCAGCCATCTGCCAGCAGCTTCCCCTCCCTCCCGGGATCAAAACCAGACCTCTCGCTGTGGCCTCTGAGGCCCTCTGTGCTCGGGTCTACCCCCAAAACCTCCGTCTCACTCACCTCCTGGCCACGGCTGTCAACGACACGAGACCCCTCTCTGCCCTCCACACCAATCGGGCTTCCTCCCAGCTCTGGCCCTTTGCACGTGCTGTTCCACCTGCCTGGAATTCCCTTCCCCCCACCTCCTCCTCCGGGTCTCAGGTCCAGGCCACCCCCTCAAGCAAGCTGTCCCTGGCTGTCCCCATCTGAAGTCCCTCCCTCCTCGACCATCCCCTTGTTGGTTTTATTCAGGGCCCTGAGCTCCAGCTGAAAGCCTCCTTATTTATTGGTGGATTTTTGACCAACATTTTCTCCCCTAGAGACTGTCAGAAGAGGGGCCTCATGCACTGGGTTGGCTGGTGTGTTCCAGCCCCCAGCACAAAGTCCAGCACGCAGTCGGTGCCCATCGGTTATCTTTTCAAGGTAGGAATGGGTGAATGGGCAAGCAGTCGCTTAGAAGCAAACAAGAAGGCAAATGCCCCAAAGATGGCTCCCGGACGCGCCCCGAGGCAGCCAGCCTACCCCGCCACAGGCTACCGGAGGCCAAACCCACACTGCCAGCCCTCCCCATTTTTTGTGGGGCACTTTTCACACATGCCTCACCCAAGGCCACAAAGCAGGCTCCGAGTCAAGCTGCCTTAGACTTCAGCTACTTGTCAACATCTGGCCCCGAAGCCAGTGTCCTGGGCTTTCACCAGGAAATCCACTGTGCACAGCGAGAAACTGCTTCCTGGTGGCTTTACACACCCAGTGAGATCTAAGAATTCTCCAGTCAACAAAACAGGCCTTTTCTAGAGTAGACCCCCAGGTACCAAAAGTACATGAGAGTCTGGTCAACATTCCACGTTATAAAGGCGTTGTTTCCACCAGAATCGGCACTAAATCCGTCAGACTGCTGGTTCTTAGCAGCAGTGTTCCACGCTGAGGGGTCACCTGGCTGTCACAAGTGGGGAGGCAGGTGGGCTGCTGGAATCCGGTGGCCGGGGACCAGGGGTGCTGCTAACCGTCCTACCATGCTCAGGGCACCTCCCCACAAAGAATCATCCAGCCCCAGATGTCTGTAGTCTAGAGGTTGAGAAACTTGATTCAGGCAAAAAGATAAGAAAATGTTCTGGTGGTTCTTGGACTGAAGAGAAGTAGTCCCTAAATTTGGGGAGAATCGGCAACTATATCCTTGAGGCCTCATTCTGTTTTAGATTTTCCTCCTAGTGCTATGACCACTGGACATGATCATATCTATTTGTTTAACTGTTTGCTTTGTTCTCCAACCAGGAGGTAAGTCCCATGAAGGCAGGGACTCCCTCTGCTTCGTGCACGACTGTGTCTGCAGAACCTACAAACTTCGCTTGGCACATGGGAGGCATTCAATACGCCCTCATGGAAAAGATGAAGAAACTCCTAAGAACATTAAAGATTACAAAATATCCAACCTCCTTTTGGAGCTATTTTCCCATTACGATCACACTTCATGTGCGGAAACCCCGAATCTGTTCTCCTGTCACCCAGAATCACAGGTTTTGTGATTGGGAAATGTACATCCTTAAAACTACATTTCCCAGCCTCCCTTGCAGCTCAGTGTGGTCACATGACAAGGCTCTGGCCAATGAGGTGTCAGATGAAGGGCCATATGAGATTATCAGGCCACCCTGCTGAGAGGAAGGAGCATGCCTTTCCTCCTCCTCCTCCCCACCCTCTCCTCCATCCAAGAGCCATCTTGGACAATGCAGATGGGGCACCACCCTGAGAATGGTGGAATGATAGACAGAAGGAGCCTCATCTTGGCACTTCGTGGCCAGTATTGCAGCCCTGGACTGTTTATGCCGTGCTGTTTTATCGGAAAGCAAGCCAAGCATCTATCTTGTTTAAGCCGCTGTTAATTGGGTTCTGGTTACAGCAGCCCTGTAGACGTAATCAATGCATAACTTTCTCCTGCCCTGCAAACTCCAACTGCTTTGAAGCTGAAGACTCCGCAGTGCTTTGAGGAATACCTCCGCCAGCCCGCGCACAGGTGCTGTCTTATGATGTCCCCTTCACACGTGCAGGGATCATAACCCTGAGTCTACACACAGGATTCGTTCCTCCCTAACACCTCAGAAGAAGCATGTTGCTAAGCCAGAGAAAGAAAGGAGAGGAGGTCATAATACTGAGACCCATCGAATGATGAAGACAAAAGGAAATACCCAAAAAAGGTCTATTAAAATCCAAAAAAAAAAAAAATATGTTTAAATCTATGAATTCATAATGGCACACACACAAAAAAAAAACCCACAAAACCCTAATTGATTGCCTCTGGAGGATGTTAAGGAACCAACCCATTATTTTAAAAACTTCATAAATAAAGGAAAAGAATCAAGCATTCATCCTTCTTTTCCTATATGAATTCTACCATTGTTGATGAAGGGACATTTCTCTTTATAGAAGTTTTCCAACTAACAGAAGAGGAAGGGAAGACAGAATTAGAACAGAATACCACCATTTTGCCATCAACACACCACTGAGTCCATGGAGAGGAGCACTAGGACGGTTACGAACGTCACCTCTGAGAGAAGCAACCTGACACCATGTGCTTCCTGACGAAAGGACCCACCGCCAGCTGTGAGGGCATCTTGGCCTCTGAATCAACTGAGCTTCTAGAATCAACTGCCAATTTATAGGAAATAGAGAAGATGGGAGGGACGGGGATGCTTAACCTCATCCCAGGACTAGAACTGCCAAAAGCCAGACTGTAAGAAATGTCATGGGATAAAGAAGCCGGTTTTTTAACAAATAAATGGCAAAATAATAATAATAAAAATAGTTCTGTAGGGGAAACTTTAGATTAAAGCAGACTTAGAGAAACCAAGGTATCCCACCTTAGAAGGTATGGGCCTGGTCTGAATCCCAATTCAGACAAACTATAAAGTCATGAAAACAAAACAAAGAAAAAAAAAGAATACTTTACGATAGGTATGAGACAACAGGAAGTTTAAACACTGGACATTTCATGATAGTAGAGCATTTTCATGAAATTTCATATGTGCTAAGAGTATTAGGAGTGTTTTCTTTTCCTCTGAGGCACACAGAGCACATATGTACCCATGCAATGATACGGTTCTGCTCTCTAGAATTTCTGATGTCTAGGATTTGCTACAATGGGAGTGGGAAATGGTGGAGTTATGGAAGAAACGGCATCAGCCGGGAGTTGAAAACAATCGATGCTGAGTGGTGGGTCTGTGGGTACACTGTGTTATTCTACATTTGGGTATATGCAAAACATTTCATAATAAAAGCTTTTTTTTTTTTTTTTTAAACTCTTCCCCCCCCCCCCCCCCCCACAAAGAAGGAGAAAGAAGATGGAGGGAGCTAATACATCTTGAGTGTGGCAGTCTACCAAGTGCTGAGTTAGGCAGCCACGGATGGAAATGGCCCCTCCAGAAGATGGGTCACCAATTCAGATCCTTAACAGATCAGAAAGAAACCCTGACAGAGTGAGGTCAGCCAAGTATGAGAAGAACAACAGCACAAGCATGATGGCAAAATACAACGGCCTTCCGTCCATCTTCAGGACACAGCAGGGAAGGGTGGGGGGCTGCAGACGACACAGGTATGTGCTCTAACGGAGGTGGTCTCGACAGTAGGCCAGCCTTGACTTTGATTCCAGGTAGCCAGCATGCAGAGCGTGGGGCCCAGGGCAGTCGATTCTTGGATTTTCCAAGGAAAGCCTGAAATCTGTATTTTTATGTGCAATCTCCCGGTTTTTAAATGTTGGCATCTAATCCAAATATTTTTTAAAATACTGTGTGGGCCAAACAAAATATCTTCAGGCTAAATGGAGCCCATGGAACAGCAGTTGGCCGCCCCTAGTCCAAGTACTGAAGCAGACCACAACTCGATCCATCTGCGAGAAGTGGAAAGGGTGCATTAATCAACTTTGGGTCAATTCTTTTTTAGGCATCCAGGAAAGCTGAAAATTCAAAAAGACACCACCAACTTCCAGAAATCTATAAGAACCGGCTGCGGAACATTTCGAAGGCGGCGTCCACATAAGTCAGCTTATGCAACAGAACCTCCACTCTGTCCAGAGTTTTGGAAACTAGCAACCAGGGAGTGTCCTTTCAACTTTCCTGGGATGGGGTGGAACTAACAGGCTTCAGATGCAACCCATTTGCTGGTTTGCAGAACGCCTGGGACTTAAGTCCAAACCACTTGCAACAGATGATCCCATCATAAAATCAAGTCAGGGTGCTCAGCATCCATGGTAAAATGACCAGGAAGCGCTCCGTTTTGGTTTGACAGAGATCCCGCTTCATGGCCACTGAAAGAGAAGAGGCAGATGGCATCCCGAAGCCTTAAAGTGCCAGGACTGGTTGCTGAGGACCTGAACAGACTTCGTTCTGGAATCTCAAGCCTCGGTTTGCTGGTGACTTTGCCCAAGGCAAGACTCCTGACATTCTGGATGGACAAAACAGGCCACAGCCTTGCCTTTATAGGCCCAGGCTCAGCTTCACCAGATCCTCAGGTTTAACCAATTAAAGAGGTGTCAAGAATGTGGTGGAGAAGAGCCAGAGACATGGTTTCATCATTCCCCGAGAACAAAGCCCCTCTTTTTTCCTGAGAGCGTGAAAAGTAAAAGAAAATTCATGCTGAAATAAAGCTGAACGGGCCCAGGGCACGAAAAGAGTCCAGAATTATGCCCAAAGGCCACAAAAACAACATGCACCCGGATCTTAGCTCTACAGAATGGAGTGAAACCAGGGCTTCTTCATAAAAGATTTTTTTTTCGGGGTAAATAAAGCTTTACTATTTATCTGAAATGGGTTCCTTGATGGGGAAGAGGATAGGGAGTACAGAGAAAGAGGCAGCATTAAAAGATCTGATATGCAGCCACGTATTAACTCATGGCCTCCAACAACTAAATTGCTTTTCAAGTTCTACTTTTCTAGAGAGAGACAAGTGACGGCTAGAGCAGATACTGAGAAGTTTCGTATTTTTTAATGCAAAAATTCAGGACTGTGTTGGCTTGTGGCCTGGGACCACTGAAGGGCCATGACAACCACGGCCCTCCACGTAAGGGTGCTCACAGCAGTCCCTGTGCCGTCCTGCAAGGAGCAGAGCTTTGGGCATGCCCAGCCCACTGGCTAGGGAGGAAGTGAGCTTCAGCACTTCTGCACTGTCTGCCAGTAAGCCTGAAAACAGAGACGAGCTTTTCAAAGCAGGTTTGGGTGCTGATCTACCCATAAATCTTGTCTTACTGATCACTTATTCCTGCACAAGGATATTTACTTGTTACCACAAGACAATAACCTCACTTGGAGGTAGAAACAAGAGCTGCGCAAATGACTCAGAACAGTTAAAAGCGTGGGTTTGGGTGGGGTGACGGTGGGGCCATCGGACGACACCAAGTGACGTGTCTCTTGGTCCTCTTTACTGGGCCCGGTCTGCTCGCTATGGGTCAGACGCTGCCCCGGAATGCAGGCTGAGTGGACAGCAAGTCTGAGAATGGACTTTCTTGTGGTTTGGTAGCTCTTGACCTTGAAACGCAAGAGCACATTCCTTCAGAAACATCTGCGCTGCAGAATTTTAAAAAGATGTCTAAGCATCTCCGGGTCTGGGCTCTGCTGGACGGTGGCTCCTTGTTACTTACACGAGCTAGCCATGCAAAGGACACATCACCGGGGATCAAAGGACACCTAAGGGGCCCAGCGAGAGAAATATGAGGTTCTTAGAAGGTGGGGGAATAGCAAGAGGGGCAAAATAAAGTCGCCTCTAGGAAAGTACCTCCGAGATGCTCCCTCTCCTGGAAGAGAGGGTCGCAGACCTGCTGTGGGCTCCGTCAGCTCACCTTCCGGCAGCGGCTCTCGCAAACGTTGAGGGCTCTTCTCTAGACAAACAGTTTCCTGGACTTTGGCATTTTCTAGTAAGACTCTTAAATCTCCTTTGCTGAATTCACAAGAAGTAGCCTAGCAAGGTCGCAAGGACACAGGCTGAGTCAGCCTCTGGGTTCTTCTTCAAAGCCCAGCCCGGCGCGGACCACCTGCGCGGCTGTCTTAGTCTGTTCCGGCTGCTGAAACAGACGAGCCGCTGGGCGGTTCAGAAACAACAAGGATTTATGTCTCACGATTCTGGAGGTCAAGAAGTTCCAAGATCGAGGCACCACCTGTTGCGGGGCCCTGCCTCATAGACAGCCTCCTTCCCCTGTAAGCTCACACGGCAGAGGGAACTAGGGACTTCTGGGGGGTCTCGCATAGGACACCAGTCCCTCTCAGGAGGCTCTGCTCTCGTGCCCTAAGCCCCTCCCAGGGGCCACACCTCCTAATACCATCCCCTTGGGGGTTAGGCCTCAGCATGTGGATGTTGTGGGGACCCACGTATTTCAGACCATAGTGATGGCCGGACCTGATGATGAGGATAATGACGGCGGGGCTGAGGGGAGCCTCCGGTTCACTCCGGTTCACCGTGTGCTCACCAGGTCCTGGCCAAAGTGCTTTCCTTCCGAGGAGGCTCCTTTATTCCATTCTGGGGCCATGAAGGAGTAAGGAGGTGAGGCCAGAATGAAAGAAAGCCTAGAACTCTCCACCCCACAGGTCCCCCCAGATCCATGCTGGACCCTCAGACCAGCCTTCCCATTCCCAAAAACCAGTCCCTGGCACAGCAGTCCCCTCAGCGGGTGACAGATTTGCAGGTGATGCTTGTACAGGAGACGCCCAACTCCCCATCCATGGTGGGGGGACCTGGGAACCCATCCGCGGCATTTTGTAGAAGGAGGAGGAAAACAGAAAGATGTATTTGCCCCTGCCTGTGAGTACATGAACTCTAGAGCCTGTATTTCCAAGCGGGTGAAGACCGGATCTTACAGAGTGAAGAAACCTTATACATTACAAGTGTGTGGCCCTGCGAAGGGCCACGGTACATAACCAGACAGACGGTGTGTCTGTGGGACTGACAGTCATGCTGGCACTGACAGGAAAGAGCTGCCAGAGCAGCCTGGCCGGAGAGAGTGGTGGCGAAGCAAGTTTGAGAAAGGCAAATGTTCCAGAAGGCAGGAGAGGGGGCAGGGCAGACATGGGAGCAAGACTGTGCTGCATAGATCTTTTTATATGGTTTTTTTTTAAAAGCATGTGAACACATTGCCTAAATAAAGTATAAACATCTTCAGATGAACTTTAAAAAAGAACGCTGACCAAAGACCTCAGCAGGGGCAGGACGCTGTGGGCACCTACTAAGGGCGGCTGTGTGAATTAAACTTGGCTTTGGTTTCTGGTGAACAGCAGCGCCCTGATCCACGGCACCGGCACCTCTCGAGGCATCCCTGTGGCCTCATCAGAAGGCACTATCCCCATGTTGCACCCAGCCCTCCTGGGGCCAATGCAGTGCCCGGGCCCCAGGTCCGCTCTTGGTAGCACCAGGCTGACCGTGGGCTGTGCACACCCCTCCCCTCTCCCTCCAGGGGCTGCTTTGTCACAGGCTTGCCGTGGGCACCGGGCAATCCCTGGGAAGATTCCTGACCTGCTGAACAAAGCTGTGCTAGTCCCCCTCTGCACATCCCTCTGCCCACTCCTCCCAGGCCAGTTTCTCACGCGCTGGTGCGTCCAGCTTCCAACTCCCTTGGCCCCTCTGCCAGTGACACAACTAGCAAAACTTGGGCCACTGGGCCACACTCTGCCAGGGGATGAGAGCAGGGGCCATGCTCACCGGCCTTTCCAGCAGTCCCTGGGCAGATGGCATCATCCCCTCACGCAGGCACACATCCCGAGGTCCCCAGAAGGTAGCCTGGGAAGGGCCCCCTGAGCCCGGGCCATGCAAGGGGACAGGGCCTAAGGGTCCTAAGAGCCAATTTTTTATTCTCCTGTGCAAATACACTTTTATAAAAATGTAAGCCCTGTTAACTCCTGAACAAAAACGGCAGCTAACATTTATGGAGAGTTACTTTGTGCCAAACATCGTTCTAGCACGAATCCATTCATTTCCTTCTAAAGGCAGCCCCAGGAGGGAGGAGGGAGGAGGGACGAGGGACGGGCGTCTGCATGGGATAGAGAGGGAGATGGGGGCACAGCCAGGCAGTAACTTGCCCCCCAAGGTCACAAGTCAAACGTGGTGTCTCATGTCGTCAGGAGTCACGCTGAGTAAACACGGACAGCTGGCACAAGGCAAGAGGAGAATGGAAGAAAGACCAAACGCAGAACACAGACGGCATGAGGGCAGGCCACCAGCTTGCCTGGTTTCTGGAAGGGGGCTGACCCTCCGGTTCCGCGCTGCCTGCCAGCCCAAACTCTCCTCCATGGAGAATTCCGTGGGCTGCCCTTCCCACTGTGCCTGAGTGGCTCTCCCAAAGGGAGAAAGGGAGCTATCCACCGCCACCTAACCTCCCTGGGTCAGCCCGCAGTGCTCACTTTCCCTGCCAGGTCTTTCCCTGGGTGGGGAGGGAGCCTGGGACCGTGGAACGTGGGACTGTGTTGGCCCCTGAGATGAACAGAACAGCTATACCGTGTCTTTGCTCTGGGAAAGCCGGTCACATACCAGAGCTTCCACCGGGGCTTTTCCTACTTGCTTCTTGCATCAGGTATTCTTGTCAAACAAAAAAAGGCCACAGTGGCCAAGATACAGGTAAGCCTGGAGAACGAGCCAGGAGAAACTTGAAGCAGAGCTACTGTGATCGTCACGATTATTATTAATGGAGCCCAGAGGAAATGATGGACGTCCTTCAGGAGTCTTATGTCCTTGGCCAGCAACTTCCAACTTCCGATCTTCATGAATCTTTGGCACTCTGAGTATCTGAGCGAGAGGTAGACTTTTCAGGAGAGAGAAAACAGAGGCTGGGGTCTGTGGCCTGGAACCCCCACCACCAGGCAGTTCATCAGCCGTGAGGACAGATCCCAAGGTCAGGAGATATGGAATGAACCACACCCTCATGGGCCACCCATGCCCCGCTGAGGGCAGATAAATGGGTTCACCCACTTAGGAAGGGTGTCTGGCAAGGGTCTCCTCCTGACCTTGTGGGTGGGCACCCGAAGAAGAGATCATAGGAATTTGATTCATAAAACTGGAAACGAGCTGAAGGTCTGTCAACAGAAACACGGGTACAGAGCCTACAGGCGATTCCCTGGATGGAATGATCCACAGCAATGAGGGAGCGAACCCCAGCTATGCCCAGCGGCATCTCCAGTGGCCCGGGCCCGTGGCTGATGTGAGCAGCCAACACACGTGAGCACCACTGTATGACTTCCTTCTCTACAGAAAGGCAAAACGAATCCCTGGGGTCAGAGGGCAGGAGAGTAGCCATGCTGGGGGATGGGACAGAGGAGGGGGGACCCATAGGGACTTCTGGGATGCTGGGCAGGGTCCAGGTGGTAATCCCGTGGGTGGCCCAGCTGGTGACATTCGGAGTATGCGACTCATTTCTGAACGTGCATAGGTCTCGACATTTAAATACATAGCGAGAGATTCAGATTCATTCGATGTATTTCAATAAATGATTTCTTAAGTAGTTCACACGAAGACCACAGAAGCAGATCCAAAACCGGACTGGTCTGAGCTCTTGGCGCCTGGAGGGACACTCACCGACATGCACACATGCACACGCCATCCGCCGTCCTCCCCAGCCGCTGGCGGAGGCTCAAGCATCACCGCGACCGCATCCTTTCTCCCTGACATCTCCAGGATGGGATCGAGGAATTCCTTGGCGTCCCAAGTCTCCCATTGTCCCTGAGTCCTCTCATCTGTGGCTGAATCCCGAGGTGGATGGCAGAGACCACCACCCAGAGCCTGCAGTGAGATGGCCTGGGGACCTGAGAGACCCCGGTTCCGCAGAGACTGTGCCCACGGTGGTGCCCAGCCAGAGCCCGTCCACGCCTCTCCCCTGCCTGGGTCTACGCGGCGCACACTCTCCCTACCTGCCGGATCCAAGTGCCCAGGGCTGATGGGGCTCAGTGACCCCCGCATCCCCCCCAACGCCGTCGGTCCAGGCCGGCAAAGCAAGCGCTACTTTGGAACTAATCCCGTCTTGACAATTTCAGTCACATTTTAAATAATCGCACTAATGAGAGGACACAGAAGGCAACCTTTCATAAAATGCGTCTCCCCTCCATAACCTGCCACTGCGAGACTGCCACTGTATGTATCTGGCTTCGTCCAAAACAAAGCAAGGCCCCTGTTGGCCGACTCCTGCCTCCCTGTGGTCCATTTTCCAAACACAGCCAGAGTCACCTTTTCAAAAGGTAAATCAAATCATACGGCACTGCGAAAAACCCCGGCCAATGCTGGCCCATTCCTCAGCCCTCTTAGCTGCCGGCACCTGCTGTCCTCAGCCCCACCTGCTGTCCCCACCCCCACAGGCTGTCCCCATCCCCACCTGCTGTCTCCGCCTCCCCACATCAACCTTTCTGCCCATGGAGTCTCAGGGGCCAACACCACCCCCATCCGTCCACACGCTCACTCCTATCCTTGTGCAATGGCCTTTTATCACCATCTGAAATATGCTTATTACCTTACATACGAATGTCTGTCTTCTTTACCGAAAATTTACCCCACGAGCAACGACTTCATCTGACTTGTTCGCCTGTGTTACCCAAGTCCCAGAACAGCGCCGGGCACAGAGTCGGTAACCAGTCACTACCTAGGGGTGGGAGAGAGGTGCAGGGGGAGGGCAGGAGGGTCAGGATGGAGGAGACAGAGGGACGGAGGGGAGCCTTCCAGCAGGGAAGGTCAGCAGGAAAGAGGCTGGAGGCTGGAAGGGAAGGAGGGAAGGATTTATTCACTGCTGGTGTTTCCAGGTAAAATCAGGGACTTCAGAACAAGGAAGTTCTAGGGACAAGAAGACAGAGAAAAGGGGCGCCTGGGTGGCTCAGTGGGTTAAAGCCTTTGCCCTTCGGCTCGGGTCATGGTCCCAGGGTCCTGGGATCGAGCCCCACATCGGGCTCTCTGCTCCATGGGGAGCCTGCTTCCTCCTCTCTGTCTCTCTGCCTGCCTCTCTGCCTCCTTGTGATCTCTGTCTGTCAAATAAATAAATAAAATCTTTAAAAAAAAAAAAAAGAAGAAGAAGAAGAAGACAGAGAAAAGACAAGGGAGTGCGTGGGCAAAGCCTACCTTCCGAAGAGCTAGGTTAAGAGCCTGCTGGGGGAGGAGGAAAGGGACAGGGACGAGTGGGGGCGCACGTGGCTCTGGAAACCCACTTCCGTTGCCAGTTCAAAATGAGACTTTTTGAAAATGTCTCAAGTCCTTAGAGGAGGGAAAGCAGAAGCTGCCTTTCGGAGTTCCAAGAAAAAGGGGGGCCCAGTCAGACAGTCTGCGTGCAGGAATGCAACATGACGGCGTCAGGGGGAACGCCCGTGCGGGACACTCTGGACCATGCGTGAAGGGTCAGGGGGACACCCAAACGTGGGGGCTCCCAGGGATCACAGCCGAGTGGCACTTTCAACTTCGAAGATGATTTGTTTGTGTTTGGACCCGGGTCTGCGGGTGACCCCTTCCTTTTCCAGCTCAAGGAACCTTCCCTTGACCCTTGAAACACTCCAGCGTGCTCTTGCGAAGGACATATGAGAAATCCCTGCACATTGAAAGCACATCCTGATTCCTGGCTGGGCTGCCAGATGTGGCCTTCGTGGGCAAGGCCCCCCGGTGTAATCTGAGAAAGGGGGCTTCTCAACCTGGGATGTCTCCCAACCAGGCTAGAGAAATGACCCAGGGATTTCCGGTTTGTCTGTCAGAAATCAATGCAAAATCAACTGAGAAGTTGGAATCCCACATCCATGAAGCCAACGGTGAAATTTGAGAGTGTTCCAAGGGAGGGGTCTGAAATCCCAGCAGTTGTAAAACCAAGGGCATACCCCCTTTCTGGGAGCTGCCATGGTGGTGCTGTATGGGGCCCACAGGGGGCACAATTGGCCATACTGGCCCATCCTGCGTTGCTCAGAGTCTTGGGGGACCCTCCTGGACATACCCAGCAGCCACCTTGCTGCCTTTTGGAAGCCACACAGGTAGAAATTATTCTCTTGCCCTGTCCTGCTCTGGCCCCACATGAAACCAAAGAACTCAGAAGCATGAACACAGGTGTATGGGATGGGGGCAGTGCTGGGCTTCTGAACTCCAAAATTCCCTCAAGGTTATTTCCCCAGAATGTTGGGGAACAGGGGTTCCAGGCCTGCCCTGTGGAACCATCCCAGGATTCCATTCACAGACAGAATAATAAAATGCAGTGTGAACAGCACCCCTGGAGTTGCACTTCTCTTGCGTATGGCTGAGTACATCCTTTGTTTTAGAGATTGATAATGTCCATAGGTGCAGTAATTACTAGGCACTGAGAAGTCCTGCAGTAAACAATTTCAAAAAAAAAACCCTTGGTTTTATAGAATTTTTTTCACCTTTTAAAGCCACAGAACTTTCATTTCAGAGCGTATCTCCTAAAATCCCATGGAATTGGGCTTGTGCAGAAAGTATTTAAGAAAAGGCTCCAACTGGAGAAGCAATTTCACCACATGCAGTTCTCCGAAACATCCTTAGGGCTGACTCATGTTACTGATCTGCCAAGAGCTCACTTTCACCATGACTTTGAACCTGCCTGTGTTCAGAGAGGCATTTAGGAGGCCCTAAAGGGTTGTCATCATCTGTTGCTTTGTCCGAAACTCAGACTTCTATGAAAACAGGAAGCACCTCTATGAGTCTGGGGCCATGATGGACCCTTGAAGGAGAGTCATGACCACCTGGATACTGATGGATCCCTAAGAGCCAGGGCACGGACTGAGTCGCCATCTCCAAAGGGGACCCTTATCATTTGTCTTTAAGGTGGACAGACAGACAGGTGGGAGGCACCAGCACCTGTGCAGCTCTGGGAGACCAAACCAACCACCAGACACACAGTCGGTGGGGGACGTTACCTGGGCCTGCTCAGGCATCAGTTACTTAGAAAGCACCTCATCCCTGATACACCCTCCAAGCGCGTGCATGGAGAGAGGTCTGGTTACAGCCACATCTCACTTATCCGCTCGCATTAGGCATTCTGCATGAAATAGATTTTCTGCAAGACAGCCCCCTTTCAAATAAGCAACCAAAATTTTATCTCCACCCTCTGGAGTGTAAGATGTTCAAGGATAGATTGCACGTGGGTCTCCCTTTCACAAACGAGCACAGTGACCCTCCCCCAACCTGTGTCTGGAACATTCAGGATGAGACGGATCAATTATTAACGTGGCTACACCCAGCGCTCGGCCTGGCAAGGGCAGTTTGACCCTCTAAGTGGCCCAAGCCATCTTTGCTTGATGCGCTTGGGGGAAGTCTGTGATCGCTAGTTTTACTAGTGAGAGCATGTAGAAACTACCAGAAGTCCCGGAACCCAGAGATCACCCAGATTGTCAAAATTTTGCAAAAAAAGGAAAAGTCTTTGAGCGAGTACCAGAGGATGCCTGACGCCAAAGTGATACTCAGTGTCTGGTTTTTAAAAGAACCATCGTGGCCATTCTGAAGTTTTTGGCCTTACTTCCTATCACTTGGCTGGGTTCCCGAGAGTAAATTTTCCACAATAATTGACGTTTTGGGGTATACCAGATGCTGCCGCCTGTAAAAGGTGAAGCCCAGGCTGCCAGTGGTGTAGGTTTTCATTCTACTAAGAAACTCACACCACCTGTTTTCCTGACTCTGGTGCTCCCGGGGAAGGGGGTGGGGGCGGGGGGGGGCGCAGGGGGTTACTCTGCTGGCCCCACCCTCTTGGCACCTGGCAGATCCCAAGGGAGTCCTCCAGCAGAGCTGGCCCCTCCTCCCTGACATCCCAGACCAGGGTCACTGCCCAATGACAGACACAGCCACTCTGCCAAGACTGACCCTCCAGCGGGTCCCCCACTCCGCCCCCACCCCGACCCGCTGCCCTCTGCCTGCAAACTCAGCCACCTACAGACTCACACAAAGCCTCCCTAAGTCTTTTCCTTTGGCCCATCCACCCCAGCAGCCGGGCTCACCACAACGGAAGCCCGCTGTTCCCCACCTCTCAATGCGTCTCTGTTCCACGGGCTCACGGCTCAGATATGCCCGGAGCCTGCCTGCGAGCCCCCCATTCAGGCTCGGCTTTGCAGCAAGCCTGCTCCTTCCCTTTCTACGCTCCCCTCCCCCAAATGCACAAAAGGGAGCTATCAAGAAGCAGGACTTTTTTCCTCTATGGGAATAAAAGTTTCGCCTTCCTTCCTCTCCGTTGGTCTATTCTTGGTGTCCACTTGGCAATGCAAAGACAGTGGTGGCGGTTAAACCAACCCAATTCATGACCCGGGGGACACTCCTTCAGCCAGAACTGCCCTCATCTGCTCTTTCTATTGCACTGGTTGTAGCAAAACCCTAAATCTCTTACCAGCTGCCCCAAAAGTCCTGCAGGGCAAACGATTTGTGCCTAGGGTCGGGTGAGGCATTAAAGGTTCTCTTCTTCAACCCCCTTAAATTAAAGAGGGGGACACAGAGGTCCAAAGTTGGGTAGGAAGATACCCAGGCTCCCAGTGAACCTGCTGGGGCAAGGGGGGGATGCTTTGGGGTCCCCATCCTTACAGGCAACTAGAAAGAAACAAGCATCTTACCGTCATCCAAGTAGGTCTGGTCCAAGTTCTGCTCCTGTTTAATTGTCACTCCTGTGGGTAATACTTCCTTTTGGTCACTGACTGGGGGTCCGTTTTTGGCGGCTCTTTGGCTGGTGGCGCTCTGCTGCTGAATGACCGTGGGGTAGGAGCCCGGGCTCAGCCTCTGGCCTTGACTGGCGGGGGGTGGGCCAGGCCTGGTGGGGCCGGGCGCGAAGTTCTCGCAGTACAGGATGTGCTGGAATTCCTGGTGGTTGCCGCAGCGCAGCGGCTGGTTGGTGGGCGAGTAGTGGATCACCGGCGAGGCCTGCTGGTTGGCTGGGGAGGTGTGGAGCAGCGGGGCGCTCTGGCCCTGGGAGCCGGCGTGCACCAGCACGGAGCGGTGGGCGTCCGCCAGGGACAGGGGCGCGGCCATGAGGGCCGGCTGCTGGTAGCCCAGCAGGCTGGGGCTCAGGCTCTTGCTCCGCTGGTAGAGAACGGCCGCCGGGTTCTGCTGCTGGTAGCGGGCATCGGGGGATGGGAGCCCTGAGCGGAATTGCTGGCAGGGCGCCATGGTGGCCACGAGGCAGGAGGGGGATTCGGCCACCACCGGGTGCTGTGGGTAGTAAGGCTGGCTGCCCAGGCCCCCGTGCGCGGGGCTGCAGATCAAGGTGGGGTCGTACTCATCGGTGGGCTCCGTCTTGATGGCTGGGACTGGGAGAGAGAGAGAAGCACATGGGGAGTACCCTTCTTAGTGAGCTGTGGGGGTGCACACGGGATCAGTGGGCTGCGGCGGGGAACGTGGCCTTGGGGATCCCAGTAGGTGGGAGCAGAAACTTGGGCTCAGTCGCATCTTAGCCTTGGACCAGAGCCTCCCTGTGTAATAGTCTCAGGGAAAAATTGGACCCCAGACGATGATCGGGAACCACAGGTCTTTCCAGAAGCAGAAAGGCCGTTGGTAGGTCTCAGCTCTATCTCAGCTCTGGGATGTTCTCAGGCTTTTCCCGGGGGCAGAGCTCAGACAGGAAGGCTTGACTGAAAATTATATCCCCCTTGTCCTTCTGCCCTAGTGGTTCACACCCACCGTCCGGGCTTGCTGTCCGTGGTAATGTTTATCACCACCAGAAATACTCTGTATCTTTCTTGTGCTTACTTATTATCTGAACAGCCCGCCCCCGCTAGACTGTCGGCTCCTGAAAGGGAGGATTTTTCCAGTCTGTTCTGTTCAATGCTGTGTCCCTAAGCACCTAAAACAGCACTTATCATTCAACTGACACTCAGATGTTTTCGGGAAAAAGAAAATGACCAAATGGTGGTGGATCGATCCCTCGAGTCCTGTAGTATTGTGGGGGAAAGGAGACCTGCTGGCCAGGGCCTCAGTTTCCCCACCGGTTACCTGGCAATAACAACCCCACTGCCTGTCTCCATGGGGTTGCTGGGAAGATGAAATGAGATGTGTGAAAGGTACTTAGCACAGAGACTGGCATACAGTAAGCGCTCAATGCTTGCTGCTGTTACCATTATCATCTTCCCACTATCAGCACTGGTGCCGTTGCTGCTTCTCTCCCCAGCTAGGACAGTCTCCAGAACTTGTCCTCCTCCAGCATCTTTTCCTAAGACACTGCCAGCCCCAGGAGCTGAGGACCCTGTCTCCTCACTGAACTGACGCTAATCAAGTTCGTTTCTCGAGATGCCCTTCAAAGACCATCATCTCAGTCCCTGGTTGACCTGGGGGATGAATTCTCACTCAGGCCACGCTCAGAAGAGCAGGGGCCAACACCAGGCCCAGGGAAGCCTCCTAACCACAAGCACGAGGTGAAAGTGCCGTGGAACACAATAGAAAACCTCTATATTTAAAAGGACCATTGATCCGCAGTCTAGAACCTTCCCAGAGTTTGTCCCCCATAGTCTTGGGCCCCTGCAGACGCCTGACAGTCACAGCATGGCACATCAGTCCTGGGATGGTGGACGGCCAGAGCGACCAGACAAACCCCTGGACACCCTCCACCCAAGCCAAACCCCGCCAAGCCTGGGCTCCCAGGAAAGTCCCCTCGGTCTCCTGCTTCCGGCAGCCCAGAGGCTCCACATGACGCCGTCACAGGATGGCAATTATATGCTGGGTGATTGCCTCGCTTTATAGGTTTCCAGTCCTGGAAGGGTGGCTAGTAGTCCTGTGTCAGCCTTGGGAAGCTGTAGTGCTTTGTGGAAATGAGAACCCCCCCGGGCCTGGCTGTCTACCCAGGAATCCACAGGGTCCACTGTGGGGTCTACTAAGGACCCTGCAGGTTTCGGGGAATGTTCAATCCCTCGATCAGGAGTAAATCTAAGGCACAGACAGGCGTCATCAGCCTTGCAACCTTCTGTTGTTATCAAGTCCAAGCATGCCCCCCTCCTCGTCTGCGACACCCCCAAAGAAAAACGTAGACACAAGTCAGTACCGTCCATACTTCCTTACCATGCGCTGTGCTAAGAACTTCACATGCATGTGATTTCTGTACGTCTTCGAAGGAAGGTGCCATTCGACAGATGAGGAAATGGAGGCTCAGAGAGGTTGAGTCACCTGCCCAAGGTCACCCAGCTGGGAGCAGACCTCGGGTGTCCTCACCACGTGCCTGGGCTGCCTCTCAACACCAAAGGGGCCTCCAGAGAAGACTCCTTACCTGGGTGGTAGGTAAAGTGCTGAGGCTGACTTCGTTTCCTTTTCCCATTGATGACATAGAAGTTCACCTTCACCGATGCACGGATGTGCTTGTTTCGATACTCGGGGATCTCAACAAAAAGCATGTTCTGGAAGGAAGGAGCTATCATCAACTTAACTGCAACAGTGCCCACATTCCTACGCAAGGCCCCAAGCACATCAGGCCAGCTCCTCTCAAAGGAGTCAAGACATGTTCTGTACATTTACAGGCGAGATTCTATCTAGGGGGAACTTGACCTTCCAGCTGCAGGCGAAGAAAGGATCGCCACTTACTCTACCAGAGTCTGTTACGATGCCCCGGTTACAAATCAGAGGGCCTGGTGCTCAAGAAATGTTCAGCTGATGTGTCCATTTAATACCTACTGAGGGCCTGTTAGCTCCAAAGCACTGGGACTTGGATGAAGGAGGGAAAAAAAGAAGGAAAGAGAGCCCAAGGGAGGTGAGAAGGGAACGCGACGGGGCGCTCCGTCATCTCGTCCAGGTGCTTACGGGCTGGCTCTTGTCTTTATCCACCGTAGCTTCCATCTCCCAAATTTGCTGCCCATCTGGAAAGATTGAAAAAGGACATACTTTGAAGGAACAATGAGAAACCAAAGATTGAAGACCCAAACTCACCGACTTACATTTATCTTGGTTTATGCATTCTATCATCTCAGCAAGATGTATACATGTTTTTTATATGTGTCTGTTTGAACACACAAGTATTTTTATTTACATATGTGTATATTTCTTTTTCCAAAGGGAACGTACGTCGACAATAGAAAACTGGGCACCAGTAGGTCACTAGGAAATGGAACAGAACAGAAATTGCCCCTCCTCCCGCTGCTCTCACGTCTGGATGTGTCTTACATCTTTCTTTAAAAAAAAAAAAAAAAAAAAAAAGCAAAACTGTTATACATGATACTTCACTCTATGCTTTGTTCAACCAAAGTACTATTTCCAAAGTGTCCTGCCCATGCCAGGACGGTCACAAGGGCCTGTTACAGATCACTGGCTGCCCGAGACATGGCTTCTGGATTGTCTGAGAATACAGGCGGTTTGCATATTCTGTCCGAAGAGCCTGAAATAATGTCCTGACTCCTGAGTCCTTGGAGAGGGTGGAAATGTAGGAGCCTGCCCCCCACCTTTCAATCAATAGTTTGGAGTTCACATGACTCACTGCAAGAATTGATGAGAGGTTCTGCTCAGGAGCGAACTCTCCTTCCTTGGAGAAGAGCACTAGTTCCTCAGTTTGGGGCCAACAAGTTGGGCCAAACAAAACTCTGCATTTGCAAATAACAGATTTCTTCTTCTGACCACCTACATCGGCCATTGGGCCATTTTCGGCTAAAACAAATCATTTCCACAAGTGTTTCCAGGGTTTTTTGTTTTGTGGAACGCTGGCTCTGAGGAATATTAAATGGGTTTATGAGGACGGGAAACAAATTCTAAAACTATTAAGCATCTGGAAAATGCTGAGTCAATGTCAAATGGGTTTCTTTGCTGCAGGACTTCTCAGAGCCTTTAGTCTACTCACACACAGTATAACTCTCCAAAGTGAGCTGGGGTAAGTATCATGTTCCAGCATCTGGCCAGAGAACCCTTCTCCCCTGTTTTAAGCATAACTATTAACATCTTCTGTGCTAGGTTAGATATGAATCTAGATGGTCTTGGCTCTTAAGGTTCACCCAAAGAAATCTGGTTTCCAAGCATTATTTGGACTTCTTAGTATAGAACATATCTCCCCAAATAATAATTAATAAAGTCCTATGATTGCTACCAAAGCTGATGCGGTATAGACGAACTAAACGACACACAGGCAATGAGCTAGTTGGAGTCCAGAGTAACGAGAGTGTCTGCAAGTCACAGCCTTAGAATTCTATTAGTCTCCTAAAATGACTAAGGGAGACCAGGGTTTCTGTCGAAAAGGAAGAGGGAAAATGTGATCAAAGTACCAACTCTCATCATGATGACAGGGACCAAGCTCGAGTCACCACCATCTCCCTAACACCCAACACACTCCAGGTGTCTAGAAACATCTCCTGTCTAAGCACGCATTCCAGAGTGTCGGCAGCTCCAAGGGACAATGTCAGCCGCTGCTCTGAAGAAGGCAAGAAAGGACAGATGGATGGACATCAAGGAATTTGAAATTAGGTCATCAAGACACGGTACTTTCCATGTGAAAGGCCTTGGACAGAACCAGTCAGAGAAAATTCTCACCCCTTTATCAAAGATGGGTCAAAAGTCATCCACCAGGAGCATACGCCTGTCTTCCAGGTGGAGGTTATGAGCCAGGCGTGGGTCCATGTCAAAAAGGGCATTTTTACTCACTAACTGCAACTCGAGCTCGACGTCAGAAGATCAAGTAAGAAATTAGCCAACGGACAGTGAACAATAATGCGTTGGTAGCTGGTGGGCCACGCCTCCCCAGCTTCTCGTTGGCTGAACTGAGTTCTGGCTCCAGTAATATCTTGGTTCCTTCAGTTCAGCTCATTCCCCCAGAGGACTCTGACCCACTCTGGAACGAAAGGACCTTTGCCAGCAGTCTCATAATTGGGAGGGAAGGGAGAAGCAGCTGGAGAAGTGATCGGGACGCATCAGGCTGGGTCCACAGTCCCCATCCATCCCCAGTTCTCTGCCCGACTCCCGCCAGCAAGAGAGATGCAAAGCACCAAATGCAGGAGGAGGGCTCTCATGGGTCTCCTCTCCTGGTCCAGGGACCCCAGAGAAATGAGAGGGAGCTCTTCTCCTTCGCTATCCCCTTTTTTTTCATCTCCGGTGTGTGTCCATGAGTAAAACGCCACCCCGCCACCCTCCAGGAGCCCCAGAATCCCAGTGCACAGGGGCTTGGGACTACCCTTAGGAATTAGCCAGCCCAACACCTTCGGATGGGGAAACTGAGGCCCAGCAAAGGCACAGGGGTTTGTCCAAAGGCGGGAAGTGGACAGTGACGAAATCACAGCCCTTAAGCAACAATGGGCA
The DNA here is from genome assembly GCF_022355385.1 of Mustela nigripes. Classification (NCBI taxonomy): domain Eukaryota; kingdom Metazoa; phylum Chordata; class Mammalia; order Carnivora; family Mustelidae; genus Mustela; species Mustela nigripes. Next base: position 130,605,664 of record NC_081563.1, read on the forward strand.
CAGGCCAATAACAAAAGAGATGCTTTCGAGGAGAAAAGCTCAAGGTCATTAAGTAGAGACAGCATGACCTGCTTCCCGCAGGCCTGAGGGAAAGTCCTAGCCGGTAAGATGTCCTCCAGGTCACACCAGCCACAAAGGTTCAAGCGCTTCTTCTCAAACCCATCCCTGGTCCCCCCATGCCTCCAGATACCATGTGAGCAAGTGCAGCCGCCTGAAGGCCCTGCAGGACCTGTTCCAGCCTCCACAGGCCCCATGTGCACGCCCCCCGCCCCCGGGAGGAGTGACAGCTATTGTTTCCAACACTGTCTGCACGCAGGGCACGGCTCACAGCGCCTCGAGGGTTTGGACCCATCGAATCCGGAAGCCTCTGCCACAGATCTGATCATCACCCCCGTTTGATAGGCGAGGACACGCAGGCCCCGGCCGGGGGGAGGCAGAGCTGTAGGTGGGGAAGCCAGATCGCAGCCCAGCCAAGCCTGGAACCGTGCTCCTTCTCCCATGGACATTGAGTGGTTTCAGATGCCCTTGTAGCTCCTCTGCGGAGCGAATGGAGGACACATGGCAGGCATTCCAGGTGGCTCAACCCTCAAGACTGAGCTGCATCTCTCCTGGGGAAGCCAAGGCACAGAGGCTCACAGCACCCGTGGCACCCCAGGCAACCCCCGACCGCCACCGGACTCCCCGCAAAAGCCTATGTCTGGCTCCCCTGCTATGACCTTTTTTTCCTTACTCCGTTCCCTAGTGCTCAGCCACTGGTCTGCACGTTTGGAGTTAAGATCATTGCAATAAACGATGGCCAACATCTAAGCACTTGCTGGGCCAGAATGCTTCTTCGGAGAAGGCGAGGCCCGTCAGCAGATGATCGGACATATGCAAGGTTGTCAGCTCAGACATACCAGGGACCAGCCTCCAATGGAAAGCGAATTCTGACCCACGCCATAAGGCGGATTGACCTTGAACACACACGCTGAGTGAAACAGGCCCGACACGGGACACTATTCCGTAATCCAATTTTAGGTATCCCCCCTTTTAGGGAGCATGTGGAAGGCATACTCAAGGGAACTGGTCTCCGTGAGAAGTGTGTGGTTTGCAAAATACCTCAAGACCATTTCCCTGGGCTCGTCTTCCCTTCCCCCACCCTGGCTGCCGCAGCGCACAAGTCCAAAGTACACAGAACTGGCAAATTCAGACACAGAGAGAAGAACACAGGTTACCAGAGGCCGTGGGAGAGCACGGTGGGCAGGAGGGGGTTACTATTCAATGAGGACACAGCCTCTGTTTTGAAAAATAAAAATATCCTGAAAAGTGATAGTGGTAACAATGATGGTACCCCGCGGAGAGATTTAATGCCACTGAAGGTTTCGCTTACAAATGGTTACAGGGATCAATATTGTAATTTGTATATTTCACCATGATTTTTTTTTTAAAGCTATTGGCCTCTCCCTAGAGACCAGGCCTGTTTTGTGGCCTGTAGGGTGGGGTGGCTTTTTTGGAGGTTTTTTTTTTTTTTCATTAGCTGCCACCATTTCAAAATGAGATTTCACCTAAAAATGCAGACTGGGCTCTTAGAGGAAAAAAAACCAAATTCATGTGATCTGGCCATTCCGGACACCCACACAAGACCCTGGCCTCTTCAGAGGGCACTGTGCTCCCCATTCAACCACAGCACCGCCTCCCCAGCCCCCACATCTCTCCTTTACTTCCCATGCCCCACCCCCCAGGGGCCTCCGAGAGAGGCAGGTGCCGCCTTGCAAAACGGGGGGAGGAGGGGTCAGGTTTCTGCAGATCCTCCTCTACTGGGATGCGTCTGAGGCCTTCCCCAAGGATGCTTGACATTTTGGCCAGAAAACACCACCATCCAGTATTCTCCTGGTCAGAGACCTTCTCTGCTACTGCATCCCGCGGGCCCACAGCAAGGACCCCCTGCTGTCAGGATGCGAAAACAACTAGCTTTCCTTCCTCCGGGACCCTAGGCCCTCCCTTTGCTCTGAGGACTTGACCTTTCTTTTCTTCAGAATCAGGACCACGTGCCCAGGACGTGGCCCCCAGGGTGTCCACAGGGTTTTCCCCAGATTCAGGTGCAGAAGGATGTCCCCATAACGTTAAGCCACTCACCTAAAAACTCTCCCTCCCTCCTGCCCCCTTCCTGTGGGCTTCAGGAGGAGCAAACAGGACCCACCAGGCAGGACCTCCCCAGAGGCCCATGCAGCAAGACGGCCTGTGCCCTCACCCCTGGCCTGGGGGGCCTCCATGCAGCGTGGTGCCTAGAGCTCTGGACAGCAGGTCAAGGAAGAAAAAGCCCGTGGGGTCGAGGGGGCAATGCCTGTTCACTCCAGGGCTCCCTGTGGGGCCTTCAGCTACATGGCTACTGTAACCCCAGCCGTCTCCAGCATGTTCTGCGGCCAGAACAGACTTGCCCTCTGCAGCACCACAGCACTATTTCGTTCCTGTGAACCCCAAACCCCAGAGCAGACAGACCCAGCTTGGAAACCCTGCATTTTTAGTGAAATCTCATTTTGAATGGCCGCACTGCATTACAAAACCTCTAAGCCCCCCTACAGGCCATACTACAGGCCATTCAGGGTGAAAGCTCAGAAAAGGCATGTTCCTTCTCTCAGCCTCTTATCCAAACTACGGGGACAATCATAGAACCTGTACCCCTACAGATGTGTTCCCAACAGACACACAGCATAGGAGAAATGTGTGGCAGATGGTGGTGAGCAGCATTATTATGGATCATGGCAACACGTTCTTTCCAATACTGTCTTATCATTTTTTGCATATATTCCACAATGCGTCACTATTGAAAAAAACCACAAGCATATTTTAATCAGAAAATAATACACATTTCTCTGATTATAATTATAAATTATAAATACCCTGGCCTGCGGGCATGAGTGGAGGGAATTCACAAAGGGACAGCGTCTGTTAGAGGAGGCGGGTGGACATGGTGTCTGACTCCTTTCCTTTAGGATGGGCCTTTTCACCATGACCTCAACTTTAAAGAAGAGAGACAGCTCACAGAAATGAAAAATCAAAACCTAAATCATGGGTGCCTAGGTCAGTTAAGGCTCAGTCAGTTAAGTATCTGACTCTTGGTTTCAGCTCAGGTCTTGATCTCAAGGGTTTTTGAGATGGACCCCTGCATCAGGCTCTGCGCACAGTGGGGAATCTGCTTAGGATTCTCTCTCTCTCTCCCTCTGCCTCTCCCCATGCACATCTTCTCTCTCTCTCTCTAAAATAAATATATAAATCTTAAAAACAAACAAACAAAAAAAAAACCCTAAATCATGAGCCAAACCCAGGGGCCCAGTTTCTTCCTTTTGTCTTTAAGCCTCAGAAGCCCAGATAGCAGCTTTAAAAGTCTAGCCTTGTTGTTCCCAACAAATAAGTCCCCAAGAGGAATTGAAAGCTGACACTGCCATCCCCAATTTTAGGTAGCATGTGGAAGGCATACTCAAGGAACTGGTCTCCATGGGAAGTGTGTGGTTTGCAAAATACCTCAAGACCATTTCCCTGGGCATGTCTTCCCTTCCCCCACCCTGCCTGCCGCAGCGCACAAGTCCTGGGGTTTCACCGAGAGAACACACTAATCCCATCCTCTGAATTGAGCTTCCAGGAGGCTGAGGAACTTACCATAAATGCTGGCAGGTTTCTCTGCCTGAACCACCTGCCTCTATGTTCAAGCTCAATCATTGCTCTTTACTCGCTGTGTGGCCTTTGAGTAGTAGCGTAACCTCTCTGTGCCTTAATTTCCTCATAAGCAAAACGGTCGAGTTCATTCACTGATTTCAGAGAGTTGGCACAAATTCAAGTAGATTATATATGTAAGATGCTTAGTAAAATGCTCAGCCCATAGTGAGTACTGCTGTGATTATTTGAGAATTTGGTGTTGCATAGGTCTAACTCTGGGGGGAATGAACTGGCTGGTAGTCTTGACCCAAGTGTTCTGGTGGGTGTCTTCATTCTTCATTTCATTACATTGCAACACCTCTCTCACTCTGAACGGATAAAATGGCCACAGAAAGTGTTCACTGACAGGGGGCTACGGTAATGACACGCCCGTCATCTTATGTATGGAAAATCGGGCACATCAGGTCTAAGAATGCTGGGCAGCACTTACAATGAGAATGATCTTATTCTTTGTGCTAGAAACGTATCCCCTTCCTATTAAAAAGCAGGAACTGGTAAGTAACACAGCCCAGTGTGTATGGAGCAGACTCAAGGAACACGTGCCCCTGCGGCCAGACTGGACAGACTAGCCCAGGAACCCACATCTTCTATAACGCTGTTCTAGAACCTGGCTGGAAGTACATTGCATGCATTTTTTTTTTTAAGATTTATTTTATTTATTTTAAAGTAAGAGAGCGCAGGGTGTCGGGGCAGAGGGAGAGGGAGAGAGAGTCTCAGGCAGACTCCGGACTGAGCACAGAGCCCGACACGGGACTAGATCTCAGGGCCCTGAGATCACAACCTGAGCAGAAACAAGTCGCACACTTAAACTGAATGCACCACCCAGAGGTTCCCACATGGCGTGCATTTTTTAGTGTTATTTATTTATTTATAAGAGAAAGCTTTTTTCCTGAGGAAAAAGTATATTACAACTGCTTGTTGATCTGCCTATCTCCCAGGGCCCCTCTGGGGCTGCCGTCTTGGATGGAAGCCAGGTGTAGACCAGAAACACTGACCAAGCTCCCACTGCACAGCGGGCCCTGTGCAGGTTGCTAGACCATGGTACAAGCCCCACATGCCTTCCCGGCTCTAGCCAGGCCCACCAGAGCTCCCAAGTGCGAACCCGAGGTTCTTCACCTCTCCTGGGACGGGAACTCTGCCTCCTGCCTCAGTTTACCTCCAGCCACACGGGCCGTCTCCATCTCCCCAACAACCACACTTGCTCTTCTGCAGACCTCACTCAGACCAGGGCCTTCCCGGTCCCCCTTGATCTGCCCCCCATCCGCTCCCATCCTCTGATCTCATTTTCTCAGCCTACTGGCTTTCCGTCTCCTTCCCCTGCTAGAGCAGCGCCACGCGCCTGTCTGGTTCTCTGCTTCATCCCAGCAGAACTGTTGTCTGGCACGTAACGAGTGCTCCGTAAACACCAGTGGACTAAAGGAATGAGGGGACCTCAGGATTTCCCAGGGCTTGGCCCACAGCCAGACACTGGCCTCACCAGCATAAAGACCTTGCAAGGAGAGACTGCAGAACCCTTTGTGAAGAATCCTCTCTGGGACCTGCGTGACGGGGAACGCACCTGGAGTGACGCTGCGGACATTGACTCACGGGCAACCCAAGCAATGGAGCCGAGTTGTCTGCAACCCACCCCCTGGCCCAACCTCCAGGTCCGGGACTCTGGGAAAACCTGCCCAGAGCAGAAGAGGCCCCAAGATGACCAAGTCTGCTTCTGCTGCTCTGCGCCGAGATGAGATGAAGGACTCCAGTCCCTTGAGCAGATGTTTGGGCAAATTTCCTCTGTCCTAAATTAACAGGGACTGGCAGCCAGCATGGAAAGGGCCCTTCCAAGTCTTACTCAGAGGGGAAGAGAAAAGAGCCAGGTTCTTTGGGCAAAGGGGCTGGGTCTCGAAAAGACTTAGCAAGACTTTGCAAGAATGAAAAAACACAGGATGGAGGGTGGGCATGGTTCAAAGAACATTCTAGGCTTGGTGGCAACCTGGCCACGGCGCCGAAGGAACGCACCCCAGGAACCAGCGCGTCTGCGGACTCACGGCCCCTACCCGACCGTTGCTTTATGTCCGCTTTTGGACGTTCCTGAACCCAACGCGTCAGGAAGTGGGAGGCTGCGCGCTGGCTCCGGGCTGGGGTCTTAGCAGTCGGCCTGGATGGGCTCCTGCCAGCCCTCGAAGGAGGAATAAGGGAGCTTTCAGAAGGAGGAGAGCAAACCCAACCTCACGCAGGCCGTGAGCACGCCCCGGGCTCCAGGCAAACGGGGAGGAAATCAAAGTGTCAGTTTGCGTTAGGAAATCATGTGTGATGCTTCCCAGTCCCGGCCCTGCTTTTAAAATTAGCTAAATGAAGATGGCTGCAGTCCTTCTAGTCCGCCCTTACGACTGCTGACTAGCAGAAAAATGCATACTCCCTGGGTGAAGGGGCTTAATGAGCCGAGCAGATGGGGGTGGGGGCTGGGGGGGAGGGGTGGGCAGGAGGGTCCCGGAGCTGAGGACTTCACCCCCTGCCATGGTACAGCTGCCCACATGTCCTCGCTGGGCGGTGGAGAGGAAATGCCCTGATTCCCAACACCCCACTTCTCTCCCGATGCCCCAGCACCCCCTTGGTGGGCTCAGTAGCGCCTCTCCCCCCCCTCCCCGTCCCTGCCATCCCCACCCGGACGACTGCAGTGGAGGCTCACAGCACCTTCCACTAGTTCCCCCGCTACCCTTGAGGCCATCCTTCATCCAGAATGCCGCCACAGTCTTACAAATTAGATACAAATTAGATCATGTCACTCCCCGTTTAGGACAAGAGCTCCCAGTTACTTTTGCAACAAAATCCAAACTCTTCTCTGTGTCTACAAACCGGGGCATGACCTGAGCCCCACGCGCCCCCGCTCCACCCCAGAGACCTCTCCAGGCTTGATTGGTGCCATCTGCCCCACACTCTCGCACTGCCCCCACGGCCTGGACCTGCTTTCATTTCCTCAAACACCCCAGGCTCGTCCCCATACTGGGACTGAGGCACCAGGCAGTTACTTCTGCCTGAGACCCTCTTCCCACAATCTGTGCAGCTCCCTTTTTTCTGCCTTTAGGCTTCTGTGCAAAGCCACCTCCTCAGGGAAGCCCTCCCTGATCCCACTCTCCAGGGTTGCTAGATTTATTAAATAAAAATATAGGACATCCAGTTAAATATGATTTTCAGAAATCAGGGACTTCTTTTTTACTACAAGTATGTCCCAAATCCCGTGCCATTGCATGGGACATACTCATACCACAGACCCATGTTGTCTGAGATCTGAATTTCACCGAGCCTCCTATATTATATCCCCTCACCTCCAAGCCCTTTGTCTAGCTCCTCTGACCTGGCTTCACTGTCTTCAGAGCACGTTCCCCATCTCGGAGTGGCCTGCTCACCAGCAGGCCTGAGGCTGGCCACCTGCTGAGCACAGGGACTTCCTCTGTAATGGGTCCCCAGTGCCTGGTGCCATACCTGCACATAGTAGGTGTTCAGTAAATACCCGGGGAGTGTTATGGAAGCTGAGGAGGCTAAAAGAGCATCACTGGGTTGTTTTCCACAAATGCTGGACTTCTGCCCATCTTTCTGCCCCTCCCTCCGGAGGGGCAACACTTCTCAGTCACCTTCGGATGGCCCCCAACCACTGCGTCCCAGCCCATGGCTCTGGGAACCAGGAAGTGGGGGTTTGGGACCCAGCCCTCCACCCACAAGCTCTACCACCTCAAGGAAGTCTGTCAACCTCACCATGTGAGTCAGCTTCCCCACCTGTAAGATGGGGGCAGGGAGTGGCCATCAGTCAAGCTCCCTCCAGCTCCTGGGGGAGGCCATGGCAGCGGGTGTGGGATGGCATGAGGGAGAAGAAGAGAAACTTCCCTGAGCCCAGAGACTCTTCTCTCGGACATGAAACCAACACAGCCCCACCCCCCTGCCTCCACGTCAGCAAACTGAGCTCCCAGGGCACGTGGAAGGTCAGCTGACATCTTCTGAGCACCTACTATGTGCCCGACACTTTTAGATCCCTGATCTCCTTTCATTGCTGAAACACCAGGAAGCCCACATCTCTAGATGGGGAAACTGAATCCCGAAGCACATAATATGGGACCTATCCAGACTTTGAGCCAAGTCTGCTAGATGATCCAAACTCTAGCCTGCTTATACCTTAAATATGTACAATGTTTATCTTTTAAAAGGAGCATGGCACCAAAAATGTAGAAAAAATACAAAAGGGTGTTTATTAATAAAAGAGATTATGATTTTCTTGTGGGTGTGGTGGCAGGGTGGGGGTGGCACTTCACCCTGCTAATTGCAATTTACATCAGACACTGGCATCAAGAATGATGTCTGATGGTGGAAATGCCTGAACCCAAGTTAGCTAGAAAACTCATTTCTCTGTGTCTTCTTTCAAAGGCTTCCAAACAGAATGAACTATAGGATTCTTTCACCCAGCAGCCTGTCCTTACAAGCAAGGGACTGAAAATGAGACCCTTTGCTCGATCTCCAGCAGGGCTTTGGGGCAACGACCTGGCCTCTAGCCTTGGAGGCCAGCTTTGCATCCCAGCCAGCTGTGTGTAAGGGGCTTCAGCCCAGGGGGCCGATGACACTGTGGACGTGAGTCACCAAGGGCAAAGGTCTGCAGGGCCTTAGTCATGCCCCAGCCCAGCCTGGAGTCTGACCTTTCCCAGAGGGAAGCCCAGTCTAGAGAGACTCCCTCACCAGGTCTATTGTTTTAAAAGAAAACGCCACATTGGGCAAAACCAAACCCGCGGAGGAAAAACAGGTGGCAGGAGCAGATGCCTTCTTTCAGGTGGTTCCAAGGTTTCTAGGATACTAATTCGTGGAAAGATACTTAATTTAGCAAAAAAATTTTATTTTAAGCATGTGCATTTATATTTATTAAACAAAGCTCAAAATACAACCTTTGGGAACCTCCAAGTAATAAAATGACTCATATTAGGATGTGATGACTCAGTGGGAAAGAGGGAATGCCGCCACCCACGCCTCCTTTCTAAAAAATCAATTTGCCCTCTCAACAGGTGATGGGAGCCTCTGCCATCAGACTGTTCCAAGAAAATCGTCCAGCAAAACAAAACACAAATTCTCTTCAAACAATTTAAGTTTCAAAGCTGAGTAATCCGAGGCAGGCAGGTTTCCAACCTACACCCCCGCAGGACACCGAGAGCCAGGGAGCTACTTGGCTGGGGCCGGGGGCCTGAATTAAGAAAGATTTACCAGCTGAAAAATTCCAAAACCCTGTGTCATGTGGAGGAACCTTCCAAAACATTGGATCCCACCCAGAAGCGGCGAGTCGCTCAGAGCCATGGCAACCCTGTTTCCGCTGCCACATCACTTTTATTTTTGTGTCCTTAGATTTTTTCCTGTTTTGCAATGTTTTGCTGGGACCCCCAACTCCGCCTGAGGCCTGGGTGGCCGGGGGCCAGGGTTACCAGCTGAAGTCAGGAACGGCCTGGACTTTGCCTGAACTTTGCCTGGAAGGTTACACATTTTTTAAATTTCAGAGAATATATGAAGGCTTTTAGGCAATTACGGAGGATGGTAAATAGAGAAGATCCTGATTATCCTGTTTGGTTTTTCTTTGTCCTTGTGGATATGACTAGAAGTACTTCCCTGGGGGCTGTGTGTGTGTGGGGGGCTTGTTGATGATAAATGCCATTTGGGGTTTCCAGCTCTGTCATCAGCTACGGGCTGACCTGGGGCCTGTGGCTTATAGTCAGTTACCTAGACTATAAATGAGGATCATGTCACCTGCCTCTCGGGGCCGATGTGACATTTCAAGAGGACACCCATTCAACAGTATGAATGCCAGGGATTATTCTAGATGCTGCGGATACAGCAGCCAACACCGAGTCCCCACACTTGAGGAACGAAGAGTCTAGTGTGGGAGACCAGATAAACCAACAGGCAAGATAATTTCAGCTGTGCGAGGTGCCACCGAGAAAACAGAGCAGGACAATGGGACAGAAGGTGACAGTATTCAGGGGGTGGGGTGGGGGGGGATGCTGAACAACTTCTAAGCAGATGGGCAAGAAGGGGCTCGTTGAGAAAGTCACCTCTGTGCTGAGCCTTGAAGACACAGGAGGATGCAGCCTTGTAAGGAAATGGAGAAAAGGCATTCTAAGAGGAAGACAGCAAAAGCAAAGGTCCTGAGGCAGAAACCAGCATGGGGCGCTTGAGGGCAGAGTGAATACAGGTGTACCTACAGCCAAGTGAGCGAGGTGACAGCCCAAAAAGCTGAATTCAGAGGGATGGGCAATGGCCAGATCCTACAGGCTCCTGGAAGTCATGAAAATGATTAAAAATAGCAATAAAAATAATATAATAGTCATTATTATTACTGCTGCTATAAATAAAACACCATTTTCCAAAACACCAGGCTTTTCTAACTTAAGAAACACCATGCTGCCCCTCTCCTACTGTTTTTCCACCCTTCTCCAATATGTCATCCTGCTGGAGTGCAAGCTGCCAATCCCATTTCGGCCGACAGCTATAAAAAGAACGTTGGAGCCGGTGGTGCCGATGACCCAACTTGGGGGCTAAGATTAGCCCAGGAGGCTGTCACCTTTCCTTAATGTGAGAACCAGCTGGGGTTCCCCTTCCTTGGAAAACTTCAACCCGTTCCATTCCGCCCCGCCCCGCAGGGCCCTCGCCAGCCCAACTATCCATGGAGATGGGAACGGAGACGCGTTTTGGAAAAATGAAGTTGAGCAACAGGGATTCCCCCTGCAGAAGGCTGTCCCCGGGCTGGGAGGCGAGTGCTTGGGGTCAAGGGAGCAGGACCAACTCCCTGCGAACGCAAGATGCGCCCCCTGTCTGTTGGGGCCCTGAGGAGCCAGACATCCCCTGAGGGAGGGAAGCCCACCACTTGGAGGGGGGAGGGGAGCACAGGCACCTCTCTGAGACCCTTGCTTTTCTGCAGCCACCAATCCAGAAACCCTGTTCGTCCTGGATTCCTTAAGCTAGGTATGAAAGAGCTCTGCACGGGTCCTCTCGAACCCGGTGACCCCCCTGCAAAATCCAAGGGTCTGTGTCATCACAAAACGATTCACCTCAGTGGTTCAAAACAGCTGAAGGGACTTTGGGCAAATTAACCTGGTTTTGAGCTTCCTTAGACAGAAGAGTTCACATCAAGGGTGCAGATTCTAGAACCAGTCTGCCTGGGGTCGAATCCCACGCTGCCAGTTAGCAGCTGTGTGATCTTCAGGAAGTGACTTAACCTCTCTGTGCTCAGTCTCTCCTTAGGAAAGTTAGAAGAAGAGCTCTCTGGTAGGGTTGTCATGAGGGACCCAGTGACTTAGTACACACCAAGTACCTGAACAAGGCCGGGCGCAGGGCTCATCATTATTATTGTTTTTCAATGTCCCCCTGGTTCCATGAGGTAAAATCTGACTCATCTTTGTTATTCCATAGCCTAAGTATAATGATAATAAAGACTAATGTTTCATTAGCATCTATAATGTGCCAGGATCTGTACCCCCAACTCCTGTCATCTGCTCTTCTCTCGTGAGAAGCAAGTCCCCTGTATTTTACCTGAGGAGACGCGGGCTCGGAGAGGGGACAGGACTTACCAAGACGCCAAATGTCTGTTTAGTAAAACGCATATCATGGATTAGCCCCCAGGCCTCCTGAGCTCAAAGCCTGTGCTTGCCACCATGGCCTGAGCCATTCTGACCAGAAGGACAACAGCAAACATTCAGTGAGCAGCTCCCCGCTCCCTAAGGACATACTGCCTGTGTGCGCCCTCCACTTAACTCCCAGCAGGGGTGGGGGAGGGCGGCATTAGTACCTCATTTCAGAGAAAGGGAAACTGAGGCCCGGGGAGGTTAGACATGAGGACAATGCTGGCTGTGCCCTGTGGGTGAGCCGCCTCTCTTCTCCACGCTTGGCTGGCTGCCCCCCACGGGTCCCGGCTTAGAGGAGACAGTCCGTGGCAAGCGACTGTCAGAGAGCACAGACAGCCGCTAGTAGGCTTCCTTAGAGATCCCTCAGTTACTAATTAATTCCTTAATTACTCCTTATTCCTTATTGATACACAACTTTTCCGAGCTGAAGCAGACTGTTTTCCTCCCCCCAAGAGGTAAACTGTGAAATTTCTCCTGAAACCAAGAGAAAGCAAGCTGGAGAGGAAATGCCTTTGTTCAGTCACTCGACAAACAGGCGACGCCCCCACGCAGCGTCCCAAGTACCTGAGCTCCTGGGACCATGAAAGCTGGTTCCTAACTCTGTGAGGGACCTGGTAGGACCCGGCCTCTCTCCAAGCCACGCCGATCCCAGTTCCATCGGTGGCCCACCTGCCCCCGAGGGTACCTGCCAACCTGGGTGTGGGTAACAAGACACCTGTTTATTGCCCGCATTTCCCCTCTGCTAACAAGGGGTCATGAGCCCAGAGGCTTCTTGAGGGGCTCCACCGAACGTGCTCAGCGGTGTCCTCACACAGGAGGCCATCAGAGCTGGAGCAGCTAACGTGGGCTCCGTCATTTACACCCCACGCCTCCAGCCGGAGAGCTCGCCGTGACTCCCTATCACCTTACCCACGTGCTGGCCAAACCAAGGCCATGTCTCTACCTGGCACTGGGAAACCTCTCTGTTCTGGCCTCTGCCTGCTTATCTCAGCGTGCCAGCCACATCGGTTGGCTCTCTGATTTACAACAGCCCAGACAATTCTCGCAGCAGACACTGCCTTACATTGTTCCACCATCTGAAAAGTAAGCCTCTGACCAAGATGCTTAAAACTGGGCATGCCTCCATGAAGCCACCACACCAGGGAGCCCTTAAGTCTAAGAAATAATACCAAATAGCATTAGTTAATGTATACTGAGCACTAGGTACCAAGCGTTTTTTAAGTACTGAACGTGTAGGAATTCTTAATCCTATGACCATCTTATGACGTAGGATGGTCTTCATCCTCATCACACAGAAAAGAAAACTATTGCCCAGAGAGGTTAAGTAAGCTGCCTGTGGTCACACAGCTAGAAAACAGTGGTGCTGGATTTTGGCTGAAGGGCATGAGCTCTTACCTAGCTGACGAAAGGGATGGAGAGAATGTTGATCACTGTGTTACTTATAATAGCACAGAGCTGGGAGCAGCCATAGGCATAATAAATGAGTAACAGCTAACTGAAGTATTAGATAAACCTAGGATAGAATGCAATGTATCTGTTTAAATGTCTGCATCCCTAACCCCTCACTATACCACCTTGGCCCCTCAAACCCACGGTGACTGAGCACATACCCTTTAAACCACTTCCAAATCCACCCAAGGGCCACAGCCTTCCTTAATGTCATGCCTAGTCACAGAGCCAGCCCAACCCAACAGGAGGCATTGTGTGAATTGAGAAGAAACACCCCTTCCCCAGGACACCCTGCTTCCTCCTGCCAGTGGCTGTCTTAGTAATATACAGATTGATGACATACTCGTTTGAGTGGCAGTCCCTAGAGGAGACGCCCTTGTGCAGTGCACAGCCCTCACAACTGAACAACCTGCCTAGAGTAGTCTCTGTATCATCCTAAGGACAGTAAACAAACAAATATGAATATCACCTTAGAATGAACCTACTAAAATCACGTCCATTAAAGAAAAAAGTTAGGCTAGCATCCGTAACTATTAAATAAGTGCTTAACTTGAAATTTATCCTACTTCCTGGGGTGCCTGGGTGGCTCAGTCAGTGAAGCGTCTGCCTTCAGCTCAGGTCATAATCTCAGTGTCCTGGGATCGAGTCCCACATGGGGCTCCCCACTCAAGGGGAGTCTGCTTCTCCCTCTGCCCCTCCACCCACTTGTGCTTACTCTCTCTCTTTCAAATAAATAAATAAAATCTTAAAAAAAAAAAAAGAAATTTATCCTGCTTTAGATGATTCTCTTTTTACTATGTCTTCATTGGCAGAAGCTATTAATACCCAGCATATGGAACAAAGAATATACACAGCCAATAAGCAAAAACATCAAACCTCTCATAGCAAAGGAGTGTATAGTAAAGAGAAGCATCAATTTGGCAAATGTTTTTTAATTTTAAAAAAAATTGGTGGGTGCCTCGGTGGCTCAGGTCATGATCTGCCTTCAGCTCAGGTCATGATCCTGGGGTCCTGGGATCAAGCCCTGCAGGGAGCCTGCTCCCCCCTCCCCCACCACCTGCCTCTCTGTCTACTTGGGATCTCTGTCAAATAAATAAAAATAAAATCTTTTAAAAAATTAAATAAATAACAATAAAAATAAAATGGTACTTCTGCGATGGGATGAAACCATTCCTGACATGGTGGTGAAGGAAGTTCGAATGCGTAGATTTCCGGAAGGGAACTAAAGCTCTCAAAATGACTACACAGAAATCCCACTTTAGGAACAAACCCTGAGTACACAGCGACCGGCGCTCACATATACAAGATTAGTTCGTTAATCCTAACGGTGTAGAAGCTTCACTGCGGCACTATTTGTCATAAAAATACAAGTAGCTCCTGCTTACTGGCCCACAAGAAGCCCGGCACTCTTACGATGACTCAACAGGTATTAACCTAGTTAGCCTTCCCGACAACACTGTGGGGCAAGAACCTTTGTTATTATCATTCTGTGTATAAGGAACTGAAGAAACAGAAGGGGAGGTAACGTGCCTATGATCACAGAACAAGCCAGTGGCAAACTCGGCATCTGCACCCAGGAGATCCAGGGCCAGGACAAACTTACTCGCCATGTTGAATGGCCACCCCTTTGGATAATAGTAAAAAGTTGTAAAGTTTTACCTATGTTAAAAAAATAGTTGAAAAAAAAAAATATGGGAATTTGGGGTGGGGGTTCAACCTCATCATCCAATGGAACACCCAGGACCAGTGAGGACACATGGTCTACCATCTAGCATGGTCGATTCCCCCCACCGGGAACCGTAGGGACATCTCGAGCTGAGAAGACTAGAAAGCCCTGCCCAGCAGAACCGATCCCCTCAGGCGATGCTGTTTGCAAGAAAAGAAGACGGTGCTTTGATCTGGTGCTGGCGCACAAAGGAAGAGCTCAAAAAGCCCCCTGACCTGTGGTCTTCTCAGTAAACACGACTTTGGATTCGGCCGTGAAGTTCTGTCCGGTGAGGATCATCTGTTGGCCCCCGTAAACCAGGCAGCTGTCGATGTCCTGTCTCTCCACCATTGGCAGCTCATGGGCGGATCGCTGGGCTGAGGGCCAGAGAAAGAGAAGTCACTGGGACGGCAGGAGAAGTCCGCTCAACAGAGGCTTTCTGCTTTCACGGCCACCAAACACGCTCTGCACCCCCCCCCCCACTTTGTCACCTGTTGTCATGGCAAACATGGAACCATTGGCCCCAGCAACTGTGGGCTCTGGAAGTGCCATGTTCCTGCGAAAGGGCCCTCAGTCACTTGGGCTAGCTTGCTTTGAACCACACGGGGTTTTTTGTGAATCAAGGGATAGATGCCTGTTCACCTTATAGGAAGGTAAGGTGAATGAGATTTGATCTTTATTTCATAAAAGGGAAAGTCAACTTTTCCATAAGAGAGTCCCTTTGCCGGAGCGTACTCTCTCCTCATGCACTTGAAGTCAACAAATGCTTGAATGGATCATATGTGCTAAATGCTAGGGCCCAGTTCCTGCAGGGTTTAGACATACTTGCTCGGGAATTCACTGGGAATCCTAAACTGGGTCTGTGAAACAGCATGACGTTGTCCCATCACCTCTCTGACCTCGCTTTCTAGGACCCCCCCACCCCCACCCCACTGCCTCAGTTGTGTTCCAGCCAGTCTTCTAGAATGTTCTCAAAGTCTCTCAAACATACCCAGCATACTCCGATCTGCGAGCGCTTGCATTTCCTAGTCCCCCTCTCTGGAAAGTTCTTCCTGATTACCTGGGTGGCTCCGTTTCTCACTTCTTGTAGGTTTCTCCTCCGACATCCCCTTCTCCGAGATGTCTCCTTACCCCGTACCCCTCTAACCTCCCGCCTTGAGGTTTAAAACAGCAGTCCCTGCTCGCTCTCTCTCTCTCTCTCTTTCCTTCTCTCCCCTTTATCTTGCATTATTAGTTCACCTGTCTTTCAAAATCTCTCTCTACTAGAATGTAAGCCCAGGAGGGAGCTTTGGGTACTGCTGTAAGCCGGGGACCAGGAACGGTGCCTTGGACTTAGTAGGGGGTACTCAGGATAGACGGACTGATGGTAGGATTGATAGAAGGAGGCAGATACGGATACATCTCAATATATCTTTTTTTTTTTTTTTAAGATTTTATTTTTTTATTTGACAGACAGAGATCACAAGTGGGCAGAGAGGCAGGCAGGCAGAGAGAGGGGGAAAGCAGGCTCCCCGCTAAGCAGAGAGCCTGATGTGGGGCTCGATCCTGGGATCATGACCTGAGCCAAAGGCAGAGGCTTTAACCCACTGAGCCACCCAGGCACCCCCTCAATATATCTTCATACATACAAGCACATACCTATCAATCTCTCTGCATACACCTATATCCTCACCTGTGTCTATGATGAATGAAAGACAGAGAAACAGGACAGGCTTATGCTAAGCATGGGGCTATGATGATATACTTGAATGCTCCCAGCAACTTTTAGAGGAAGGAAGCATTAAAATTATTCACATTTGCCTAGGGAGAAAACTCCGGCTAAGCGAAGTCAGGTGACCCCTGAGCCAAGGGTGTGTGGTGGAACTTAGATCTGAATCCTTCTGGCTTGTCCAGCTCCAGAGCCCCACCCCTTGGTCACTCTATCTAGACCCTGATTTTTCTGGAGGGCTGGCTGCGGGAAAGAATGGAGACGCTCTCCAGCCACCCTTCCTAGGCAGGGGGACAGGCATGTCCCTGTCAGCAAGAGCAACCCGTGGGCTCAGGCCTCGCCTTAGCAGCGTGGGCTGCAGAGGCCGGCCCTCCCCTTGTGAGTCAGCCCAAGCTCCTGGCATTCCTCCCAAGCCTGAGAACTGGGCCGAGGGCCAGGCCTTTCCGTGCCAGGGGCCCGAGGACCTCCCCATCCGGGAGCTGTGGCAGGCAGCAGCCGCGTGAGGCTGGAGGCTCAAAGCAAACCCTTCCCTGCCGGCCGGGCCGCACCTCCAGGCAGCCGAGCATCCCCTCCATCTCACCTGAAACTGTCTCCTTCAGGAGCAACCACGCCCTTGGCAACATTTCAGGAGTCTGTTGTGGACCAGCCGGATGCTCCCGGCCACTTCACCTTGAAAGTGCAACCCAATGACTCATGGTGATCCCTGGCTGGTTTTACCACCTGCCAGGCTCAGCCCAGGGACCAGCCAGCCAGTGCTGTTCCAAGGGGCTGCCAGTTAAGAGTACATATTAAAAAGGCCTCACTGCAGAAGCTGCTAATTTCTCCCACATGGGCCGGGTTATTAATCCCTTCTTTCAATAGAAGAGTTTTGTATGACTTCCTAATTGAGCTGCCACAAATGGAGATTTATTAGCAGTGAAAACAGCAGTTGCATTGCCTGGAAAAGCAGGTCCTGACTTTTAAGATCTGCCTTTGATGAGTCTGGGGGACCGCTGGGGGCTTCTGGCCCCAGGCATGGGTGGGGAGGCGGCAAGAGCCGTCCCTCCCATTCTGCAGGTGGAAAGCCTGAGTCATCACTACTGGGCAAGCCAGCCATGGGCTCTCGGCCAGCCAGGCCGGGGACCAGCTGTGGCCGTGACTCTCGGCGCTGGGTGGGAGACTGGCCCCGACAGCTGGTCTGTGAATCACTGTGCATTGCTGTGAACCCGGCGGGCTCCTTCCCGGAGCAGCCTCATGGTGTCCCCCTGCAAAGCCTCGCAGTTTCAAGACACCCCCTTTTTCTTCCTCGGCTGCATTTGCATTTCCCACCCCTTCTCCTCATCGGCAGGAAAACATTCTTTTTTTAAACAATAGTTTAAAGAGAGAGAACAAGGGTCCAGCCCAGCTAACTGTACTTTCTCCGTTCCCCAGTCCTGAACGTGAGGCGAGAGCTGGGAGCACCAGCACCCCGGGGAGCTTATCAGAAAGACAGAGCCTCGGACGCCCCCCTCCACACACCCAGGAAACCCAAGCTGCGGTGCAACAAGGAAAGGGGAATCCACGTGGTTATTATCCACTAGCGAGTCTGAGAGGCGCTCCTGGCCCTGACGGCACATGAGAATGGGACCGGAAACTTACAGAACACTGACACCCAGGCCCTAACCCTAGAGCAGGGGCTCTCAGCCTGGGCGCTCCTGATGCGGGTACCGTCGGTGTGAAGATCAGCAGCAGCCCTGGTCTTCCCCACACTGGCTGCCAGCCGTACCCCTCCCCTGTGGACAACCAGCACTGTCCCTAGTCATAAAACTGGATGGCCCTGGGGAGGAGGGGGCCAAAATTGTCCCTGGTTGAGAACACTGTTCTACACATTCTGACTTCAATGTTCCAAGGGGACCCCAACAGAAATTTTTTTTTTTCGTTTTTTTAAATGACCTCTAAGAATTCCAGTGGGTCCCACCAGGTATGATCTGCCAGAGACCATCAATGGTAGGATAACGCAGGACCTGGGAGCCAGAGGAGAGTCCCTGGTTCACTGCTGCTTGGGCTCTGGGGTCCGAAAGACACGATTTCTAAGTCTTGTGTCGGCCACCTCCCTGCTGTGTGACCCTAAGCAAGTCACTTCACCTCTCTGGATCACAGATGCCTCCTCGGGAA
Organism: Mustela nigripes; assembly: GCF_022355385.1. NCBI lineage: Eukaryota > Metazoa > Chordata > Mammalia > Carnivora > Mustelidae > Mustela > Mustela nigripes. The sequence continues at coordinate 130,623,980 of NC_081563.1, forward strand.
AATGCTGTCCGCTCCTGCCCTCATAGGTCTGGTACCAACATCTTGGGAGAACATACTGCGTGTAAACGCGGGCTCAGGCAGTACAGAGTTGGCGAAATAGCAGATACCGATCACCCAGACATCCACCGACGCCCGGACGGACGGACCCGTTGAGAAACACGATTCAGCCGCGAGAAGGAATGAAGCATGCTACGGGCCACACCATGGAGGAACCTTGAACACGTGATGCTAAACACAAGGCCAGACACCAAGAGACAGCTCTTCTGGGACCCGCGGATACAAACCGCTCGGAACGGGGCGAATCCGCCAAGACGGAACACAGACAGGTGGTCGCCAAGGGCCAGGGAGTACAGGGCTCCTTTCCTGGGGGGTGGGGGCGGACAAGCTCTGGAACTAGAGGGTGGCGGTGGCACACCACGAGTGTCCTCTGTGCCATGGGTTTATACCCATTCAAGCGGGTCAAGCGGCGCAGTCTGTTATGTGTATTTTATCACAATAAGAAAAGTGTCTTATGTAAGACAAAAGCACTGAGGCAGCGCAGGGCCCACGGTAACCGTTCGAGAAATGACTTTCTCACTGTCGACTTTCAAAATGCCACGCTTTCTTGCTTAGCCCTTTCCAAAACATTTTCTCATTTGTTCTCTTTTTTAACCCTTCAGGGACAGCCCTACTGGAGCACAGACCAAGACACTTAATGTCTCTTAGGCCAGAGAGGAACAGACACCCAGCTCCGGCGCCCTCGAGGGGCAGCCCTGCACAGGTCACACCCTGGTCCTAGTTCGGGGGGTCCTCGCGTGGGGGTCCTCTAAGCTTGGTTCCCCCTCTGGGCGTCGCGACTGTTCACAAACCCACCTCATGGGCCGTTCCAAGACTCCCATAAGAGAACCCACAGGAAAGGTATGTGGCTCAGTCAATTCCAGCCAGCAAGGCTACGGATACGAGACCCTGTAGTAGAGTCTCCAGCAGTTTCCATGCGCCAGGCGCAGGCTAAGCATGGCTGCCTCAGATGCTGCATTTCACCCAGCCTGCGCCCCCCACGTCCACCTGCCGATGCACGCTACTGAGCGGGTCACTGTTGCTCTTGGTGGATCCCGACCCAGAAACTGGATTGCTCAACCTCGACTGGCGGAGTTGCTCAAGAGAAGGCTCCCGGGTCCCCTGCCGCTGGGCCCCCTGGTTGGAGGAGGCGCCTGATAATCATACAGGTGCTCAAACCACACCCTCCATCCCCGGCACCCAGACCGCCTAGAATTTGCAATGGTAACAACCCTTCCAGGCGACTTGTTACACACATCTGTTTGAGCGCCAACTCTGACACTTATAGAGGCCACCTGAGGACGAGGGGACCTTCTCCAGGGGATCCCCCAGCATCCTCAGAGAGCCCGGAGGTAAAGCAAACAAATCCAATTAGCCTCTGAAAGAGGAACTGAAGAGAGGCAAACAGCAACCAAAATTACCCTCCTGGGGTCCACTTCCTCCTCTCTCTCTCTCTGATGCAACCTCTCACACCGATGGCTGCTAATTGGACCATCCAAGACCTGCGAGAGGGCTCACAGGAAGCCCAGGTGTGCACACCAACCCCCATCAGTCCCCACTGACTCTCAATGGGCCTCTCAACCACTAGAAATTCCGGACCATCCAAACCAAGAGCCGCCATGTCAAAGCCATCCTGAGGGCTGGGCTGTCCCTGCGGGTGAAGTCGAGAACGTTCTGCTCCAGCGCAAGCTTCTAGGTGGCCCCACCAAGAAACCCCCAGGCTTCCCTCCTGCCCCCAGATCCCGGCAGGTCATAAAGGGGTTCGGGGCTCCTGGGTTTTATGGGCTCTGAATCAACAGGGCACTGCTGGTTTTAACCAGTTCGGGTGTTTGCTTTTCTGCAAAGGTGGCTGGTGGGGAGCAGAGCAGGCAGCGGCTGGGGGAGATTCGCACCAGCTCAGGCTGGTGCGGGTCTTGCCTGCGTCAGCCTGGAAACGGGACGTTACTGCTCGCCTGTCTACAATTCACCCGTCATCAGGGTATGTGGCCAAGAATTACGATCTACCCGAAAAACCTCAAGAGACAGGCAGGAGAGGCTGGTCCGGGCAATCTGATTCTGCAGAGTGGCTGGATTCGGCTAATAATAGCAAGTAATTACAGCTGACAGAGAGTGCCTTGGATTCTAAGCACTTTACACGCATGTATTTGTTGATACCATAAAACACACATGAGGAGGCAATTTAGGGTTGTGGATAAAAGGATGCTGCCACGTCAGTGCTGGAGCTCAAAGCCCAGCTTGGTGGCTTCCGAGCTTTGGCACCTGGGGCAAGTCACTTCTCTCTGTCTCCCTTTTCTCATCTATAAAATGAAAATAATCATAGTACCAACCCCATAGGGCTATTTGCAAATTAAATGTATCAGTGCGTGGGAAGCGTGTAGCATTTTGACAGGCTCACTGAACCTTAGTTACATTTATTTTTACTGCTGAGCTTCAAGGGACCACTAAGCAAGAATCATTCCCATTTTGTAGCTGGGAGCACTGGGTCTCCCAGGGGAGAAGGGGTATGCCTGAGAGCTCACAGCTAAATAAGGCAGACAGACCGACCATGGGATTCTACTACCCGGAGGGGACCCTTTTCAGTAAAGGCTTTCCCGCTGGGAAAGCCACCAGCCAGCCTAGGCAAGAGGGGACAGCGGGAGGGGGCCAGGGAGGGGCCCCCATCAGTCTCATTCCGGGCAAGCACTGGCCACCCCTGGCCGCAGTGCACCAGCTGCTGTCCACCCTTCTTGTCTCTACAGCAGGCTGCCGTCCTTGGCTGTGAGCCCAGCCCAGCTCAGAATACAGTGCTGACGCAGGACTCGCCTGAGACCGGCCCCTTAGGTCCCTCAGCCCCTGCCGTGATGATTCCGGGGTCTTCCCTGGGAAGTGGGAGGCGGAACAGCAAATCTCCCTGAGTGTGGGGTTCAACTCTGCGCGAGACCTGTCGGCACTCACCCCGTGGGAGTGAGGTGTAGAGTGCACAGACACGTGGGGCCCGTGGCACACACGACCATCTTCTCACTCCGGACCTCGGGCAGCCTCAGCTTTCCCATATGGAATACGGAGCAGTAACATAGTTCCCTGCAGGGCTGGTGGGTTTCATCTCCCCGAACTCACAAAGCAGGAGGGCCACGGTGGACACTATGACCTCTCCTTGCTCAGAAAATCACGCTCCCATTCCAAAGTGCTAAGAGGCGGCCCCATCAGATGATTCCCTCCCTGAGGGCCACATGACCCTCCATCTGACTGCCGGATGAGCTTTCTGATCGCTGCGGGCCTCAGCCAGCCTGCACGGACAGAAGGACACAGGTGTCACCCCTGGCTCGGCCCCTCGCCTTGCCAGGCACAGCTGCAGCAAATCACAAAATGCTTCCACACTTCCGCCCACGTGAAAAGCAGCTCCGAGAGGACAGCATTTCACGCCTCCAACGCTCACTGGCACTGGTCAATGTTTCTGAATGAATGGATGGAGCAAGTCTTTCGGGTGAGCCTAGCGAGGCCATGAGGAGGCTGGAAACAAGTTAATACACGTGAGAGCCGTGGGCACATGGCAGACTTTGAATCAGGGCGGTTTTGCCTTCCCTGCCCTTGCGTGACTAGCTCCGTGAGGGGCCATAACCTTCCATCAGATAACCATAGGGATCAGCAGGGTAGCCTCCCAATCTTGGCCCCCTCCCCACTAAACCTGGCCACCTGACACTACTCACCACCCGGCCCACGCACTCCATAGGCCAGAAAACCACCCAGGTCCCTTCTCAGCAGCAGGGGGTGCTGCTTGGTGCCCACTCCCCAAACCCGTGTTTGTTAAACTCCCACACCTGTCTGCTGCTGCCTCGGCTGTGGTCTCTTGGCAGCGACAGAGTGGCAGGCAGAGGTGTATGCAAAGCTGCTGTGCAAAACCACGGGAAGGGTGGCCAACCAGCAAGTGTGGGGCATACCACGGGAGAGGCACTCGGTTATCCTGCTGGGGTTTCAGCTGGCAACTACTGTAGGACACACACACACACGCATTTAACCCCCAAGAAATAGGTATGGCTACCATCCCCATTTTACAGATGAGAAAACTGAGGCACGGAGTGTTAAGGAACTTCCTGTGACTACCTAGCCACTAAGGAGCAGAGGCAGGCTTCAAACCCAGGCCCAGACCTCATCACTGCCTGAAACTGCTTCCCCCCATCCCATACGTTTCTGGTGTTTCTGAAATGTGGTTTCTTGGTCCTTGCTTAAAAGTCTCCCTGGGCAGCAGGGGCTGAAAAAGGCCTGGCCTAGCCACCTTCTGTCCGATGCTCAAATTCCCTCCCAGATTTACGGCTATAGCAGCTCGGGAATAACCTACTGCTGTGGGTAGCTGGGCACCCACAGGCCTCTGAAGTTGCTGAGCTGGTCTCCTGGGTATATGAGAGGATGCCAGTTTGGGGGTTCTGGCCTAAATTAATCTTTCACCCATGCTGTCATTCCACGTCCAGCACGATGTGAATGTCATCTCTGGTTTGGCCCCCTACTAGTTGTGTGACCATAGGCAATTTATTCAGCTTCTCTGTGTTTCTGTTTTCCCAGCTGTGAAATGGGAACAGATACTGAGTACTGAGTTCCCCGTGTTTTTGATGATTCAGCAGCAACATGGAAAGTGCTGGACTCACAGCAGGTGTCTGGTAATTGTTCTTCTTCCTTTACCTCTTCCCTGCCAGGTCCCTGTTGTCGCTTTTTAAGTATTTATGAACATCTATGTGTACCAAACAAGTTTGAAAATACAGATCCCATCATGTTAGTCCCCTACTTGGACCTCAAGGCTTCCCACTTCACTTGGAATAAAATCTGAGACCCCAGCTTCATCTCCAGAGCGCTCCTGACCTCTAGTCACTCCATACAGCCTCCCCAGCTGCCCTTCTGTTCCCTGAAGACCTGGAACTTACCCTGCCCCAGGGCCCTTGCACTTACTGTATTCTTCAGCTGGGCCATGCTCCCCCACCACTCAGGCCCAGCTTAATGTGTCACCTCTTCCAAGAGGGTCTCCCCTGATCGGGCATACCCAAGTGTGCTGGTCCCCACCCCTAAGTCACCAACACATTGTCTTGTTATTTCCATCACCACACTTAGCTGTTTGAAATGATGGTTTTCATTACTTGTTTATTGTTGGATTCCCTGCTAGAGTGTGTCTTCCACAAGGGCCAAGACTTTCTTTCGATCACTGTTTTATCCCTAGTGCCTAGAACAGTGTATCATGCACTCCAAACATATTTCTAAGTGGTAAAATCCACATTAAGAAGCCCATATGAATTAGGTGGGTCCTCTCGGCTTCTGGCAGAAGCAGGTGGACACGTTAAGCATCTTTGCTTTCTGAAGCAAATGAGGGAATATGCCAGGCTGGTCCCACTGATTCTAAGGACATTCACGAGGCAATCCTGCGCGATCACCCATCTCCCAAGCCAGACCTAGGGGAGTGAGGGGGAGCAGCGAAGGCCTACTAAAGAGGGAAGGAACACAGTTGGGTGTTCCAAGCTCTTGCTTGCAGAAAAGGGCATATAAAACAAGCAGACTTCCAGACGGTGAATGATGGACCCCGACCCTACCTCACACCATACAAAAAATTAGCCTGAGATGGAGTGTATCCCTAGACCTAAAAGCCATAATCAAAAAGCTTCTAGAAGAAAACACAAGAGAGTATCTTTGTTCCCTTCAGACAGGTAGAGGGATTTGTTGGGGGGGGCTGCAAAGAGCACTAACCCCAAAGGAAAAGAAAATGGTAAATCAGGACTTCATCAAAATTTATCAATGCCCATGAGAAGACACAAATAAAAAAATAAATAGGCAAACCACGGACTGGGGAAAATATTCATAGTACATACATCTGACGAAAGACTCCTATCCAAAACAATTGCCATCCAAACAATTGGTGCGTATTAACAACAAAAGTCTGAGATTTTTGCCAATAAAAAAATGGGCAAAAGCTTTGAATGGACACTTCATCAAAGAAGACACAGAAACAGCCCAGAGGCACACCACCGGCACTCAGCACCCTGACTCATTAAGGAAATGCAAATTGTGCCCAAGGGGGGGTAGACTTCAGGCTCCCCGGAATTATAAAATGATTTAGGAAACACTTAAATTGGAACACATCCTTTCCCCATGAAGGGGTAATTCCATTTCTAGACATCCACCTGGGAGAAGTTGGAAGCACTTGTCCACAAAAGACCCAGAACGAGAAGGTTCATGGCAGCCTTCTCCACAGCACCCGAACCTGCCAACAAGCCCAGCGTCTATCAATGGAAAATAATCGTTAGAGTCGCACAACTGAATAGTGCTCGGCGAGAAAAAGGATACACTATCGAGTCATGCCATAAGCGCAACGGATCTCAAAATCACGGTGCCGAGCAGAAGCGGCCAGCCCCAGGAGCCCACGCTGCAGAATTCCATCAAGTAAGTACCAGAACCGGCAAAGCCAATCTACGGTGACGGGAATGAGAAGAGAGGTGGCCTGGGTGTGTGGGAGTGGGGAGGAGGCGCTGGCGGGCGGGGAATGAGGGCCCTTCCAGGAGGCAAGGAAATGTCCTGTGTCCCGTTTTGAGTCGTGGTCACACAGGTGCTGGGAATTGTCAGAAATCATTCAGCTGAAGACGTGCGGTTGTGTAACTGATTGTATCTTCACTAGACCTCGGGGACACCCAGTTACGTCACGAAAAGGGAGAGACTGGAAAGAGCTTGTGAGAAAATCCACCTGCCGCTCCCCATCATACACCCACCCCCCAGGTCCTGCGTAAAGAGCAGAGCGAACGTCCATTCTGCGCTGGGAGTGGGCAGGACTTGGTGGAAAACCGGTTTTGGCGTTTTCTGAAACTCTATGAACAGAGACAGGCCCCTCTGCAGGGCAGGAAGTGAACTCACGGGCAGGTTCTCAAGGGAGAAGACCTCTGCACCTGGGGACAGTCCCCCCCACCCCACCTATCTCCTCATGGCCTTTCTCTCCCGCCGGGCAGCTTGGAGATGCTTGTTTTCACTATTTTTTTTTTTTTTTTTTTAAACAACCATTCTAGAGATAGTTGCTCTGTGGCAGGCCCTGGCTGACACCCTCTGGTTTCTGTCCTTACCGGAGAGAGAATGACAAGTGAATTGGGTTGTCAGCACACAGCGGAGGCCCCGGTACCCTGTGGGGTCAGGACAAGAGACTTCCTTGAGGGGCCATGTGAACGGCAGCCTCAGCGAGGAAGGGGCCCAGGGACTGGAGGGAGGGAGGAATGGGGGGGGGGCGGGGTCGGGAGGGCTCCAAGCTTCGCAGCACAGCAGAATCACCAGGCGACCTCGGAAATGTGTCCACGCACAGACCCCACCCCTGACCGACAGACTCGCCGTCTCTGGGGTGGGACTCAGGCCTCATCCTGTCTTCGAAGAACTCCCCGGGTGATTCCAACGGGCAGCCAAGTTTGAGAACCTGTGTTCTGGATGGAGGGGACAGCAAGGGCAAAAGCCAAGAGAGAGACGTCCCAGAAAGATGCCCGGTGGGTTTGGGGACCGAGGAGCAGAGACGTATGTGAAGTCAAGAAACGCAGCGGAGGAGGCGTCCTGGGCTGACCGGAGCGCCCGCCGGCTAGAACTCCGCAGCCAGCCAGAAGCTCACACCTGACTAGATATGGAAATATGGTCTTTGAAGGTGCAAGCAAGCTCAGGATAGAGAGCAGATCAGGCAGGATCAGCGTGGGCCCCCACCCCAATGACCGTGTCCTTGGATGAGACCGAGGAGAGGGTCTCATGAGAAGGCGGCAGAGACTGGAGTGATGCCCCCAAGAGCCGAGGCGTGCAAGACCACTGGCCAGCACCTGCAGCCAGTGGAAGAGGGGTCTGGAACATCCTCCCATAGAGCCTCCAGAAGGAACCACCTGGCTGAGCCCTGGATTCTGGGCTCTGGCCTCTTGAACCATGAGACAACAGATGTTTGTCATTCTGAGGCTCCCCGTCGGGGGCACCCAGTCCGTGCTCACCTTGGGAAAGTCCTACAAGATGGACCCAGGGGTGCAACCACCCCGAGAAAGTCACACTGGTGCTGAGAACACAGAGGAGCCTCGAGGAAAGGAGAGCTGTCCCATGGCAAGGCTCTGGAGGAGGAAAGGCACCGCAGCTGCATGTGGGTGTGTGGTTGGGGAAGACAGGGGTGTGCCCTCCTGCCCTCGGCTGTGTTCCCTATTCCCAGAGGAGCGGGAGTCGTGGCTGTCGGTTGTCATCTGCAGTGGGAAGGGAGTGGCGGCACCACCCGGAGCCGGCAGGACCAGGGAAGCTGCAAGGTCAGCTCGGCTGACAGTCAAGGGAGGGAACTGGAAGCACCTCCTTGGCCATATGGAAGGCTCTGGTGGGAAGGGGGAAGTAGCGTGGAGTGCCCGTCTCCGCAAAGGGGAGCTCTGACCTCTTGCGAGCTGACCTGTGAAGGAATGTGAGCAGTGGACGGTTCTAGCAAATTAGTCCACTTTCCAAAGAGTGGCCTCCAGTAATCTGCTCAAGTTGTTTGATTTTGTTTTGTTTTGTTTTGCTTTGTTTTCACTAGAATCTGAGAACGTACCCTTGACCTCCAAGATGGTATAGAAGCAGCACGCCCAAAGTGTAAGTAAGTGAGCCTTGCAAATAAGTAGCAGTCCACTGAGTGCTTTTTCTGCCAACTCACCCTCCCCATGGGGTCCATCCTAAGTCAACCCGTCAACAAACACTTACTGGACACATACTGTGTCTGCATAGGCCACAGACTAAGTGTCAATAAATAATTACTGAATATCTCTGTAGGAACCCTAGAGTAAGGCCATTCGTCAATAAGTATGTTCAGAACCATCAGGTAGTGGTCAAAGAAGGGAATAAAAATGACAGAGGATTCTGGGTGAGAGAGAGAGACCAACTGGTGGTTCAGTGTGGTATTGCAAGGAACCATGGTGTTCTAGAAACCTCAAGAAGTTATTTCGCAGAAGTGGAAAGTTGGAGACTCCGGCTCTGCTGCCTACTGAGTAAAAATGAGTGAATCACTTTACCAAGAAAGTCTGTTTCCTTATCTGTCAAAAGGAGGTGGTTGAATCAGCCAAATACAGAAAAAAAGCCTACGTCTGAGGTTCAAATAAGTTTGTAACACCCCAGAGATCTTGCTGGAGGTGCTCATGGTTCACCATGTGATCCTTAAAGGGGTGATCCTTAAAGTCTCAGATCAATAGGAGATACGCTGACACAGACACAGAGAGAAACAGGGTACTCTGGCATGTGCCTCTCCTGAGGCCACCTGCTCCCCACCTTGCTACAAACCACAGCCCCATCCTGTAGTGTGAGTCATTGCCAGAAAGAGGAGAGTTTATCTTCTCAAAATCCCCCAAATTACTGAGGAAGAGCCCGAGTTTCCTTCCCAAAAACATCTCGAGATGTTCAAAACCAACATCGGAGCAGGGCAGCCTCCGTGGCTAGCACTCAGGGGACAGGGGTGGGGTCTGCTGGGTAGGGGAGGGGAATTCCAATGTTTCTGAGATGATGTTTTTCAACACTTGTTTTCCTTTGTTGTCTGCTGTTGGGTCTTTCTCTTCTAACATCAGAGGATAGACTCACCACCACGTTCAGCCTGATCCACACACATCGTGACTCGTAAGGCTGGAAGAAATCATAGGGCCCCTTCATCTTTTTCCAAAGACCAACCAAGACCAAGTTCTGGCTTCTCTCCCAATGAGAGCCCAGGCTCTTTCCTCATTGGCTTTCAATCCTGAGAGTCAGGCTTCCTCAACCTTCTCTGCATAAAGATATTCATGCATTTGCTTTACTCATTAATGTCTGATTAAGATTATCTCTGATTAATCAAAGCCACATGAAGATTTCCTCTGATCCACACAGTATTTTGAACTTGCTGCTGTGTTTTTTTATTTTGTTTTTAATCAGGAGAGTTTTGGTTTGTCTTAGAAAGTCAGAGGATTTGGCCACCCCCAGCCTACAGGCCCACATGGAAATACTGGCTGGGGTGACAAAAAGGCAGTCTCTTTAGGTGGGGAACATGTCCTCCTGCTCCCTGGTCTCCACCACTCCCTACTGCCTCCCACCAAGCCACTCTACTCCTCCATGGGACCTCCCTGGCCTCCATAGACAACAGATTTTTGCGACACAGAATTATGGTAAAATGTCCAGTAGAAAGGAAAAAGATCCCTGAAACCAGAACATGACTGTAACAACATAAAAAATGCTCTCAGAAGAAACTAAAAAATATATAAACAGTTTCGATTTCTGCAACAATGTTTACTTTTTTCTCCTTCATGCTCTGACAAACCATTTGTGAACTCTCAAAGCCAGGGTAGACAATAAGCTTTGCCATGTCAAAAAGCAAAAAACCAACTACAAACCCTGCCTCAAGTACCCGGGAATGAGCTCAAGGCAGCTGCTTCTTTCAAAGCCTCGTGAGAACCGCGCCGGCTCCTACTCAGGGCCCGTGCACATGGCAGGTCTCGGCCACCGCATACTGGATCATTCTAAGATTCCTCTGGATCTTTGTCTGGGCATCTTTCCCTGTCCACATCGCAGCTCTGCCGGCACAAATTAGCCAATCTCTCAGCTCCTGCCACCTCTCCCCTACAAAATGGGCTTCATGGCACCAGCCATCACCAAAGACCACTGTGAAGATTCTACAAGCTTTTGAGTGCTGAGCACTCGGCACTGAGACCAGCAGAATCACCGCTCCAGAGGCGAGAGCCACTGGGATACTCTTCTAGTAGAAAGGAGAGGTGAACAGGTGCCTGGGTGGCTCAGTGGGTTAAAGCCTCTGCCTGCAGCTCAGCTCATGATCCCAGGGTCTTGGAATCGAGCCCCGCATCGGGTTCTCCGCTCAGCAGGGAGCCTGCTTCCTCCTCTCTCTCTGCCTCCCTCTCTGCCTATTTGTGATCTCTGTCAAATAAATAAATAAAATTCTTAAAAAAAAAAAAAAAAGAAAGAAAGAAAAAAGGAGAGGCAAGTTAAAGAAAAAGAGTACAGAGCGTACAGTAAACCCACTCCAACGGCATCTACCCTCTTTAAGACCAAAACATTTACGCATTTCAAATGTTCTGAACAAAGCGGTAGGCTACTCATTAGCTGTATTATTTTTTAATGTCCTGTGAGACCACGAAACCTTCCACCAGTAAATAGAAGCAGAGAGAAACTGCTACATGGGCTCTGTCTCTGGGCCCTTGGGTCCTCTCGGAGCCCCGATGAACCCTGCGAGTCCAGCGTCTTCTCGCTGGGCACCTTGCCACGGTCCAAAGGTCACATACGTACACTTTGCAGAGGCCGACCCTGCCCGAAGCCCAACTTACAGCACTCGATGGGGTTAGACGCCGTCTGCAGGGAGACGATCCTGCCGCTGGACTCTGGAATGTGCACGCGGAACACCAGGCGCACCCGGGTGTTCTTCCTGCCGATGTCCGTCTCGCCTTTGCGCAGCTCGATGTCGGCGTTCCGAAGCTTCAGGATCCCGGCGCAATCAATGCTGCGGGGAGGTGGAAAACCCTGGTTAGAACTGAGCATCTCAGCGAAAACGGAAAGATCGCCCACAAGACCACCTTCCTCAGGTAACCGAAATCATTCCACCGCCAGCTACGGCCGTGGGGGGAGGCGGGGAGGATCGCAATCCCCGGAAAACACTCCCGCCAGGACCTGATGCCCAGCCGGAGGTCAGACGCGCGCCAAGTCAGGAGAGACACCCCCAGGGGAAATTACTTCTCTAGGGAGGTTTTCTCTTCATGCCAACTTTTCTACTCCCAAAGGTATCTAAAAAGCTCAAATATGCAATGGGAAAAATTGATTATAGACGGCTCAGTAGGTAAGAGGGATGTATCACAATAACTATCTGTAATTTGATAAATGTACTGTGGTCACCGAAGAACGCATTCTTGTTCTGAGGGAATGCACACTCACGCATCTAAAAGTAAAAAAAAAAAAAAAAAGTCACTCTGTCTGCAGCTAAGTCTCAAACAGCTCAGGAAAGGGCAAAGAGTGAGGGGAGCAGTGACGCACGTGTGGGGCCTCTTCACCATCGGCAGACCTGAGTGAACAGCAGTCGGGAGTTCTTGATAAGATTCTCGTGGCTTGGAAGTTTGAGATTATTTTCTAACATGGAGTTTGTTTTAATGCCAATCCATGGGTGCAACATCTCCCCAACTTTAGCTATAGGCCTATTGCTTGGTGAATTTTGACCTTCCTGCATCCTTATTTAATCATTTTCTTTATGCCAAATAAATGTTGAAATGCACATACATTAAGCCTCATCCCAAGTAACATAATCCACAGATGCGCTGGTATTCTTCCTCCTGACACCCATGACAAGGACTTAGGTAGAGAACTCTGAAAATAGAAACTTTCTCAACAAATCTTGAAGGGTCCATCAGAGAGTGGGAACCACCATCCATGGTTCCTTCTGCCAACATCAGAGTCTCCTGTCCCAACTCCCTACCGCTCGCTTCCCCATAAAGACCCACCACCCTTGGGCCCCAGCCCTTACGTTGCCCTCATGTTGTTTTTTGGCTCGAGAGGGATCTCCAGGACTTTGGTGTTGCCCACGATCTTCTCGTAGCTGGTGGTAGTGACGGTTTTGCCTGTGATTCGGTGCACCTGGTAGAAGGCGTGGGGCTTAAGGATCCGCTCATCAGCTGTCCCAATGAAGATCTGAAGTCCCAGGGGCTTGTTTTCCATGTAGCCATGGAGCTGTGGGCGAGAACACAAAATCAAATTATTATAACACCTTTAGTACACAAGGCACTGGTGGGCGTCGTCCCACAAAAATCTGAGAAGATCCCAGGCGGCGGAAAGAGCACAGGATTGCTGTACCATCTGGAGGAATAGAGAACTGGAAGGGACCTTGACGTCCGACCAGAAGGGCTGCTTCAGTAAAATACAGACATCCTCTCTAAAACGGAGTATTAAACAACCATGAGAAAGAATGTAGGAGATCAGAATTGCATTTACAAGGAAACAGCCAGAAACTGCCAGTGTTCAGTGTTGTCGGGAGGGGTATGGGGAGAGTGTCACATGGTGGTGAGGACAGAAAATAATCGGGAAAGATAAACCAGGGCTCTGGACAGTGGTTGCCTGGGAAGATCAGAAGGAACTTACACTTTTTATATGAATAGATTCCAACTAACGTGTTATATTTTTTAATTAAAAAAAAGAAAGAAAGAAACAGCTGGGCAAAAGTACCATCATCTGAGTTCAAAGAAGATTAAAGACTGGAGAAAAATGTGTGCAACATAGAACAGGCAAAGGATTAGTACCTAGAATATATAAAGAATGCCTATAAAATTCCCGGCCATCTTATTTAAAATTGAATCTTTCCCCCAGTGGGTAGGACGACCTCCTTCCTTCTTCTCTAGCTCCTTTTCCTTCTTTTTATTCATCTAATATTATTATATATTTCCTCAATTCCTTTTGGTTACATCTTTCTTTCTTTCTTCTTTTATTTTTTTTTTTTTTTTTTTTTTTTTTGCGAAAGAGAGTGTGGGTGTGAGTGTGTGTGTACAGATACGTGTGAGAGGGAGAGGAGGGGCATAAGGAGGGGAAGAGAGAGGGAATCTTAAGCAGGTTCCATGCCCAGCATATAGCCCAACATGGGGCTCGATCTCACAACCCCGAGATCACGACCTGAGCCAAAATCAAGAGTTGGGCACTTAACCAACTGAAATACCCAGGTGCCCCAGGTCTTTCTCCTACAATTAGACCATCACCTCTTTGAGGGCAGGCATGTCTATTTATTTTACTTGTCACAACATCCCTAGCCTAGAATACAGCTTGGTGCATTGTGGGCATGCTGGTACACGTATGCTGAATGCATTAACAAAATTATCCAACAGAAAAATACACAAGAGACATCAACAGGCAAGTCACAGAAAAACAAATGGCCACTGGCATGGAAAAGATGTTCAATCTGACTTATAAACAGTAAAATGCAAATTACATAAAGATAGGAAACCATTTTTCACCTGTTCGATTGCCATGCATATTGGTATTTGATAAAATCACATGTTTTAATGACTTCGGGCACAGAGGCATGCTCACACAGTTCACAAGAACATACCCTGGTATAACTGTTTTGTTCATTTTTTTTTTAAAGATTTTATTTATTTGTTTGACAGAGAGAGAGAGCGCACAAGTAGAGCAGCAGGCAGAGGGAGAGAGAGAAGCAGGCTCTCAGTCTAGCCTGGAGCCTGATATGGGGCTCGATCCCAGGACCCTGGGATTATGACCTGAGCCACCCAGGCACCCCTGTTCATATTTTTTTAAAGATTTTATTTTTGAGTGATATATACCCAGCATGGGGCTGGAACTCTCAATCCTGAGATCAAGAGCTGCGTGCTCTACCAACCAAGTCAGCCAGGCGCCCCTTAAAGAGAATTGTATAGCAGCTATTAAAATTAAAAAATACATATTCCCTCTGACCTGGTAATTCCATTCCTCACTATGTGCCCTAAAAGAAATACTGTCCATTCAGGAAACATGCACAAAAATATTCATTAAAACAAATAGAATAATAAACAATTACAGCAATAGGCTTCTGAGTGATGTGAAATGTCCAGGCTATGAAACACTACATCAATTCAAAAACAAACAAACAAACAAAAAGTAGAGATCAATGAATTGACCCAGAAAGATCTAAGACTCACTACTGAAAGAGAAGACAACTTGCAGGAAAACATGTATTGCATGATACGACTCATTTTTTTTAATGCTGGATGTTCGGGATCTCTCCATGGATAGATATAAATACAACAGGAAAAGATGGAGAAGGGCGCACTCCACAGGGACCACAGCACGGTCACGTCTAGGGTTGGAGGAGGAGATCAGGGTTAAGAAGGTGCTCACACGAGACTCCTCCCACTTGACTCACAATGAATGACGGATCCATGCCTAGACACTTGCGAGATGTAACACTGGTTTTATATCTATGAGAACAAAAGAAAGAGAGGACCAGGCTGAGACTCTGAAGACGGGGTCCTGTCTCGCCACTCCCCGGCTGAGAAACACTGTTCCTTCCCCCGCAAATTGCAAGGGGCTATGACAGGGGACAGCTCCCTAAATCCTACCCTTCTCTGCAAGTCTCCAGAACTAGGATCTCCAGCCAACTGCCGGAAAGCAAAGGCCCTCCGGCCATGGAGGATGACGCAGGGTCTGGAAACTCTGTGGGCTGCCACCATCAGTACAAAAACTAAAGAAAAGGGAAAATCGAATTTCTCAGACACACTGGCCACATTTCAAGTGCTCAGAAGCGACAGAGAGCGAGTGGCCACTGTCACAGATAGCACAGACACAGAACACCTCCAACATCAAATTCCATTAGACAGCCCAGGTCTGGAGAGATGCTGGTCTCTCCGCCCTTCCTGTGCGAGCCAGGCAGGGAGGGAAGCTGAGCAAGGCGACACCTTTTTTTTTAAAAACCTGCAGGGCTGACACCCACATCATTTACATGTCTGGGACACACCCAAGAGACGCCCTGAGGCAAAGATGGAAATCCCAGTCAGAGCCGCTTATCTTTCTCCCCCAGGCAAAGTGAGGAACCAGGCCAGGTTCTCTTGCAAAAATCCAGGGGGGAAGGTCAGAGTCACGATACTGTTTTTGCCCGGTTGCTTTGCATGGGGACCCAAGATAATCAGAAGTCCGTCCCTCCCGTCCTGGAAGTCTGGCAGGTAGTAAACAGAGTTACCACATAGTGAAGAGAAAAGTAGGCCGGAGAGATAGTGAGCGGGGATGGTCTCAGGTTCCCTCCTCTGCCCCAGGACCAAGAGCAGAAATTGCAGCTGGGTGTGCTCACGGTCAACAGCCAGGGGACACCTGAAGACGAAACTTGTCGCATCCCGACAGCTCGACCTGACTCCAGTCATTTCTGCGTCTTC
This sequence comes from Mustela nigripes, assembly GCF_022355385.1. Classification (NCBI taxonomy): domain Eukaryota; kingdom Metazoa; phylum Chordata; class Mammalia; order Carnivora; family Mustelidae; genus Mustela; species Mustela nigripes. The sequence continues at coordinate 130,639,846 of NC_081563.1, forward strand.
CCCTGCGGGCACACGCACCCCAACATCAGTGCCCCCTCGCTGGCCTCTTGCTGGCCTTCCACGAAAAAGCTCCCAATAACTTTTTTTTTTTTTTTTAAGTGCAAATGAGACTCAGACATGCCCCTGCTTACAACTCTCCTGAGACTTCCTGTGGCCTCAGACTTGGTCCCAGTGTCGCTGAGGCTTCCACCAGCCCAGCAGCTCACTTCTCCCTCCACCCCCATTAGGTCCCTGCCAAGACCAACCAGTCTTCTGTTCCCTGAGCCCACAGAGCTCTCTCCAACCTCAGGGCATTTGCACAGCCCCCCTCTCTGCCTAGAACGCTCTCCCACTGGTACATTTTGTTTTCAGATACCTTCAGGTCTTTCCCAACCACACCCAGGGCTGGAGCCAACTTTTTCGGCCTTGCAAGAGCCACTTGTTGAAGGTTTTAGAAATTTTAAGAGCCAGTTGGTGCCACTTTGGTAACTGGAAGTCAGCCACAGTGGGGATATTTATACCACAGAAATTGGCAAATGCTACACATTGGGGCTCTCCCCTGCCCCGAAGAATCAGACAATGCACATTCTCAAGCACACCCCGGGCATGGTGTCTTCATTACCATCTGAAATGTTCTTGCTTAGTTAGTTGTTTGCTTAGCACCTCTCCCTCCTGCCTGAACTTGAGGTCCAGGAACCTTGGTAGCAGGAACCTTGTTGACTTTGTTCCTCACGTATTGCGTTCGCCGTCACAGGCAACAACAACGCCCCAGCAAAGCACATGCTTCCCACAGGTCCAGCACTGCGCCCCGGCTCCCTGCAGGACGGGCCCATCGAGGCTTGCAAAGGGCAGGGGACCCGTCCAGCTAACTTGACTAGGATAGGGCCCAGTTAGCAATGTGCAGCCAGGCTCTCGGGCCACCCTGCTCCCCCTAACGGACACAGGCTCTGTGACCTGGGGGGTCCACAGCTGCTCTGGGCTCGAAGACTAAGGTCAGAAAGGCAGATCAGGTCCTCCGAGGAGACACAGGTCAGTGTTCCATTGTGAGATCCAGCATGTTCGTCCTGCTCCACGAGGGATGGGGTCAGAGGGAGTAGGTAGGGGCAGGATGGACGGAAAGACAGGCACCGGAAATCAACACAAGTAATAGTGCTGAGAGAGAGACCCACTCCTTGAAGAAGGACCCCTCTGCATTCCAAAGCAGCCCCCCAGGTAAGCCAAACTGGCCGCTGCTGTGTGAACGGACAGAGCCCACCTCCCCAAGGGGGCATCCCCTCTGTATGGCAGAGAGAGGGGAGTGGGATGGTGGACAGAAGAAAGGGTTTCACTCTCGGTCAGACCGCTGGATTTCAGCCCTGGCTCTGCCGCTTAGAAGCTGTGACTCTGGAGCGGGGACTCCACCCTCCTGGGTTTCAAATGCTCCCGTGAAACGGGGGTGTCACCTCCCACTCCCCGGGGCTCTTTCAAAGGCTTTAATAAGACGCCTTTTGTGGGGCCCCAAAGGAGAGCTCCCAGTAAGTGCCGGTGAGCAGAGGCTTTTCCTTGTCATCTGAGGATGACGTGAATCAGAACACGAAGGTGACACTACAGAACTGAACGGAAAGGTGCAGAACGAATGTGAAAGACTAGCAAAGTGAAAAACGACCCGAAACAGGCTTGTGGGAGGTAAACCCGGCACTAATTCCAGTCTTCTCTGTGGGCTGGCTGACAGCCACTCCGTCATGGAGGACTGGAAGGAGGCGGGGCCCAGCGAAGAAACCTCACCATTTTGCAAGAAAAGCAAAGAACACTTCCCCTCCACCCTCCCCGCCCCAGGAAGGTCGTAGAAGGGGCCCTGAGCCCTGACTGCGTGGCCTGCTCGCTCTGGAGAGCCTCGCCAGGCAGCTGGAGATTTGGTAAGGAGAGCATGGACCCATTTCCTTGATTCTCCAAAAGCCGAGTGATTTGGGTCTAATGAAAAGAAATTGGGGTCCCACGATGGCCTCATCGGCCGCTGAGGTCCCCTGTGCCCTGTCATCCCCGTTTTAGGGAGACTTTGGTCATGAGGCCTTCTTCTAGGATCCTCCAAAGGTAACGTCTCACCAGGGGCCTGGGGAAGCAGAGTCACCTTCCCACCTCCGCAGATACACCTGCTGCCAACCTAGAGAAGTTCAAGGTCAGCTGGTCTCCCAGGCACAAGAGGGTCCGCTTCGGGCAGCCGAGGTGAGAGCAAAAGTTCTGCTTCTTGTCACTGGCCAGGCGGCTGACCGGGTTCCAGGAAGAAGGGGGGTTTCTAGCGCACACTGAGGCTTGATACCCAAGTGGGCAGTGGCAGGCTGATTTAATCTGTGCGGCAGGACAGCAGGGTTTCTCCTTTTTTGGAGGAGAAAGCTGAGGCTCAGGAGGACCCCCAGCTTCGAAGCCCCCCAGCATGAAACCCCAAGGACGTGGACTTTTTGGCTGCCTCATGTCACCCCTGCCTTGGAAAAAGGCCACCTCTCCTGGCATCTAGAGGAGACATCTTAAGACAGGCAAGAGCATCCTGGCAGCTCGGCTAACAGAACCCAGAGGTGAACATGGTCTTCACGCCCTAGAGACCCAGGGTTTCACGGGGACGGCTGAACACCAGAAGCCCCATCCCCAGACTCAGGCTCCGCCCACTCGCCGTCTAACCGCGCTGATGTGCAGATAAAAGGATCATCGACCTTTGTTGGTATTAACTGTGTAACGAGACAAAGGAAAAATAAGCAAAGGTTCATTCACTGTAGAACAAATAGACGGCACCCCGAAAAAGTATAAAATTATAAAGAAAATACTCTCTCGGGCACCTGGGTGGCTCAGTGGGTTAAGCCGCTGCCTTTGGCTCAGGTCATGATCTCAGGGTCCTGGGATCGAGTCCCGCATCGGGCTCCTGCTCAGCAGGCAGCCTGCTTCTCTCTCTCTCTCTCTCTGCCTGCCTCTCTGCCTACTTGTAATCTCCCTCTGTCAAATAAATAAATAAAATCTTAAAAAAAAAGAAAAGAAAAGAAAATACTCTCTCAAAATAAGCAAGCATTTTAGTGTACTCCTTCTAGACTTTCCTTCTAAGCACACACATATTTGGGATTCTAGGTTACACAGTGTTTCCACTTAACAATACAGTGCGGCCATTGCCCCTTGTCACTGAACCTTGTTTCATGACACAATCTCTGATGACAGGGACAGCATCCGGGGCTCAGACTAGTGAGGCCAGTACAGTGCCTGGGCACCTGACACGGGATTTAAGCAGGCGCTGGTTGTCGGGGTCATCGAAATGCGAGGCAGGCACCGGGAGAGAGCGCTGCCTCACCCTCTGCCCCACCCTGGCCTCTCTGGCCTCCTGCTGGCTCCTAGCCCTGGCATTCCCATCCTCTGCCTGGGTCCAGATTTAACCCCTACAGTGGGGTACTTAAGTTGTTCAAACCTCCCCCCATGATAAACACCGCAAGGAGAACTCATAAATGACATTTCCTTAAAAATGATTTTTCTATCAACTCTGCTCAGAGCTTTTTAAATACTCTCAGATGGACGAGACTGCCACCGAGTCCAAAATGTGCGACTGATTTTCACTGTGGCGACCAGCCAAAGAAACTGTTTTGAATTTTACTAAAATCAAACTTGAACAATGTTAAGTAGCATTTTTTTGTTGTTGTTGAATTTGGAATATTAGGAAATTGGTATTGTCCTAAAGACTTCACTCAGAAAGAAAGAAAAGCCTGTAAGGGTGTTTTCTTGTGATTCCCAATGGCCACATCGCGTGTGGGGGGAAGATTTCTACAAATATGCACAGATCCCAAATTCTGCCTTTATTTCTGGATGCAAAACCTGCAGAACATACCTGCCAGCCCAGGCCCCCAACACACAGACACAGACACACACACACACATGCACAGACTCATACAGACACATTCGCAAACACACACAGACTCACACACACAGAGACACATGCACAAACACACACAAGCATACAGTCACACATACAGATACACACACAGACTCACACACACATGCACACACACAGACACATGCACACACAGACCCATACAGACACATGCACAAACGCACATAAGCATACAGACACACGTAACACACACCTACACACACAGACACAGACATCCACACACACAGACTCACACACAGAGAGACAGGCACAAACACACACAAGCATACAGACACATGTATACACAGACACACATACAGATACACACACAGACTCACACAGATACATACAGAAACACACACTCACACACAGACACACACCCCAGGGAAACGAGAGCATGATTTACTCTCATCTCGGGCATCCCAATAAGCATTACGTAACCATCTGGTGAGCACATACTAATGATTTCACTAGAATCCTGATTCTCGAGACCTCCTCTGCCTCACCTGCATACTGACTCCATCTCCAAGTCCTGTCAATTCCATTTCCTAACGCCCACTCGGCCCCGCACCCTCTGTCCCCCCAATGCCTCCCTACTCATCCAAAGCACCACCCTCCCCTCCAGCCCTCCCTCCGCACTCCCCACCCTGCAGCCGGGATGACCTTTGATGACCTTTGAAACGGGTCAGCCATCCCTCCCTTCCAGTTCCTCTGGCTGCAGTGCCAAGCATCGTCTGGCCCCGCCCCAGGGTGCACACCTGCCCCCCCACACCCCTTATGAGGTCTTCCCTGCCTCTGAGGATCAGCAAAAATCTCCCCCCATCCCCCACCTATGCCCTCATTAACTCCTGGTCACACTACAGAGCGGGGCTCAAATCTTACTTTCCACTGAAGACTTGCCTTGCTCCCCCGGTGGGGGCAGGGCCCCTCAGTTACACTCTTCTTTGTTGCCTTTACCACCATTACCAGATCTAATTCGTTGCCCAACTAATTGGGGCATGTCTGTCCCCTTCCATTCCCATAAAGTTCCGTGAACTGTTCAGCTACCCTTTTACAGAAGAGGAAGCAAAGCTCAGAGGCGTGAGGTCCCCGGCAAGCAAGCAGCAGAGCAGGGATTGGAATCCAGGTCTGACCTCCTTCTTCTGCTCTGCATGGACTGACAAAAGACAGGACAAGGTGCCACCCATGTAGAGTGGTTAAAATACGTAAACCTACGAGCAGAGCCTGTGCAAACAAATCCGTGTGTAATTCTGCAGTTATCTTTCAAAATTAAAAATGTACACCCCCTTTGATGAGATAATTCTACTACTAGTGAGTGGGCTGTCCTAGGGATGTCTTGGCACACGTGCAGAAAAAACTGAGGATGAGGTTATTCAATGCAGCACTCTTTAAAATAGCAAAAGATGCAGCCCATCAAGAGTACTGGTTAAGTCAGTAGTGACATATTATGCAGCCTAATGCTATCGCAGAGAATACATATTCTAGGAACCAGCACGGCAGTTACTACGAATGGCGTCCCTTGGCATTATGCAGTGCACAACCTAGGCAATCCTAAGGAAGCTTTTAATATATGGATATGTCATAATCTCCAAAATACACCACAATGGTGAGAACAAATATATCTGTTTTTGTTATGAAGCTGTGAGGGTACAGAGTGTGTGGGTATCCAAAGTAAAATTTAAAATAAAATTAGAAATCAGACCCTATTTTTTTTCAGACCCTATTATTTTTAAATGTCCCCTGGATTTAGATCATTCCCAGAGAAAAGCTCTGTTGTCCTGGGAGCCCCAGGTTGTAGCTCCCCTGACCGATTATATTGATTACAATTCAATACAAAAATTATTTTCTGAATGTATCATGTAAAAACTAAGGCCAAAACATTCACTCAAAGAAAGAGGTTCCTCCCCCCACCACCTTGGCGACTTTTCTCTTTGTGAATCTTAATATTTCTTTTCTTTTTTTTAAGATTTTTTATTTCTTTATTTGACAGATAGAGATCACAAGTAGGCAGAGAGGCAGGCAGAGAGAGAGGAAGGGAAGCAGGCTCCCTGCTGAGCAGAGAGCCCAATGCGGGGCTCGATCCCAGGACCCTGAGACCACGACCTGAGCTGAAGGCAGAGGCTCAACCCACTGAGCCACCCAGGTGCCCCTTAACATTTCTTTTAAAGGCCACAGGGAAGAAAAACTAAAGCAAGGAAGGTACCAAGAGATGAACAATGTGCCATTCCATCCTGCAAGAAAAGTAAAATCCCAGGACCCACCTGAGGAAACCTCAAGAGTAGGGGGTCCAAGGTAGAAGCAAAGGAAGAGGCAAGCAAAAGTGCTCCCTCGAGTTCAGGGTCTGGGGCTTACAACCAAGAGAGAAGCAAACCACACACCGCAGCCAGTTGCACAGCAAGTCTTGGTGACTCAACGTTCAAAATCATCCAAAAATCTAACTGCTTGTCACGAGCCCTATTACCACCACTCTGGTCTGAGCTCCCACCGTCTCCTGCCTGGACTAGTGCAGTAGACTCCTTCCTGGTCTCCCTGTTTCTATCCTCCCTCTTCCTCTCCACACAGTCTTCACATAGCAGCTAGAATGATCTTGAAATTTTGAAGTTAGAGATCCTCTGCTCAACCTGCCCCTGTCCCCCGATCTCCACAGCAAACCTCTTACTCAGATCAGAAGATCCTACAAATCTGATCTGGTCCCCTCTTCACCATCTCCAGCGCACCCTCCTCACTCCCTCTGCTCCAGCCACACTGGCCTTGTTATCCTCAGACGGCCCGACACCCTCCTGACTCAGGGTCTCAATGCTTATTGTTCTCTCTGCGTGGAATGTTCTTCCCCCAGATCCACAGGGCTTACCCCTCTCCTTAGTCAAACCTCTCCTCAGACAACTCCTCATCAGAGCACCCTTCCCCAACCACCCATCCCTGGGGGGGGGGGGCCCCATATCCGTCCCACTTTTCACGAGCCCGCCCTCCTTTACGACAGAGCAGCCACGCATCGCTACCTGACGTGGCACGATATATTTATTTGCTGGTTTCTGCCTCCTCACCCACCTGTCTTGGTCACCGAGGCATCCACAGTGCCCACGGGGCCATGCGGTGCTCGATGCGTGAGCAACATTCGAAGGAAGGAGAGCCCTATGGGAGGGGCTTGAGCGGCTGCAACCCCCCCAGAGCCTCCCCTTCCCCTCTGCTGCCCACACAGCCTCCTCTCCAGCTCAAACCATCTTCCTGCCCCAGAGCGACTGTTGCATCCTGCTCAGTGTGGATAAGACTCGGCTAGCTGGACGGCTGGTCCCTGGGCCACCCTGTCTCAAACAGAGGTGACAGCACCCCCAGGGTGTGATAAGAAAGGAGCACCACGTCTGCTTTCCACCCCCTCCCTCCGGCACACTCCCCTTGCAGGACCTGTCTTAGGCAGCAGGAGCCCCCTGGGACCAGCAAACTCCAGAGGCCCACGGAGTGGGCCAGGTTCTGAAATCACCCGGTGAGCCAGAGAAGGAGAATTAGACATTCTGCACAGTCTTGAAAACAAAATAAGACAGTCCTCTCAGGATTCTAAATTAAGAATCAAGTCATTCTATATTTCTCACATCACTGGAAATTAAAAACAGACCCATCTACCGCACAGCAAGCACGCTGCCTGAAGAGAGGCCTGATGGCCTGGAACACGCTAAATTTGTTTCCAATTACCATGTCCACATCGGAAACCCCGAGGAAGCCATAGAGAGATCCGAGGCGAGGCGCGATAGTGGCCGGGATTCCGGACCAAACGTATGTCTCCCCCCAGCACCTCCAGGGGTCTCTGAGCAAAGGCACCAGACCCTTTGGCCCCATCCCCTCTCAAAGGCTAGAGACACCTGCTTTCCCTCCTCGGGTCTCTTCCTTCTCAACCCCCGGTCGGTTCCGCCCGACACACCCGTCAGCTGGCCCGTGGCTCCCCACCAGCCCCCCATCCTGACCAACTATCTCTCTGGGCCAAGGAGTGACTGAGTCATAGAGGAGATGAGTCTGGAAGGCCTGGATGAAAATATGCGAGCCTTCTTTGAGTCAACCTTTGGATGGAGTTCGGGGGGTTTCTGTTTTTTTGTTTTTTTAAGAAACCAAACAAGAACTTTTCAGGTCTTCTTTCTGTGCTACCGCTTGAGTGGGGCCGCTACACCGTGAAGGGCCGTGAGTCCTGGGGCCAGACTGTCTGGGGTCACATCCCAGCACAGGCACTTCCTCTGTCATGGGAAACAGACTTCTCCGGGTCTCAGCATCTTCATCTGTCAGCGGGCCTAAGGGCGCGATGCCCCTCCCCGGGCTGCTGGCAGGATCACATGACTTACATCTAAAGCCTGCAGCAAGATTTCAATAAATACCCATTTTTATTAATATTTTTCCACCAATAATGGCTGGGTGACTGTTGGTAAATTCCTCTTTTCTAGTTTCAGTTCTTGGAAAAAAAATCATCTCAGAGGTTGTCTCTCAGCTCTTAAGTGTAATGATCCTCAGCTATGTTTAGAATAAAATCCAAATGCCTCGCCACTGCCTACAAAACCCTGCCTGATCTGACTGGCCTTTGCCCAGGTCACCAACTTCATGTCCCCAACTCTGGTCCAGCCACGTGAACCTCCTTGATGCTCCTTAAACAGGCTGAGCATGCTCCTACCTCAGGGCCTTTGCACTTGCTGTTTCCTCAGCCTAGAACACCCACTTCACCTCCCCTCCCACCACCAACATCATCCTTTCTCCCCCTGCCAAGATCTTCCCATGGCTGGTTCTTCCCAATTCTTCAGGTGTCAGCCTAAATCCAAGGCCTTCTCGGAGCAGCCTGGCTATAGCCAAGCCCCAGCCCTCACCCCACTGTCAGTCCACCATAGCTTCCTGTTAATTTCCTTCCTGGCAGTGATAAGTGTCACCTCATGCTTCTGCTTATTGTCTGCCCCCCCCCCCCAGCCCCAGCTGGTAGAATGAAAGTTTGTTCATTGCTGTGGTCCAGCCCCTTGAGCAGTGCCTGGCATATAGTAGACATTCAATAAATATTTGCTGAGTAAATAACTGAATAGATTGATTCTCAGGTTCCTATGTGGCTCAACATATTGCCAGGTGATTCATCCTCCAGTGACCCTGAAAGAGGAGGCTTATTCATGTCTGGAAGAGAATCTCCACATTTGGAGTCTGCCTAAATTCACTACCGTTTGAGCCAGTCTGCAGGAATGTGTCTCACCGTGAAAGAGACATACTATACCAGGCCAAGTCCACTGGAAGTCAAAGGGGAGACAAACTCGGGCTGGAAAAATAAGGTTTACAATCTCTTCTCCAGGCAGCGTTCAGGGATCAACCCAGGGAGAGACTGAGTCGAAAGTGCAGTGACTTGGCAGCCCCGTAGAGATGATGAGGGAAGAGTGAGGTCCAGGCAGTGGCCCCTGCCACCCGAGTGTTCACCCAAAGACCAAACAAAAAGGGACAGCATACTTCAAAAAGGTTTCTCCGGGAGTCTCTCATTCCAGGCACCAGCCTGGTCTTGAGGAATAGGACACCTACTCCGTGTGGGGGACCTGGGCCCTGGGAGAAGGAGGAAGAGATTGGAGTCCCCTTGCAGGGGGCAATCGGGGACCCAAGGCAGCTCATGGCCATTCTGGTCATTCTGTGAACCCATCTGAACCTGACCAGTGGAACCCGACGCAGCAGCATGGGTGAAAATCCCACCATGACAGCAGCCCCCAAGAACACTCCGATAAAACGCCTCAAAGAGACTGCAGTCCAGCTCTGCATAAATGTTCCACCAAAGACAGGGACATCTGGGGGAAGCGTCCACCTTGGCTTCTCCTTCGTCACAGCAGCCAAAAGCGGAGAGAGAGCCTGGGGACGGTGGGGTGAGGAAAGGCAGACTCCAGAAATGCAAGAGAGCCCTCAGAGAGGGGAGCCGCCCCCCATCCAATCACCCCCGCCCCAGCCCAAAGGCCGCGCAGGTCTCCCTGGATCCAGACCAAGAGCTCTGAGTCACTTTTGCCACCAGGGGGAAAAGGGGAAGGCAGACGTGATGTGTACCTTTCCGTACTCTATTTTGGGATTTTAAGATCCAATTTCTTTCGTTTCAAAGGGTGGGTTTTTGGAGGGGCCCCCGCACAGCTCTGCTGCCCCGAGCGCGGCGAGACAGCGGGGAGACTGCTGCCGGTGACCTGGGGAGAGGCGGGGCTCTTTGGCAGATCAACAAATCACATCATACAGGAACAAGGAGCCCCTTCTTGTGTGCAGCCGCAAGGGGCCCGGCTTTCGTAACATGGTGGGAGACTGTGGGCCGACCCACTCTGACTCATCTTTTTGGAGGCAGCTCCTGCGCCGGCTCATTCATTCGTGCGCCGGGGAAAGGGCTGCCGACTGCGAGCCATCCTGCTGAACAGTGACCACACACCCCTCTGGCTGAGGAATCCGAGGCCCCTTGGGACAGAGCGCAACATGTGGGATTATCACTGTCCCATAATTTATTTACGATAAATTAAAAGAAAAGAAAAAGTAAAACAGAACAGCAGCCAATGAATCAGGGTTTCTCAGCCTGGGCCGAATGACCAAGGCTGACCGTTGATTTGGGAGCCCAGTAATTACCTGACCTGTGCATCAGAGGAGGCTGGGGAGCATCTCTGGGCTCCACACCTGAGATGCCAATAACCTACGCCCCCCCCACCCACCCACCCAGCTGTGATGGCCAAAACGTCTCTGGACGTGATCAAATGTCCCCGAGGGACAAAATCATCCCATTGAGAACCACTCTTCCATGGCACGGACACTCGTGGAGAGAGGGCTTTCCTGCAGGAAACCGGTACTGGAGTCCTATCCCTTGTCCGTCAGAGAGTACGCCCGGCAGAGCCTCCCCCCTTCACTTCGAACCTTGTCCCCCACCTCCCCTGGGTCCCGCAACTACTGCCCCATATCTAGACCTCAGCACCCACCCCGCTGATTGTCTCCCTGCTTTTCTCTTCCTCTGCTCTCTCTACCTCCCACATCCTAGATAACCTATAGAAAGCCCCCAGAGGGATCTTTTAAAAGCAAATCAGGTAACATCACTCCTCTTCTTGAAACCCACCGACGGCTTTCCAGTGCATAAAAAAAATTAAATTCAAATTCCATACTCTGCAAAGTCCTGCATGATCAGACCCCTTATTCTCTCCCTAGTCTTATGTCCTACTGTCCCTTGTTTTGTGCACTGTCCACCCCAGGCAGCCAGTTAGACCTCTTGATCATTCCTGAAACGCCTGAGCTCTCCTGCCTCAGGGCCTTTGTGCTTACTGTTCCCTTTACCTGGAATGTTCTTCCACTGATTCTCACTTGCCCCGTTCCTTATGGTCTTTCAAATACCAACTTAAATGAACTCATCCCTGGAGAGGAACCCCCCAACGACCTCCAACATAACATAAAGTAAACCACCTCCCCAGGCATTCTCACCTACTACCTACTTTTTCTCTTAAATCTCTTCACCACAATCTGAAATGATCCTACTGATGGGTTTAACCTGTTCAGTGTCCATTTCCTCACTGGAATGAACACTTCATTTTCCTTCTTCACCTGGACTGAGCCTGACACACATTAGGGACAAAATAATTAATAAGTGAGTAATCTGTATATTCTAAACATTCCACAATGGGTATATATTACCTTAGTTCACAAGGAAAAAAAAAAACTTATTAAAAAGTAATAGCTGTACCTTGTCCAGCATTTGGAGCACTGACTTTATTATTATTTTTTTTATTTAGACTTTAGTTAGTTAACATACAGTGCAATATTGGTTTCAGGAGTAGAATTCAGTGATTCATCGCTTACATACAACACCCAAGGTTGAGCACTGACTTAAAAGTCCTCTGGCACCTCCTATTTCCAGGGCTCCATAGGACGTGCTCTAGGTATAAAGCCCAGATGGACATGGGCACTCGTCTGGGTTTTGCAGATGAGGAAACAGGGCTCAGAATCACTTACTCTCTCACTGACTATAGAGAAAGTGCCAACAGTGGGCCTTGCACAGTTCTAGATGCTGGAAACCCAGCACAGGAAAAGATAAGATTAGCAGGAGGGAGGCCTTTGGAAAGTTTCTGACTTCTGCACACAGGTTCTTGAAAGAGAATCCCCAAAGTCCCCAGGGACCGTCCATCACAGGAGACCCTCCTTGTGCTCCTCTCTAGTGGCATCCCATATGGCCCTCTCCCAAATCCCCATCACATCTATGAATTAAGCATTCACCTCCCTGGACCACAGGCAACAGAAAAACCACACTAGAAAAAAATGAAAAATCACATCTCTCGAAACTTTACAATTCTATTATAAAAATGGTGTTACAGTATCTCTTCTTCAAGGTCATCTGTTGTGATGGAGACCGCTGGCCCTCTCTCTGGTGCTCATTTTCCCTGCCTTCGTAACAGGATCCCAGTTATCTCTGGTGACAAGGAGCCCGGCTAAGATCAACACTTCCCAGCCTCCTTTGCAGAGGAATGTGGTCACGTTACTAGGTTGGAGTTAATGAGATGAAAGCAGAAGTGTGGGGAGAATGTGTAGAAACGTTCCCAAGAGGAAGCTAACTCAGCTGGAAGCAAGCCCCTTTTGCCCTGTCTTCTTTCTTCCTGGGAATTTAACAGCATGGAACACAGATGTGATGGTGGCATCTCCTGCAACCATTTTGGACCACGAGGTGACCTTGAGCAGAACAGGAAGAGAGAAGGAGCCTGATCCTCATGATTCCTGATGGCTTCACAGTACTTTAAACCACTCACCTCTAGACTTAGCACATAAGACAATAAATTTGTGACGGTTTAAGCAACTGTAACTTGAGTCTTCTGTGAGATCCCCCTAAGGCTGCCCGAGAGGCTTACCACTCCACCACCATACCATCATCTACCTCCACACCTCCAGCTTCCCCTCACCTACCTCTCAGTGGGAGTAAGACAGTCGTGCTTACTTAGGTGAGCCTCAATTGAGACAGACAGACAAACAAACCTCAAGGTGCAAGCAGCAGATATCTGTATCAGAGCACAGACCTGCTTTACAGAAAGCTTCACAAAAAATGATGTCTCTTAAGAGCCGGTAGTGAAAGTGAATCAGAAAGAAACTGCCATACACAAAAAGTCAAATGATCCAACCGCTCAGAAATCTGGGGTAACAACACCCAAGTCAGTCTGGGAGACTCCCAGCCCCTCCCCGGCACAATCCGGGTGAGCGTCTAGGAAGGTATCCCCCAGGGGAGCGGCGGGATGAGGGAAGAGACGGCTGTCTGACGCACACAGCAGGGACAGTGGGGCTCGCTAGAAATAAAATTGCTGCTTACTTTCTGTCTGGTTTCCCAATTGCTTTTTCCTGGTTGAAAGGTGCCAGGCCTGGCAGCTTTCTAAAAATCTAAAATTCAATTCAAGTCAACAAATATTTGTTGAACACTGTCTATTCACTCTATTCACAAAAAAAAAAAAAAAAAAAAAAAAAAAAAAGCCATGCTAGGGAAAATCTGTATAACGGGGGGTACTATAATTAATCCTAAAAACAACAACCATAATGACAGTAGCAGCAGTTAGTACTGTCGTGAGTGTTTGCTAAATACTGGGCATTGTTCTAGGTGGTGGTATCTATCAACTCATCCAATCCTCAGGCCCACCTCATGAGGCAGGTGCCACCATTTTACGGAAAGGACACTGAGGCACAGAGAGGGCAGGCAATTTGCTCAAGGTCACACAGCCAGGAAGGGAGAAGCCAGGGTTCCATCCCTCCCTGGCAGCCCCAGCTCCAAGGCCCATTCTCTTGCCCACTCTCTGATATGCTGTCCCTACTGTGTTAGAAGGGGGGGCAGGGAAGCATACCCACAGGGGGCCACAACCCTCATTCTCCAGCGATGTTCCTGAGCCTTTGTGGAACTAGGAGTTCCTGACTCTTTCTCCTTAAAATTTAACACATATATTTAGCTACAAAAATTTATTGAGGGGCACCTGTGTGGCTCAGTGGGTTAAGGCCTCTGCCTTCAGCTCGGGTCGTGATCCCAGGGTCTTGGGATCGAGCCCCACATCGGACTCTCTGCTCCATGGGGAGCCCGCTTCCTCTGCTCTCTCTGCCTGCCTTTCTGCATACTTGTGATCTCTGTCAAATAAATAAATAAAATATTTTTAAAAATTTATTGACACATAATCTTTAGGTCATCACCATAAACAGGAAACCAGGAGCGCCAGTCAGAAATCAAAGGCGCACATAAATACACAGCAAAACAAAAGTTCCAATAAAAAAAACTATAAATGTTTTCTAAAATGCTGATTAAGTACCATGGAGTTCATCCATCCGGAACCCCGGTTTGCAGAATACTCGCTGAAGGACAAAGTATATTACAGGGGGTGCCAGGGTAAAGCATAACCAAGTCTGGCTGATCCTGGGGCGGTGGGAACCGGTAGATCATCCAGGAACTAGTTAAGAAAACCACCTGGGTCAGTGCCCAGACATAGGAGAGGCTCAGCAAACCTTTCTTCGCTCAAGGGGCCAAGAAGCTTTGCTAAAGACTCCACTGCAAAAGGAAAAAAACACCACGGCCCTGCCTGGGGGCGAGAAGGGGCCTGTGTGCAGAGAAGGGGGTGGGAAAGAAAATCAACTGATCTATAAAGTTGGATACATTTTCCTAAAACAAAAAGTGGCATCTGTTCGGTGGCTGCCGGCCTGTCTCCCTGTGGGCCTGCCTTGTTCTGGCTGTGTGTGCCTGCGGTGTACACAGCAGAGGGCTGGCGCATTTAATAACCGTTCTCCCAGGGAAAGGCCTTGATTGGTAGTGTTCACTCATTTCCAGCATGTAAATCCTCCATCGATTTCAAGCTACCAGCATGTTGTCCGTGAACATGGAGTTGGGAGTAGAGGGTAGGAAGCAAGTAGGCCATTCTATCCCTCTCCTGCCCTGGGGATCCGAGGACGTAAATGAGCCCAGATTACCGGAAAACGTACTGTACAGAATTCCTGAAAACGGCACCAGCGGCTGCCACGAGCCAGCACCGCCTGGCTTGCGCACAGGCCCGGGAGGGTGGAGGTCTCTGTGCGCATCTGCTTATGTGGCGATCCACCCGAGGATTCCAGGGTCCGCTTCTCAAGCTCTGAGAGCCCGCGTGCCCAAGGATGCCCCCAACCCCACTCCCCGTGAGAAGAGAAGCGTAAGGGTCCTGCTGCGGCCGGGTCCCCCTTCCCCCCCCCCCCCACATTGCCCACCCTTGGATCGTGTCTGCCATTCCTGTCCCCTCTGCTTTACCGGGTGCCACACATGCCCCTGCCTCCACCAGCCTGGGTTCCCCTGGGGGGCGGGGGGAAGCAGGGCTCCAGGCGGCTTCTCCCCCCAGCCTGCTCTTTGAATCCGATCACACACATCTTCCTGTCTAGACAAGGCCACTGGCTGCCAGGGCCCCGGAGTGAATGAATTCACAGGCCTGCACAGCCTGGCACGGCGGCGCTCCACCGGAGCGGCCCTGGGGGCCGGGGGACCCCGCTCAGACTTGGCGCGGCGCTCGGCGGGTCCGGGAGCCGCGGTGCAGGGCGCGCATCCGCCGGGTGTGAGCGTGCGTGAGCGTGGCATGGCGTGTGGCCTGCCACCCCCCCGGGGGCCATCCATCATCCTGGCGCTGAAAAGTGGGAAAGCAAACAACAAAAACCCTGCCGGCCTCATTTAATGCGAACCAAACACAAAAGCCGCAGGAGAAAGCCTTTCCTCTTTGTGCTTCCCTTTTCCGGCCCAGAAACAACCAGGGGCCGAGATAAGGGCCTCGTGGGGCCCTCTGGAGGGTTTCAAAGGCTTGGCACCCACCCACCCCAGCCCCACTCCTACCCACTAATGGCCCGCGCGCGCAGCTCGGGCGACAGAGGCTCCAAGCCAGGGAGCTGGAAGGGGTTTAAGGCTCCAGCCACAGAGGGGAGGAAGCAGGGCCTGTCAAGGGGCGTGATAAAGCGTCTCCTTATCGGGAGCTTTCCTTTCAACTGTCTCCAGCGAGCTGGCGGCTGGGCCCCCCTCAAGGCCAGGCATGTTCCTTTCATGTCCCCCCCCCCCCCCCCGTGGCCCCGGTCATCGGCGTGTGCGCATGTGCAGGGAACCGGGTTCGCGGCTTGGGGCCAGCGGCTCGGATGCAACCGTGAACCTCCAAGCCTGGGCCTCCCCTGAGCCATGTGGCATCTGCCCAGTCACAGAAGCCACCCAGGTCCTGGTTTTGCCATCAGGAAACCTGAAGAAGAGATTTCGGTGTAAGCCAGCCATGAAGGCCCAGGGGCTTGGGCGTTGGCGGACTCCAGCTCAGGTCCCAGTGGCTGACCTTGCTGGCTGCTGACCTTGGGCAAGTCACTTACTCACCCCCGTGACCCCCCCGCCGATGCTTACACACAGATTAAACGGAAAGGGCACCCACCTATTTCCCGGACTGAGAAGGATGATTGGAGTCGTTACAGCACAGCTTTTAGAACAGAGATGGCACACAGTAGGTGCTCAGTAAACATTAGCCATCATCTCCGTTGCTATAATTCTTATCGTTGGAAGGAGATTTCAGTGGCTCGTCACATTTGGCGATATGAAATCAAGGACAGACCAGAGAAATCGTTTTGGTCTTACAGGTGACCCTGCTCACCTCTCCCCTTCAGGTTAACGTCCCAGATGGACCCCATGAACCCGCTGTCCTCTAGAGCATCTTTCAGCCCCAAATGTGAGTCTCATTCGTCAGGCCCTGGACTGGGGGCTATCTCCATTCACAGAGGAGATTGGGGGCAGCTCGGTTCATGCTACGCCCCCAACTTCCACATGGACAGGGGCACCAGGTCCCGAAGCATTAGGCTCTCCCACCAGGATGGATAGAAAACACCAGCAAAGAGCCTGGCCCAGGACATGGTGGCTCTGACCACCAGATTTCTCAGACCTCATCTGCATCCCAGAGCTAACATTCATTGGGGCCATGCAACACTGGACCCCATCTGTACAAGAGGGGTAATAAGAGGTATGCTCCTGGGTGGCAGTGAACGATAAATGATATAATACACATCAAGAGCTTAGATCAGTGCCTGGCATACAGTCAGTGCTCAATAAGTGCCAGCATCATCACCATCATTATTAATTTCAAACCTTTCCTTAAGGCAGCTCCCTGGCATCATTAGTGCCTTCATTCTAAGGAGGCACAGAGGAGGTTTGGGGCCTGTGAGGCCCAGCTCCCTGCCGAGCCCTGCACTAGACACGGTATATTAGCTCAGAGAGGCTGAGTGAGCCGCCTGAGGTCCCCAGCGCAGGAGGGGTGCAACTGGGAATCAGAGGCAAATCCAGAGGCTTCCCCGGCCTGTCGCGTCTCTGCTGCACCTGCTCCTCCTGTTTCTGCAAAGCGGAAACATTTTTCTTTTACCTTCCAGTGGAAATGCAGCACATCAGTGGTTGGCTCAAACTTCGCTGGAGAGGCCCGGGGCTTCCCCGCCCCTCCTCCACCCCTGCCCTTAATTAAGGCCCCAAAGCCCTCTCCCTTTGCTACTGCTCAGATCCTTTCCGTTCTCTCTGCAACTGACCCCGGCCAAGAGCTTCAGGCGGCTCCATCTGAGTCCTGAGACTTGGGACCTGCGAGGTTTGAGGGGCTGGGATTCAGCTGCCCTGAATGAGGCCCCCCGCCGGGTTGCTCCCCAGCAAGCGGGATGTTCTCACCTCCCACGGCAGGGGCAGCAGGGGCGGAGGAACCACAGTTTGCCAAGAAGAACTTTCTGAAGGAAAGGGAAATGAAGTCTGTTGTAAAAAGGAAAAGCTCACTCTAACTCCTTAAGGATTACTGAGGCCTGGGCTGCCCAAACTTGGACGCCCTCTGTGAACGGGGGGGAAGGTGGCTTCGGAGAGGACGGCCGCGTACTGGACCGAATGTGACTGCGCACGGGTATGCCCACCTCCGAGTCATCCACACTTGGGAAGCGGGCCAGCATGGGACCTCAATGGACACCCAGTCACTCACCGGACATTGGGCTATTAGCCATGACCTTCAGGTGAGCAAAATAAGAACCCACCCATCTCCGTGGGGCAAGCCCCGAAGCCTCCTTTCTTATGGGGATTTGAGTGTGACCCTAACATTCAGCTCAGAG
Source organism: Mustela nigripes (assembly GCF_022355385.1). Classification (NCBI taxonomy): domain Eukaryota; kingdom Metazoa; phylum Chordata; class Mammalia; order Carnivora; family Mustelidae; genus Mustela; species Mustela nigripes. The sequence continues at coordinate 130,657,760 of NC_081563.1, forward strand.
AGAATGCGGCTTCTCCCTTAATTCAAGGGGGGAGTGGAGAAACAGATGCCAGCCTCCGGGGTGGGGCTTGGAGCCACCCACAGGGCAGGACGCAGGCCCAGGTCCCCCACAAGTCCCAGCACCCCAAAGCCCACCTCCCACCTGACCACGTACTTCCCAAGATGAGCCCCTGCCTGGGGAAAGGGCAGCAAGGTGCCAACGACATCAGCATCCTGGGGCATCCCTGATCCCCTGGCAAGGAAAAGAACAGCCACAGACAATAAACACAAAGAAGAAGCGCGTGGGAGAGTGGGGCAGCAGGCGTGTGCCAGCGCGCAGGAGCCCCCCGGCCGCAGGACCAGCACGCACTCTCTGAGCGCCATATGACCCCATTTTGCACAACCCTTTTCTGCGCTGTTTTTCTCCCTGACAGCGCTTGGTAGAGACCCCTGGTGAAGCACTACACCGCCTCTGCTCTGCCACCGCCCGGGAGCCACTTTCTGTGTCCCCACAGTAAGGACACTCCCTCGGGGTCCAGTGGGTACTGCCCCTGCTGTCCACCGCTCGGTGCCTCCCCTCGGCCCCCGGGGCCGGATGGGGCTGAGAGGGGCAATCCAGAACAGGACGGAGATGGGGTAAGATATGGACACAATAAACAAGCCCGTTGCCTTGTTCCGAGACGGACCCCAGGACCCCCATCTGAGCACAGCCCTAAAAGCCCAAGTTCAAAGTTAAAGTTAGACACACGCAAAGCTGAAGCCCCAGGGGGAACTCAGAGCTCAACAACAATCCTCCCTTTGACTCAAAAACCACAAGGGAACACCCACAGCATACTTACTGATTAAAAAAGGAAAGTGAAAAATAAGGATGTGTTTTTTTTCTTCTTCTTAATCATTATAAAACTAACTTATGCCTATTCCATCAAGTCACGCTTCTGGGTGCCTCAGGCGAGCCCAAGTCATGCTGGGCAAAGAGACAAGGAGCAGAGGAAGCCTGGGCTTGTCCCACTGAACTGAATTGGTCCTTCTTAATTGTTGTCACTTCCTTCCTCCACTTCCGTTAGCACAGGAAAGCCACCGAGGAGCCGCCTGTGTCAGCACACTCATCACCCGACCCCCCGGGGCATCGCTCGTCCGAGAGGTGGAGGCAAAGTGGGCCTCACTGGTGCCAACAGGGACAGGGGTTTGAGCAGCAGATGACGTGCCCGCTGTGTGTCAGGCACCGTGCTGGGGACTGGGGCTGGAGCAGTGGCACGGGGGTGAGGATGGGTAGGAGAGACGGAGGGGAGAAGGGGAAGAAAGGAATACATCAGGTTATGAATCAAAACATCGCAAGTACAGGGACAGAGGACGGCAGAGGAGGGGCTGTTTTGACAGAGTAATCAGGGAGAGGTGACCGTTGAAGTGAGACCTGAGTGAAGGGGAGAAGAGAGTCAGGGGCTATTCGGGAGAGGTGAATAGCAAATACAATGGCCCTAAGGCAGGAGCCTCCTCGGAATGGGTGAGGAACAGCAAGAGGCCAGTAGGGCGGGAGTGGAGTGAGGAAGAGCAGAGAGGGGGGCAGGGAGCAGGTGACATCAGATCTTGTAGTCCATGGCAAGGAGCTGGTGTGTACTGAGTGGGGAGGCACAGGATTCAGAACAGAGAGGTGTGGCCTGATTGCCATCTGGAACAGAGAGAGGCCTCTGGCTGCTGTGGAGAGCAGACTGGACAAGGGACACGAATGGAGACAGGGAAACTGGTTCAGAGGTGTCACCCAGATAAGGGATGACAATGCTTGCCCCCAGGGAGCAGAGGGCAAACTGGTACTTAGATAAGGTCTGGCATACTGTACATGCTCAAGAACTAAGACCATCCTAACCTCTACTTCTAACAATCTGAGTGGTGGCTCTGTCCCCTTTGTCTCTATGCAACTTTTATAATTCACATCATCTCTCTGAGCCTCGATCGGGTCATTTGCAAACTGATGCCGATGGTACCTAGCTCAGGTACTCAGTGTGAGACTGAATGACACAATGTTAGTGTACACAAGGGCCTGACATGCCAGAAGCCCTCAGTGAAATGGTAGCTGTAGCCCTCGGCAAAATGGCACATGAATCAGACACACCAGGCTTTCAGCTAAATGATTTCTAATTCTCCTTCTAATTCATCATCCCCAAATTCTAAACAAACAAACAACTCCAGCTTCAGGTCCCTAAATGAGTCAACTTTGGAGCTACAAAAGCACAGGCTAAGGCAGGCCAGGTTGAAGAGAGGCTGGAACTCCCAGCTCTAAGTGAACAAGAGTAAATGCAGGCACTTTTTCTCAGTTGATCCCTATCAAGAGGAGTCGTAGAGTCCTGGGAGTTGAGAGGTAGGAGGAAGTGTACAGCGCTCCCCTCCACCCTTTTTACAACCGGAGTTCCCACAGCTCAGAGAGGAGAAGTGTGTGAGTGGAAGCTGCACAGCAAACACAAGCAGAGGTGAGGATGACAAGACTCCCCACCCGCAGTCCCAGGCTGTCTGGTCTGACAGCGAGTGGGAAAAAGAAAGCAAGGAAAGCCACGGAAACCCCATCTGGAAAAATAAAGTCATGGAGTTGGGATGTCTTTTCAACCAGCAGAAATGCCTTTCCTGCTGTCAAGAGTTCAATTCAAATGCTTTAAGGGGCCATGCAGGGAATGTAGCTGAGCAGAGTAAGCAGCGCAAAGACAGAGGAATGCCCCAAACCTAAAGACAAGTACGCTCAGATTTTCTTCTCTTTTTAGGAATCACATCACCAGGGCCACTGCCAAAGCATCTGACACTTTTATGCAGATCAGCGAAAGAAACCTCATCATTGGCACCCTTTGCAGGTGGAGTTCTTTCTGCTCCCTGCTCTATCTCCAGCTCCGAGCTGCAACATCTTCTGTAAAGGACAGGACAGTAAACGTATTAGGCTCTGTGGGCCATATGTTCTCTGTGGCCAAGACTCCACTCTACTCTTGCAGGGTAAATACACGTATGTGTCAGAACACTGTCTTAGTTAATATGCAAATGTGAAAGGTACCCTCATGGGCAATTGCATCCAGGGACACACCGAAAACTTCCCTGTGCTGGGAGATGGGCACCTCTGCCTACATTCCGTGGTCTCATAAAAGGCGCTAAAATGCCATAGCAAGGGTCATGTGAAAAACCAAAAACCAAAACCTGTGATTGCTGTCAACACTTAATTTCTAAATCCAACCCAGCTAGCTCCCACTCCATACTGATGTACAAGGTGGACATCAAGAAAGTGCCTGCCTCAGGCCCTTTGCACTGGCTGTTTGTTCCCTCTCTTACATTGCTTCCCCCAAGATTGCCACAGAGCTTACTCTATTACAATGTAACTCCTCAGACAGTTCTTCCCTAAATATAGCGTCCTCACCACCTCACAATCATCTTCCCACCCACTCTCCTGACTTCTTTTTCTTTTTTTTTTTTTTTTTTACTACCCAGTAGAGTAGATTTTTTTGGTTTGTCGATCTCCAGCAGAATGTGTCAGCTCCACAACAGCTGGAGTTCTTTCTGCTCCCTGCTCTATCTCCAGCTCCGAGCTGCAACATCTTCTGTAAAGGACAGGACAGTAAACGTATTAGGCTCTGTGGGCCATATGTTCTCTGTGGCCAAGACTCCACTCTACTCTTGCAGGGTAAATACACGTATGTAAATGAATGGGCCTGACTATGTTCCAATAAAACTTTATTTAGAAAGAGGTGCCAGGCCAGACTGGATGGTATAGCTTGAGGTCTCCTGTCCTAGAATAACATGCTTCAGACTCTAATACACACACGAATCCCCTGAGGATCTCGTGAAAAGGCAGAATCTGACTCAGCAGGCTGGGGGGCAGCATAAAATTCTGCATTGTTAGCAAGCTTCCAGGGGATGTCTGTGCTGCCGGCCCGGGATCAAACAGCAGGAAGCACCTAGCCCAATGCCCAATATGGGGTAGAAAACCCATCATTATTTGCTGAATAAATAAAAGATAAATAGAAAAACACTCATAACCTCATTCAACACTTTTCTTGCTACTTTTTCTTTTAAGATTTATTTATTTGAGAGAGAGAGAGAGAGCATGCTAGCACAGGGGGGAAGGGGAAGAGGGAGAGAGAGCCCCAAGCAGACTCCACACTGAGCACTGAGCCCAAAGCAGGGCTCGATCTCAAGACCCTAAGATCATGACCTGAGCCAAAACCAAGAGTCTGGTACTTAACCAGCTGCCCGACTGTGCCACCCAGTTGCACCTTTTCTTGCTGCTTTTTCTCATGGATTACATCTTTGCTGATCATATCCATTGCGTTTGTCTTCAATGTGTCATTTTCTGACAGAGAGCAAAAGGACCCGTGCACACAGAGGTGTCACGCAGCCAGTGTGTGCGCATACAAGCCTGGCATCGGGGTAAGCCAACACTTACATTAAACTACATTCATGAGAACGGTATTTACAGCTTGATGATAAATGTCAAATTGGGACGATGGGAGTTCCTTAAAAGAAACCCAAGTTTCATGGGGAAAGGTCTATCCAGTTAGATACACGATGCCAAAAAGATCGACTCAGCTTCACTTCCTATTTGGGGAACTCAAATGCGGAGCCATCTGGAGCTCCTCAGGAGTAGCCCTGATCACGGATTAGGGATTTAAAATGCACAAAACAGGAACACCTGGGTGGTGCAGTTGGTTAAGCATCTGCCTTTGGCTCGGGTCATGATCCCAGGGTCCTCGGATGGAGCCCCACATCGGGCTCCCTGCTCAGTGGGGAGTCTGCTCCCCGCTCTGATTGTGCTCTCTCTATCCAATAAATAAAATCAAGAAAGAAAGAAACAAACGAAGGAAGGAAGGCGCACAGAACATTCTGCCAAGTCCTAAGTGAATATGCCACTGTTGATGAGGACCGTGACAGCAATGGCTACAAGCACAAAGACACAGACTCCCTCTGGAAGGATATTCAAGAAGCCATAATACCTGGGACTTAGGGAAGAGGAGGCGACTGCTCAGGTATAGGGTGGGAGGGAGTACCTTCCCCAAAACTAATATATAAAGGAAACCAGGGAGGTCGACACTTGGTGCTGTGCTAATTGCCTTAGAGAAATCTTCCTACAGAAATCCTATATGCAACATTTAGTCCGATTTGCCAGCAGGGAAGCGGAGGCCTTGGGAGGTTAGGGTTATTCTTCTGCCCATCCCAGCACCGGTATAGTGAGACGAACTCAGGCTGAGCACCAGGGTGGACAGGGAGGTCCCGCGACCAGCTACCCCAGTTCTGATCATCAAGGTTTGCACACTGGAGCTAGCGCCCCGCCCCCACCACCCCGAGGTGCTAAGTCTCAAATCCCAGGTGCAGGCTACCCCATCTGGAAAAAGAATGTCATGGAGTGGAGATGTCTTTCAAACCAGCAGAAATGCCTCCTGCTATCAAGAGGTAAGCTCAAATGCCTGACCCGCAGGCCTGCCAGGCTCCCCGCCCTGACACCAGGACAGGTGGGCGTGTCCACTGAAGGCCACACCCCCGGAGGCCGCACCTCCCATAAACAGGCTGTTGTTCTGCACCTGGGAAGGGCTTGTTGGCCAAAACAGGGAGGGCAGAAGCCAGACACCATAGAAGGCAGGAGCATGAGCCACCTGACAAGAGAAAAATTTGCCTCGATGCTCAACCAAACTATATTTATTTCCTGAATTTTTAATACTTAAGTAACAATAAGAGCCCCTGGGAATGACCTCAAAAAGTACCTCAGGGTTAGACCACCGAGGTTCAGCTTGGGCCTTGCTCACTTACTGTGTGACCTTAGGCAGGTTCCTTAACCTCTCTGTCTCCAAGTACTGCCTAGGAATAATGGTGGCATTGTACCTATTTATAGATGGAAAGTAATTTATCGATGGAAAGTAATTCTCCGTAACTCTGACTTTGGTAGGTACTCTTTTGCCCCGGGGTCATCATAATAACCTGATATGAAGTCAACCATATCAACCTGCTCCAGGGAAGGAGCAGGGGGCAGGCACAGCGGGAGGTGACCGAAAGGAAATACAGCAAAGCCAAGTCAGTAGGTCTCCAGGTGACAAAGCCTGCTGTTTGATTTTTTTTTTCCTGTATTTTTTAAACAACAAATACCTATTCAAACAAGAAAAAATGGGGGTGCCTGCCTGGGTGACTCAGTCAGTCAAGCATCTGACTCTTAATTTTGGCTCAGGTCATGATCTCAGGGTGGTGATCCCAAGCCCCGTGCCAGGTTCCTCACTGAGCATGGAGCCTGCTTAGAATTCTCTCTCTACCCCCACTCTGCCTCCTCTTCCCATCCACACTGCTCATGCTCTCTCTCTTAAAAAACAAAACAAGGGCGCCCGGGTGGCTCAGTGGGTTAAGCCGCTGCCTTCGGCTCAGGTCATGATCTCAGGGTCCTGGGATCGAGTCCCGCATCGGGCTCTCTGCTCAGCAGGGAGCCTGCTTCCCTCTCTCTCTCTCTGCCTGCCTCTCTGTCTACTTGTAATCTCTGTCTGTCAAATAAACAAATAAAAATCTTTAAAAATAAAAAAAAAATTTAAAAAAGCAAAAAAAAATTAAATTAAAATATGTATATATGTGTGTATCTGATACACACATATATATGTACAATGTCTATATATACGTATGTATGTGTATATATTTAATTTATATATTTTACTATCTATATTACATATTTATTCACTATTAATGAATATAAATTAACATATAGGTATTACATAGTATATAATACATAAATAATATAAACTGATATTAATATAAATATTATATTTAATATATTATTTGATTTATATATTAAATATATAACATATTTAATGCCTGTGTGGATATGTATACACACACACAGACGTTTTTAAACCTGTGTCAGAACGCTCAGAAGTACCTAACCCTAAACCCTGAGCCTGAGGACAATGGGGACCAGTGGGAATGGTGCAGCCAAGTGGCTCCACAGATGTGCGTTATAATTCTGTCCTGCTGGGGCAACTGGGTGGCTCAGTGGGTTAAAGCCTCTGCCTTTGGCTCAGGTCATGATCTCCGGGTCCTGGGATTGAGCCCCGCATCGGGCTCTCTGCTCAGTGGGGAGCCTGCTTCCCCCTCTCTCTCTGCCTGCCTCTCTGCCTACTTGTGATCTCTCTCTGTCAAATAAACAAAATCTTAAAAAAAAAATTCTATCCTGCCACATGCAGACCCCATGACCCCAAGCCAGTCCCCTGACCTCGCGCAGAGCCCAGGCTCAGTACATGATAGGCATTGACGTCTCCCGTGTGGCGGCGTTTAACTCCTGTCCATCCTGACTCCGGGGCTGTGGCACGAAATCAAAACTTCCACGTAAGAACAAATGCTCCCTTTTTCACCCTAACAGGATGGTGCGGAGAAAAAGAAACAATAATAGGAAACAGGGACAGGGAGTGCACACTGAGCGCCCGCGGGCCGCTAGGCCCGCTCCGTGCACTTCACCTTGTCAGGTCATTGACTCTTTGCAAAGCCCCGAGGAGGCAGGCACCGGGATCGTCCCACTGGGTGAGTGGTGGGACTTGGGGCCTCAGTTTCCTCCTCTGGGCCTGAGGTTAGTAACAGCACCACAACTCCTGCACCTGGCACGTAGAGAGAGCTCAGTCAAGGGTCGCTAATGACCACGTGTTCCTTGGAGAAGGCCCCCGACGCCTCTGAGCCTGCTTCCCCGTTCACCCAGCAATGGGACAGCATTCCTGCCCGAGCCCGCACACGGGGCATGCTTGTCATACAGCAAGTGCTCGATAAACAGACACGGGTGTGGGCAGAGCCAGCCCACAGTCTGCCAGGAGGCTCCGAACGAGTGGCCTGAAAGTCCCCCACTGTCTCCCAGGGTCTGGGGAATGGCTTCGCGGCTGCTGCAGAGGAAGGAGGGCTCCTTCGAGAAGCCATCACCGCCCCTCCCCCATCGTGGCATGGTCAAGCCGACAGGTGCTTGAAAACCGGCCTCCAGCAGATGCCTCCTTTCTCCCAGGACCAGAGAAAATCTTCGTTTCACTTGGGGTCACTCAGTGCAGAAAGTAGAGACAAGGGTGGGACCAGGATGCCCAGCACTGGCCCGGTGCTCCTACCCTCGCGGGACCCCCAGCTGCAGGGCTCTGTGCTGGGACCCAGGGCAGGGCTGGCTGCGAGCAGGTGACGGATGGATGAAGGGCAAGTGGGAGGGTCAGAACCCAAAAGCTAAGAGCCAAGGCGAGGGCGGTAAGCTAGTCGCCTTTAGGCAATTGATGTGAGTTCCCGTCCCCTGAGCCTCTCTCTTCCCCTATGAACGGAATCACAGCCCTGCCTTCCTATGTGGTTGCAACGGTGAAGTAAGGTCATATCCATAACACACAATGGGTACGTAAACAACCCTCAGACCCTCCCAGTGCCCTCCGTGAGTCTCAGATTTGCTTCACTCCACCAGAAAAAGCCTGAACGGACACCAGTGTCTAATTTTAGGCTAGCGGAGCTCTGAAGAGCCCAGATCCAAGTTGATCGCTCTATTTCTCAACAAAAAGAACAGCAGATTAAACGCCCGCTTTAGGCCAAAGATCATGCTGGATACCCGTGTTTGCCGTCCTCATGACTCTTGACACAACGAAACAAATAATCCAAAAGACGCAGCCTTCATAGCTTTATCGCTTTACAACTGAAGAAACTACAGCCTAGCCAGGGCCACAGAGTCCCAGAGCTAATGAATGCTAGGACTGCCTTGCTCCAAACCACCAGCTTCCCAGAGGCAGTGCACACCAGTGGTTAAAGGTAGGCGCTGGCTTCAGGCCTCCTGTGTCCCAATCATCGCCACCGCTCACCAGCTGGGTGACATCAGGCACGTTGCTTAACCTCTCTGTGTCCCAGTTTCCTTGTCTGTAAAAGGAGGGTAGTGATTCTACCACCTACACTCCACGGCGTCACCGCAAAGATGAAGTAGGTCACTCCAAGGAAAGTATACAGTAAGTGCTCCGTAAGTGCAGCTCTCCTCATTACAACAGAGCGCCCGACCCATAGGAGGGACCCAAAAAGTTGTTCCAGGAACACATCAAGTTCCCTCTATATGGCCCCACTGCCTGCCAGACATATTGGCAAGCCTCAGACTTAATCAGTCTTTTGGAAACAACTCTTTCTCCAAGATTCTGGAAGCTTTCTGTCTTCTCCCTGTGCGGGAGCAATGTCCCACTGAGTCTTGACTGTTTATCTTGTAACGTGACCTAGAAGCACTGCCTACCATCGGCGTGCCTTTGGCACACAATGTGTGCACACCGTATCACCCAATCCCACATCTGCTCGGCACCCACACCTCCGCCGGCCCCGCCCCAGACACCCCCCTCTCCTCCACCCGGCTCACCCCTGGAAGCCAGCACCCGTCTCTGTTCCTTCACAAAGCCTCTTTGGCCACTCGAGGTCACACACGGGAGGCCACATTTGGCCCACAGAGGGCTTGGACTGCCCTCTCCGGAATTTTTAAATGAACGGCCCGTGTTATGACCGAGAGACTGATATAACCAAGGGGAGGCTGGGGAGGACGGATCCTGCAAAGACGGGCGGCAGCATCTCCACCCTGCCCCACGCCCATCTTCACCTGAGAAGGCTGGGTCAGGCCACCCCTGGAAGGGATCTTCCCTCTGAAAGTCGGTGAAATCTCTGTGGAGACCCTCAGGGTCGCTCAGGACTGGGGGACTCCAGGCTTTCCCAAGACTCCAACCACACCCGCGCCTCTCGACCAGAGCCAATCTCTCAAACCAGTTAGCCCGGCTCTCCAAAGATACCCACAAGCCAAGCACTGCTCCTGCCCTCTGCCCCCAAGCCTGGGCAGCCACCCTCCCCTCTTCCCTGGCCTACAGCAGCAGCCCCACCCCCTCCCTGCCTCTTCCCTGGTCCTCCTGCAGACTGGTCCCACCAGCACGGCAGCTGGAGGGACGTTGCTGGGACCTAAGTCAGATCTCATCCCTCCGGCTCCCACCTCCCTGGGAATGAAAGTCCTCAGCATCCAAAGCCCGAATGTGCTCATGCTCGTTCCTCTGGGCCTCCGTCTCCTCCACACCCCTGCCAGCTCACCCCCTACCTTGGCCACCTCTGTGTTGCCAGCCCCTGCCCCGGCTGGGCCCAGGGAGCCCCTCAGTCCGGAGCGCTCCTCCCCGGATCCCCGCACGTATTCCTCCCTCCTCTCCTCCTTTGCTCCAAGGCCACCTGCTCAGAAAGGCCTCTCAGCCCCTCCCAACTCCCCTGGGCCTGGCCGCCTTTCCCACCACACTTATCACCTTCCAGCATACAATTTAACTTTTCCTACTCTGCAGATTTCTTATCTCGCCGCCGCAGCCAGAACAGAAGCTCCGCAGGGGCCAGAGGACCCTTGTCTGTTTGGTTCAAAGCCACATCCCTAGCGCCTGGAACGGTGCCTGGCACAGAGAAGGGGCTTGGTAAATTTCAGAGGAAGGGATGAAGGAGCAGAGGGACCTCTGGGGATCTCGGAACACAGTCTCCTCCTCGGAAGCTCGAGCCACCCCTCTGTGCTTTCCCTCTGGAGAAGCCAACACGGCAGCTCCTGGACACATCAGCATCTGCAGGACCTGCTTCATGTTTCGCGACTAAGGAGCAGAGAGGGTTGGGCGGGAGCCTCCCTGAGCACCACATTTGGTTAGTCAAATGGAAGCGGATATGTGCAGCCCATTGCCAAAGGTGCGCTGCTCAATGTCATGACTGCGGCTTCGCCTGGGAAGGGGAAAACTCTGCCAGGCTTCTCTCTGCCCTTTCCGAGATTTAAGTGAAAGTGAGTTGCAAAGAGGACGGAGGCTAAAATCCAACAGGATGAAGATCACAGCCTCTCAGTCCGTTCTGGGGAGATGAACGCTTGGAGACTTAACCAGACTCCTTTGGATGGGGGCGGGGTGGCCAGGAGGGGACATGGCGGGGAGGAGGGAGGCCGGGGTGCGCCCCCGGCCTCTGGCTCCCCGTCCTGCGAAGCTTGCCACAAGCTTGCCACTCTTACCTGGCGTGAAACGTAGATCAGGTTTCTGCATCTGTAAGGAATTTCTCCGAAGGAACTAGCTCTGTTTTTTCCATATGTCTGAACATCTGTTGGAAGGAATTGTCTTCGGAGGTGTGTACTATGGTTACGGATTCTCATTTTGGTCCCTGTCTAACTGAAAGGCTGCCTTTCTGAGCATTCTTTCCGCTGAAAACCAGTCCTAGAGAGGGGCAAGAAGAATGTGTTTTGAGAGCACCAGGATGGATAAAGAAGGTGATGGATAAGGAAAGTGTCCTCTACTAGGAAATTTCTAGGCAGGAATATGCTTCCAGGGTCTGGAAGCAGACAGGGAAAGCATCCCACGACAATGGCATTAGGAGCCCAAAGCCAGCTGGGAGTATGAGGAGATTCCGTAGCTGAAGAGCTGTGGAAATGCTTAAAGCCCAGCTTTGCAAAGCAGCCTGGGCATGGACGTCTGGTCCAACGCAAGATCCCCGGCATCTTCCCTTGAACCAGAATGAGGAAGTGATGACTGGGTTCTGCCACAGGGCACGTGGCTCTTTGAAGGCGAGTCAAGCGGTTCCCTTTCCCATCTGCTCCTTACCGATCAAAGTCAGGCCAGGGAATTAAGACTCCTTGGCTCCTGGGGAAGAACTATAAGCTTGTTCTATTTCAATGGGATTTAAAGGTTTTATAAAACAAACAACGTGGGCCTGGCTGCTCACAGGCCCAACCAGACAATTCTTAGAAATCGTATAAATATAGCCTCTCTCTTATCTCCCTTTCTATTTGATAAAGCTTCAAGTAGCACAGACCTTAGTTACCCCCAGACGATATGAACTGGAGGATATTTGCCTGGAGCCGAATTGAACCCAGAGGTGGATTTAGGGGTCAACACTTAAGAACCAGAAATTTCACATGAATATTCAGATTCCTGGCTTCTCCTGAAGAAAACCTCTAGAACCCGGCGATGCTGGACCCACATTCCCACGTGGTACAACCAAGGGGGACTGAACAGTGGCTGCCTGCTGGAGAAGAGGCACACACTCTGCCATGCCCTACTCCCCACCACTCCCTAAGTGCTTCCTGACCTTTGGCCAATTCGGCCATTTCTTTTCACTGTCTGGCCTCCACCAGCTTGTCAGTTTGTGACCTTGTTTCTCCAATATCTTCTTAGATTCTCTCTTTAGTTCATCACTTCTGGAGGGTGCAGGTTCTTATTAGGGTGTAGGAAATAACCCCTTCCAAGTGGATTTGTGCTAAGACTTCTAGGGACGGCACACGTGATTCTGTGGCATTCCACAGGCCTGAGAGGTAGAAAGCCCATACTTTGCTTCTGAGCTCCTGGCTCCTAAGTCCAACTGCCTGCTGGCATCTTTACTTGGATACCTCACAAGCCTTTCCAACTTCCTACACCCCGAACTGAAGCCATCATCTGCCCTTAAGAAAATGATCCTTTCCCCCAGTCTCCCCACATGGCCCGTGACACCATCCTGAGCCAGGTGCCCTTCCACTACCATGTGGAGGCCAGCACGGGGTCCCGAAGCTCACATCATAGAGTCCCTCCCTGCTCTTCTCCTCCCACTGCCGCCTCGTCCGCAGCAGCTGTACCTGGCACCTCCCCCAGCCCATCAAATTCATCACCCTGCTTCCTCCCTTACCCCTTCTAACCCACTCCCTAGAAAGAAGCCCAAATGATCGTAGAAATAGTAAATCAGAATCACTTTCCTCCTCTACTCAAAATCTGTCACTCCCTTTCCCTTCCCTGGAATAAAACCCAAGCTCCTCCCCTTGGCTTTTGTGTCCCGCACAGCGTGGTCCTGCCAACCCCTCACCCCCAAGCTAAACTCAAGTGACACTGGCCCTCCTTCAGCAAATCAGACACACCAAGTTCCTCCCTGCCTCAGGACTTCTGCACACACCATACCCTGTGCAAGGAACGTTCGCCCACTCCCACCCAGAGAGCTAGAGAAACAGAGACAGGGAGGGCATCACTCCTCTCCTTGCTGGCTCTGTCACTTGCTCTAGGTCCCAGCTGGTAAGTCCACATCCTCAGCAAGACCCCTTTCTACAGCAGGTGGTCCAAGTACTCTCCTGGCATGCTTGGTTTTGTGAAGTAGTTACCCGCCCCCCATTGTAAATCCAACAGCTGGCCTCCTCATCAGTCATCGTGTCTTGTCCTAGAGTCCAGGTGTCATTCCAGATTGCCCTCCCCTGCCTCCCAGACTCACCCACATCTCAGCAATGGTCGCACCAAACCATTCTGGTCGACTGGGTACCTCGAGCGGCCCCTGGGCTCCCCCAGGGCAGAAACTGTAGTCCTCTCCCCCATCACGGTATCATCAGCACCGAGCACAGTGCCTGGCACACAGTAGGTCCTCAACAAAGTATCTGCCAAGTGAAGGAGTCAGGAGATCTGAAAGCATTTAAGGTTTGGAGCCAACTTTCCTCCAAGGCCAAGGGACATTCAAAAACAAAACAAAACCAGCTAAATGTGGCCCACATTTAAGGTTTTTAATTTTATATGTAAAGAAAGAATGAAATGATCTTGTACTCATTTTATTTTCATCTAAAGAGGAGCATAAAACCACGAGGTATGTAAAAAAAAAAATAAAGTTTTATAGTGTGGTAAATAAAAAAGAAAAGGGTGGGGACCAATCATTGAGGGGGGGAAGGAGCCGTGGTAGAGTACAGAAATAGAAACAGATGTAGAGATAGAGACAGATCAAGAGAGAAACCGGCAGAGGCATCTAGGCAAGGTACAAAACAGGGCTTCACTACTCTTCTGGGAACCAAAGGGCAACCCTCCAGATTTCGAAAGGGGTTTTAAGTCCCCTCTTCACTTCATTTTTCAAAGAAGATTTCTAAAAACTGATTTACTGTGCTAAAAATCAGTGGTTAGCACATTGCATTTTGAAGAGAACATAATCTATTCAAATGATTTTTTTTTTAATACTTTACTTTGTATCTTTAGAGAAAGTGGCTACAAACTTTTCAGTGAGCCACTGGGTTTTCAAAGTTACAAGCACGAAGAGGGAGGGATCCTTGGGGGCTGTCAGAAGGAGGGGCATGAGCGTCAAGCACAGTTCAGTACATCCCACCCATTCCCTTCTCTGGAACTTTCCATGGCCCAGGCCCTAGATGAAAGGGGGAGCAGAGCCTAGCACTGCACATGGTCTGACCTCTCTGGCTATACCAACTGGACCAGAAGATCTTCCCAACCAGGGCCAATTACAGTCTCCCTGAGAAATCACAATTTTGGCCCCAGTGAGCCGGTGCAGGGACAGCACATAAAATTGATAGGCAGGAGGTGTGGGCAATTTTCTCCCAGGCTTTCTGAGCCTGGTAAGAGTGTGGAGTCAAGGAGAGATGGTCTGCAGAGGGACGTGAAAAATCAGTAACATCGTGTAGCGGGTAGAACCAGCCCCAGGGGACCAAACCCCAGGCCCCCTTGACAGCTAGGACACTGAACAAGTGCCTTGACATCTCTTTGACCTAATTGTAACCTGCTTCCTTGGGGCCCTTTGGGAATTGAATAAATGAACACATACAGCACTCTGAAGAGGGTCTGGCACACAGTAAAGCATGCTGAATGTCAATGGCTACGGTTTCCATTTTGCTCAACTGTAAGCCCATGAGGCTGAGGCTCTCTCACTGGTTTGCTCATAACATATCCCAGAGTCTAGAACCGTGCCTGCAACACAGCAGCGCTCAGCCCACCTTCGATGAGTGATCAGAGAATGGAGATAACGACAGAGACCATGGACCGAGCCTGCTGACTCTCTCCTCATTCAGCTCCTACTCCAGTGGAACAATCAGAGCTGGGTCTTATCAAAGCCTAAATCAGATCATGTTTCTTTCCTGCTTCTCCTGTCTCAGGATGAAGCCAAACTCTCCATCCCCCTTGGCTACCCAGGCCCTGCCAGCTCTCTCCCCCTCCCTCTGGCTTCCTGCTCCAGTTCTGACCCTTTAGTCAATGACACTGTCCCTCCTAGACCGTGAGCTCCATGAACCATGAAGAAACAGACCGTGACTTCTCTCTTATTCTTCATTGTATTTTAATATCAAGCACAGTGTATGGTGGAAAGAAGGTGCTCGACAAACCCCGGTAGAATGAATCCACTTGTGGAATGAGTTGACAGAACAAAGAAGCACATTTGGGGCCATTCTCAAGTCCAGCTTCTTCCCAAGTCTCCTGGCCTGGTTTTGCAACAGTAGCCTCCTCAGACAAGCCCCGAATCCCCCCTTCTAATCTACCTTAAGTGAGTTTCTCTATTGCTACCAAAGGCTTTAACTCCAACCCACAGACTAACGCCACCTTCCGAGCTGGAAGTCCCCAGCCTAGAATTGATAATCCTAGATCAGGAAGGATATAAAGACTTCCTTTCCCAAAAAACGCAATTTTCATGCATGACAAAGTAAACGGTATCAGACCAGCCCTCCCACCGTCAACAACCAGTAAGTCAGGACAAACACATGTAAGTCAACTTCTGTCAGGCGTTAGACAGCGGGCAGCACATGACTGTGGCCACTGAGGAAAAGGAAACACAGGAGGTGAGCCCACGTTCGCTCCAGCTCTCCACCCGAGGACAGCTTCTATACCACTGGCATGGACTCACACCCCCACCCCACCAAACATCCAAAAAGGTTGTGCCTTAGAAATAAGGGTAAGCCTTCGAGAAAGGCTTCCCGAAAGCAGCCCTCACAGAGTCTAAAACCAAGCGTCACACAAGTTCAGTGATCAGCTTGTTACTGATCTGCCTTCAGCAGAAGATAACAAAATCCAGCCTCGATAATGTCCAGTCCGTGGATGGTCCTCTCAACCTCAGGAGATAATCGATAATTACGAGGCATGCAAAGAAAGGACAAAATGCGGCTCCTGGTCAAGGAAAAGAATCAAGGAAGAGACACAAATACCAAAATAGCTATGATGGTGGCTCTAGAAAAAGCAAACTGGTCAGGATTTCTAAGTTCCTGATATTTTCACAGAAGTCCTTAACCACGTGCATACACCGAAAGCCTCTGTGGAGATCTCAGGGTTGGGGGATTTGTGTTTTTTGTTTCAGGGGATGCTGAGGAATCTGCATTGTTAACCTCTCTAGAGGGTTCTAAACGCATCATAGAATTCTTATCATAGAATACATCCACTTTAAGGCAAATACAAGTAAGAGGTAAACTGATAGGTCCTGAAGGTTCTGCTTGCTCGAGCGGTGGCTGAACACCAATCAGCAATCTCAGTTGAACAGATTACACAATTACGAAAGATCATTTCAGCTTAAATTATTTTGCAGAAAAATGCACACGTCTCTATTATTTTGAAAAAAAAAAAAAGTCTGAGGTTAAATCAAAAGCCACAGACATAAAAGATAATGATTAAGAAAAAACAGAAGGAAATGCTCATGGTATAATTTAAAAAAATATCAGAGTGCCAACTACTGTAACATCAAGCATATAAATATACATTAATAGACATTGCTGGGACACCTGAGTAGCTCAGTCAAACAAATGCCTTCGGCTCAGGTCACAATCCCAGGGTCCTGGGATTTGGCCCCACAATGGGCTCCCTGCTCAGCAGGGAGCCTGCTTCTCCCTTGCCTGCTCTGCCTGCCACTCCCCTGCTTTGCTGGCTCTCTCTGACAAATAAATAAAATCTTTAAAAAAATTTATATATACATTGCCATGTTTGTGAATAGAACAAAAGGCAACAAGAAATATACAAAATGCTAAGAATAGTTATTTTATGTGTAATTTTAATTTTCTAAATTTTAGTTTTCTATATTTTACAAGAGTGTATGGAATTTCCTCAGTGGACATGCATCTGAAATTTAACCACAAAATAATGACTTCAAAAACCCTCTGCCAAGACACAAACCTCTGCAAAATCTAGCAATTTTTCCATCAGAAAGAGAAGGGAAGAAGTAGCTTGAGCTATTTCCTTCCTTATCCAGCTCAGGAAGACTTTCTTCTCTGTCCTCTGAGTAACTGGGCCAGCCTTGGACACTAATTCCACCTCGAATGTTCTCATCCATCAGACAAGTAGGAGGCTGAGACACACACCACAACCCAACAAGCAAGAGGCAGTGGCTGAGCAAAAGTAGCCCACCTACTGGTAAATGAAGGACACAGAAAAGGAAAAGAATTCAAACTCATACCTGAACAACCGGGTGGCCACCAGTTGGAGCTTTGACAGCCCCTCGGCTGCCTTCGGTCTCATAGTGGGCACGGTGATGTGGCTTGGGCTGCACCTCTATCCGCAGCTCATAGGAGCCCGACTGGTGGGAGAGCGGCCACTCAAGCGGAGGGAGAGATGCAGTCACTGGGATGCTGAAGAAGGAAACAAGCGTCAGTCATGTGTCCAAGAAATCAGAACCAGCCAACCTGTACAATAAAAGTAAATGGTCCCTTTTCTGAAAACTCATGTCCAGTGGGTGTATGAGTAAAATACTGGCTGTTGGAAAGCACGTATTTCTCAGGATAGGTCGGACTCTTCACAAAGTAGAGATCTTTTTCTTGGTTTTTCTCTTCCATCTTTGATGACAACCGTGTGACGGACATCTCCATTTAGGAAGCTAACTTCAGGACATGTGAGTTCTAGAGTATTTTTAATTACTACAACTTCTTTTCCTCTGGGAATTTAAAGAGTACCACCTCCTACCTCTAAAAATCACCTTTTTCCCAGAATGTTCTCCCTTTCCAAAGGAACAAGTGTGCAAGAAAATACACTGAAGTGGAAATCAGGGACCCACGCGTGTCATGAATGTGCCATGTTACTTTAGGCAAGTAACCTCACCTCATTTACCTTCAGTGTCTTATAATAACATAACAAATGGACCAGATGGCACCTGAGGGTTATTTTGGCTCTTATTTCCAAGTCTGATGCTTTTAATTAATAGCAAATTCTAGGGAGAGATCATTTCCAGTTACAGCCATTGCTTATCAGGGCAAGTATAGAACATCTAACCAGAGAGGTGGCTAAATTTAGAGACCCCTAAATTTAAAGGAAGAGTAAAGGTCAAAAACATGACTGGAGTCGCCCACCCAAGTTCAATTCCAAGATCCACCTCTAACTACTTTGGGCAAATGCCTGACTCTACCTCCCTAGGCCTTAGTTTCCTTGACTGAGAAATGGGGATACTGAGATCATATGAAGACCTTAGCGCAATATCTCCTCAATAAATAAATATTAGGTTATAATTATAATTAGGTTATAATTATGTTATAATTATGTTTCCTTATATACAGTGCATATTTCAAATAAATAGTTATCTCCCATAGACAATCTAATTAACTTATGGTTATGGTATTAGATATAGATAGATAGATAGATAGATAGATAGATGCCTTTACATCTGAAGTTGTAATGATATGCATTGTTTTATTTTCCTATAGAATCTTAAACCTACGCAGCCCACTCAATGGGCACTTGATATATGGTAAAAATGATGTCATTTAAGAACTGATTGAGGCCTTAATGATCTATCTGGACCATCCCTTCAGAGCGTCAGAGAACACAGAAATTTCCTTAAGATCACAAAGCAAGACATGCCAAGGTGGCAACTTACGTGTCTTGATTCTTGGTCCAGTGCTCCATGCATATCTCTACACTACCTCTTATCTTATTAATTTATTTAAAATAGGGCCAAGAAAATCTCTCACTTATAGAATGACTCTAGAGCATATCTGACATTTAATAGGTTCTCAGTGACTATTCAGTGGGTGGGTAGATGGCTGGATGGAGGGAAACATGAATGAATGAATGAATGAGCAAACAGTTTTATTTCAAAGAAGCCCCGTATATTTAAAGTAGTTTCAGGGCCACGTGGGTGGCTCAGCTGGTTAAGCAACTGCCTTTGGCTCAGGTCATGATCCAGGAGGCCCAGGACTGAGCCCTGAGTCAGGCTCCCTGTTCCATGCGGAGTCTGCTTCCCCCTCGCACCTCCCTTATGCTCTCTCTCTCTCATACACTCTCTCTCAAATAAATAAAATCTTCCAAAAAAAAAGTCAAAGTAGCTTTAAAGTTGCAAATACATGGATTTGTGTCACTGTGTCCTGATTTTGCACACAGGGCACCAATCATTAATCCCATCAGCATCTTCTTTGCCACTAAGCCCTGAGCTGTTAAAAGTTGACATTATCATCCGGACTTAGTTCAGCATTTGCAGTGAAACCAATTCCATCCCTTCTCCATCACAGCAGTACCAAGGGGAGATGTGGGGGGGGTGGCGCCCCATAAACTCCATCAGTGCTGGAGCTCAACGTGAATATACAATCCAATTTAAACTTACATTCTCACTCTGCAAGCAGATCTCCAGCTCCTCTTTGTAACTAGCTGCCTCCTGATGTTACCTGCCTGAAGCACCCCCTTACCCTGAAGTCTGGTGTCCACCTTAATTTCAGAGGCAACATGCCTTCTGCTTCTGCCTGCAGCTAAGGTGCCAGGTGTGTCAAATACCTGTACTCTCATTATGTAGGCAAGTTATGCTTTTTTAAGTGTACAAATTGAAGTTCATAAAAGATCACTTCACCCCTGCATTATCTTTTGAAGTATCAAGGAAAAAAAATATCCAGGAGTAGAAGATCCAGTGGGATATCTCTAAGTATCAACTTCAAATTTTCCTTGGTTCCAGAATAAGTCTTTGATGACCATGATACAATCTTAAGAATTAGACCATCAGAGCCAATGTAAAATGCTGCATGTGAATTTCAGCCCTGCTCTGCATACCCTGAGACAAATACTATCAGGAGACCTTCCTGAACACCCTATCCTCTTGATCTTAGAGAAAATTCTTACAGCATTCAGAACCATTTGGATCCAGCCACAGAATGGAGATGGAAGGAGAAATGATAAAGTCCTTATAAACAGAAAAATGCAGCATGATCTGATTTTTTTTTATATTTTTTTTTATTTATTTATCAGAGAGAGAGGGGGAGAGAGTGAGCACAGGCAGACAGAATGGCAGGCAGAGGCAGAGGGAGAAGCAGGCTCCCTGCCGAGCAAGGAGCCCGATGTGGGACTTGATCCCAGGACGCTGGGATCATGACCTGAGCCGAAGGCAGCTGCTTAACCAACTGAGCCACCCAGGCGTCCCGCATGATCTGATTTTATATCAATGTTCTTCCCCAGTCTCAATCATTATATGAATCACATTCTGGAGATAATCTGTAGCAGAGAGAACAAAGAGTTGAGAACCCGAGGGTCTTCATTTTTCAATGCAGTCATTAACTAGCTGGGCAAGCCTCGGCGTGTCCACTCGCCTCACCAGATAACGGCTGCCCCTTTCTCTGCACTCTTCCTTAGTGCAGGCTCCATGCCAAGGACTTGATATATATCCTCTCACCCAATCCTTGCAAAAAAAACAAAAACCAAAAAAACCATGCTGATGGGAGACTATTATTATCCTCATCTCATAGGGAATGAGCTAAGGTTTAGTATGGTGCTCAGTGAGAAAGGGAGTTCCTGATTCATTAGCAATGCCTGCCCTGGGAACGGCATCGATAAGGTGCTCAATGAAAAAGAGGCTCTGCATGATTAGTGATGCCTGCTGTGGGCACAGCAAGGAGGGCAGCACCAGACATGCCCATGACCACACAGCCGGTGAGTGGCAGAACCAGGACTCAAATCCAGTCTGGACAGACCCTGAGGCTCTGGTGCCGCCATCTATCTGCATCTCCTCCGTGTACCGCTATTTGAAACTCCTTGAGGATTATGGCTCCCACTTTCTTTTTGTAGGAGGTCCAGAGCGCTGACTGCAGTCCTGGGGCACAGAGCCGGTACCCACAAACAGCAAGGCCTCTTATAAGAGGACAATAAATTCCACACATGAAGGCTGGCTCTGTGCTTCCCAGAATGTCAGCTCTCTGAAGACAGAAATTTCTGCCCATTTTTTTTTTTTTAAAGATTTTATTTATTTGACAGACAGAGATTACAAGTAGGCAGAGAGGCAGGCAGAGAGAGAGAAGGAGGAAGCAGGCTCCCTGCCAAGCAGAGAGCCCAACGTGGGGCTCGATCCCAGGACCCTAGGATCACGACCTGAGCCGAAGGCAGAGGCTTTAACCCACTGAGCCACCCAGGTGCCCCTCTGCCCATTTTTTTCACCGCGGGCTTCTCAGCCCCTATAACGGTGGCTGCCTGGCCCAGAGCAGGTATCTGGAAAACACCCGTTTGGGGAATACACGAGCCAGCCAGGTGCCCTCTGAGCCATGGCAGGCATCCCCGTGCCCACCGCCTGGTGAGTTAGGTGCCTGTACCTCCCTGGGTACCCGAAGGTCTCTCTTCCAGATGAGGAAACCACAGCTCAGAGAATTGAACTTCCTTGCCAAGATCCCACAGGCAGTAAGCGCAGAGCCAGGACCTGAACCCTGTCTAGAGGCCTCTAAACCACATGCCCCCGACCCAGAAAAAGCCCCCCGGAAGTAACCCGCGGACCAGACCGTCTCCCGAGCCGGCTCACCTGCAGATGGGAATGGCAGGCACCAGCTGCTTGGGCCAGGTGGGCGGCACCAGCAAGATGGACTCGGGGGCCGCGCTCCTCCCCTCCTCCTGCTCGCAGGGCCCCAGGAACTCCACGGCCGGGTAGATGTGGCGGGGCAGGCCGGCCTTGGGCGGGGCGGCGGCGGACACCGGCGAAGGGTCGGGGCTCGTCTTCCACATCTTGGGGGGGATGCCACAAGGCGAGTCCGCGGCGAGGCTGTTCAGGGCATCCATGAGGACGGCAGAGCCAGCCGTGGGGGGGTACCCAGCGGGGGCGCCGTCGTCCCGGGGCTGCGGCGAGGGGCTCCGGGAGCGCTGGGGTGAGGCTCCGGGCAGCGGGGCAACCAAGGCCCCGGCACACGAATGCCTCCGCTTGGCACCAGGCGACGAGGAGCGGGAGGCCGGACGGGGCACGGGCGAGTGGCGGCCCAGGCAGCTGTCCTCAGCGAGGCTGGTTCGAGGTGACATTATTGGCGAGGTTCTGGGGGAATAATGAGCAGGGATGTGTTGAAACTGCGGACACAGGTCGTCGGGCCCGCCGTTATTGGGCGAGACGCAGGGCGAGGTGTAGGGGGAGAAGGTGTCGGAAATGAAGCTCGCAGAGGAGCCGCTGCTAGCGGGGCTCAAGCAAAGCGGCTCGCGGTAGCCCTCGAAGCCGGGCACGGGCAGGGTGAACCGCGGGCTGGCGGCCACGCCGGCCAGGGGCGGTTGCTCCCCCAGCAGGCCAGTGTCTCTGCCGCGGAGGGGGCCCCCTGCCTGCATCAGTTCGTGAGATGGAGTGATCTCGATCCGAGGGCTCAGGCCCGAGGCCCCCGCTGGCTTGGCCGCCGGGCTCAGAAAGTTCTGCGGCCCTACCCTATCCGGCTCTCCGAATCCGCCGGGGGGTTCGCCAGGGAGACTGGGGAGGGGGCTGTATGGCTTGAGGCCATAGTCCAGGACTTCATCGGGGTATGCGAGTCTGGAGGGTGGGCTGGCGACCTTATGTGCATTCGGTTCTTCTGGAAAGAGAAGGGGGGAGGGGGGTCTTTTTAAGCCTCTAAAACAGAATTCCCGTGCAGAGCAATCACAGGCTGGGTTTCGTCTCCTGCTTTTTTGTTTTTGTTCGTTCTAATCCCCGCCACACCAAACCCCAAGCTGGAGCTTCCTCCCCTCAGCGGAGGAAAGGGAGGCCATTTCATCCCAGGTTCCTTGAAGAGGAAGGCAAGGTTTTGGCGCAGGTGCACAGAGCACAGCTCGTCTGAGTCGTGCAGGATGCCCTGGGCCCGTGGTCTCCCAACGTGTGGTTCCGTGGAACCCCTGGCAGAGATGCACCGTATTTCACAACTCAGGTCACATCGTATGTACTGGAGACTGAAACGAAAGCTTCGCGAAACAATACTTACCCTGCTACATACAGTGCACTCTTATCTTTCCTCTCAGATGGGGTTATTTGGCTTAAATGCTGGTCGTAACTCATTCAACAGACTTCTGGCCCACCAGTGGGTCACAAACCACGGTTTAGAAGCCACACACCTAGGCTTATCTCGTCATTCTGCATGTGTGACACAGCCACGGGATGGAGGGGGAGACCACACAGCTCTGGAGTCCGAGGGGCTCTGGGTTCAAATCCCAGCCCTTCACGCTCCAGTGTACCTACTGGCTTAGTTTAGAATGAGGGCTTCTGCATCATGTCTCAACTTGTGCCATTTTATAGATGGGGAAGCTGGGGCCCAGGGAGGGGAAGAGATTCACCCAAATTTGCAGGATGAGAAATCCCACAGACTAGCCCCTTGCCCTCAAAAGGCAGAGCCATGACTCTAGAGTCTCCCAAGCTATTAAAAATAGTCCAGAAGGATCTCATTTTTCTCTAGTAGCAGCGTTCTGCTGCCACTGCGAAAGGACCCACATCTGAGAGCAGACCGAGTGAAGGAAGGCGCTGTTCCTCCCGGCCACCCTGACCCGCATCAAGCTCCCCCACTCAGCAGAGGCCCCTCCACCCTCCCTGCCAGGGCTTGGGTCAGCCGGACTCCTCTCTCTCACATGCCTTCTGTCCAATCCATAGCGAATCCTGATGGCTCTCCTGTCAAAACATAAGCCACAGGCACACCCATCTCCCTCTCCACAATGCTCCAGCCCTAAGCTGCCAGCCATCCTCTCTCACCTGGACTCTAGGCACCTCCTCCCTGGGCTCCCCACTCTACCTTCGCCCCTCCAGTCTGTTCACCCCGCAGCAGCCTCTTGAAACGCCCCCAGGCATTTCAAAGCTTCCCCCGATGTAATCTGAAATCCTTAACACACTTGTCCCTGAGCCGGGGCCCACCCGGCCACTCGTACCTCACCCTGACTCACCAACAGCCCCGCTAACCCCTTCGCTGTTCTTTAAGTAGCTCCCACCTTAAAGCTCTCGAGTGCTGTTCATTCTGCTGGAAACTCTACCCGCCGAGATCTTCTCATGGCTGCTTCCCTTAACTTCTTCCTGTATCTATTCACTCTCCACTCTTTACCCCTGCCATCTTTCCTCTGCTAACCCGTTAACCAGCTCACACCATGTCAGGTATGATCTGTAAAGGGACTCTCACGCCCATAGATATGGGGCAGGCAAGCGGCAGCTCCTGGGCCAGATCTGGCCCACAGACTGTGTTTCTAAATAAAGTTTTATTGGAATGCACCCATGTACCTATCTGTTTACATATGGTCTATGGCTTGGATCTGCACTACAACAGTAGAGTTGATCATTACGACAGATACTCTATGGCCCACAAAACCTAAAATATCAGTTATCTGGCCCTTTACGGAAGCTGGCAACCAGCACACTAGACTATGTAGGCTACACCAGACTTGGAGCCATTATCTGCTGAGGTTCGGCACTGTGCTAGGCACCTAGCACAGGCTGTCCATAAACATTTGCTGAGTGACTGGGCAAACAGCAGAAGAAGCATGCCCAAGGTCCATCAAGCCTGAAATGGGGTCTCTTCCTAAAGTTACCCTTGCCTTGGGGAGCCAAGGTGCCTGCGCAGGTGATCCTCAACCTCCTGGTGCCCTTTTTGGACCATCCTGGACTAAATGCTGCCTGGTTTAGCTGTGCTGATCTCATGGGGTCCAGATGGTGTCCCCACCCCTGGGGAGAGCCCAGAAATGGCTTCCCACAGCTCTTAGGGTAAAGATAAACAACCTCAACTAGGCCAGCCTGGCCAAGCCCTGCCTGCTACCTCTGGCCTCAACTTGCTCTGCTCTCCCACTTCTCTCTCAGGACTCCAACCAAACTGGCTGTCTTTCTGTTCTTATAAAGCACCTACCACCTTTCTGCCTCAGGACCTTTGCACTTGCTGTTCCCTTTGCCACAACAGCTGTTCCCTCTGCCACAACAGGTCCTCCCTGCCACCACCACCACACCCAGGCCCCTTCTCTACATAGCTAAAGCTACTCATTCCTTCCAGCTGAAATGCCATGTGCTGGGGAAGGCTCCCTGGTCTCCATGGCTAGGTCAGAGCCCACTCATGCTTCTCTGTTCTGCTCCATACACTTCCCCAAATCCCAATTAAATAATTCTGAAGTTAGCTGTTTATTGCCTGCCTCTCTCCCAGCCTCCAGCTTCACCCCTACCAACAGCAAATTCTATGAGGACTCTTTTACCACCTAATGTATTCCTAGCACTGGGACAGGACCCATATGTGTTGGTTGGCTGAATGAATTTTTTTTTATTTAATTTTACTTATTTATTTGAGAGAGGGACAGAGTGACAGAGCATTAGAAGGGAGGTTAGAGAGAGAAGCAGACTCCCCATGGAGCTGGGAATCTAATGTGGGACTTGATCCCAGGACTCCAGGATCATGACCTGAGCTGAAGGCGGTCGCCCAACCCACTGAGCCACCCGGATGCCCCTGGCTGAATGAATTTTTTAAACGTGAGTTCACGAAAGTCTATATGAAATATTTAAACTGCTACTCAAAGATGCTAATATCCAAATCAAAAGGAAGAAAGATATAACCTCCAGAGAGTAATTTGGTAATAATCTATCAAAATTCCAACATACATATCTTTAGAACCAAACGATCTTGCCTTAGAAATTTATCCTGCAGCTAAACCCTCTTATGTGCAAAATGAAGTATGCATAGATTAGTTAATAGTGGCCTGTTTGGGGGACACCTGGATGGCTCAGTCAGTTAAGCATCTGCCTCTGGCTCAGGTGGTAATCTCAGGGACCTGGGATCAAGCCCCGCATCAGGCTCCCTGCTCAGAGGCGAGTCTGAGTTCTCCCTCTTCCTTTACCCCTTCTCCTGCTCATGCTTGCTCCCTCACTCTCTCTCAAATAAATAAAATCTTAAAAAAAAAAAATACTGCCCTGTTTGTATTCCAGAAAGACTGGAAACATCCTAAGGTCCGTCAGTTGGGGGTGGGTTGAATTCTTGTTTATTCACACAATGGGATACAGCACCGCTAGAAAAGGGTTGGAAAAGTTCTTTCTGCATTGATCTGGAATGACCACAAGATACAGTCAAAGGAGAAAAGCAAGGTACATACAGATACAGCACACACAGCATAAAAACAGAGGCTAAAAGAATGTGTGCACAGGGACACACACACAGACACACACAGCTGCTGCCTACACAGGCTGCCTCTAGAAGCTACAGGTAACAGTGACTTCCTCCGGGGAGGGGAACTAAGTAATCGGGCCCCAGAGGCATGGCAGAAAGGAGACTGATTTCTGTATGACCTTGAGAAAAGAAATACAATTCCCCAAAGAAACATGTTTTTATTTTATTTTAAAGGTGGCAGGGCACAGAGGTGACATGACAGGATATACAGGATAAACAGAAGCAGGAAATGGAGATCTAGTCCTACCGTGCCACTAACTAGCTTTGTGACCTTGGAAAAGTCCCTCACCGGCTCTATGTCTCAACCTTCCCATTCACAGGACAGCACTAGACTAGATCGGTTTCCTTGGTTACTTCCAGCTGTGAAATCTTTTGGTTTTTGTAGCTGCGGTGTGTAGGGTCTTGAGTTCTTACCAAGAGGCAGTGGATCACAACTTGTATCAATGTGTGCATGCACACACACACGCACATGCACACGCACACACGCACACCTTCCCGGCAGGTTAACAGAGGGCAGATTTTTAGTCTAGCGAGAGATCAACATCAAATCCATGTCCGACAACATTCTGATAATCCACTACCCTGTGAACCAGCCCAACAAACCACAAAAAGTCTCTTAGCAAAAATTCCGGCCTTATCAGATGAACGGCATCGTGTCTCATCAGGAACACCCCCTCAGGCCTGACGTGAGCAGTCGCTGAAACTCAGCCACGAAAACACACAGCACTCACACTCGCTGGCAGCCACACAAAACAGAAAGGACCGTTTGCTCAGCAAAAGCATCCAGAGCATTTACGCTGGTTTTAATTAATCCAAGCAGCAGAGGGTTTTCCGTTCCCGTTTTCCTCTCGAGATTCTGCAAGTTTCACACCAAGCAGGGAATGTGAAGGTAATTTATCTTCGTTCCGTTCTCGGCCCTCTGGGTGCCTGACGGTCAATATCCCGGGCTCATCGTGAACACCCTTGTGTGAGCAGCTAGGATTCTCAGCTCGCCCTCCTTGCACAGTAATTCTGCCCCCCTCACAGCCAGCCCCTCAGGGTCACGGCCATGCCCACAGAGCCACGGGGCAACGTGAGTTTCATCCTAAAACCACTGGATTTTCAGGAGGGTTCCCAAAAACCTCACTCTTTTTACCATTTGCATGATCTTTGTGATACCCCTATACCACTGGTTAATATTATTTATTTAATATTTCTATATTTAAATTCACTCACATAGTACTTTAATTTTTTTTTTAAAGGAAAATTTATACCACTACCACAAATGGAAAATCTGCGTCACCTCCATAAATAGAAGGTAGGGTTCAAAACACAATAAAAATAAAAGTTACTAAATTCAAGGTTCAAGACACTGTGGCTGGCCAAAGGCTCTACCGGGAGGCCCACCCGTTTTCTGGCCCTGAATGCTCTCTTTTTATGGAGGTAGAACTTACATATACAGATTTTGACTATGGAGAGTTTGATGAGTTTTGCCAAATGTTATACACCCTTGTAACCACAACCACAATAAAGATGTAGAATATTTCCACAACCCCAGTAAGCCTGCCTTTTCGGAGGCTGGAGCTGGGGGGAAGGGAATGGTAAGTGCTAGAAAGAAAGGTGTTAAAGACACAGCCGCACCTAACTGAGACCCTACCTTGGGCTCATTCAAAGCAAAGTAGCACTGCAAAAAAAAAAAAAAAATGGCACCAGTTACATGCAACGTACTCCTCAGTGGGCCACATAAAATCGCATCTGCCATGGGAGATGCCCAACCCTTATGTAAGGCAGCAGTACCCAGGGAGAGGAAGAAGGTAGAAGCCATGACAGGGGACTCAGTGGCTGCTGTTCTATGTCCTCTGTGCCTCCATGTCTTTGTACCTGCTGTTCCCCTTGCCAGGAGCTCCCTTTCAAACCTCTTATCCTCTCTTCTAGCCAGACATTATTTGTTGATCAAGATTACACTTGGGCCACCTCCTCCTAAAGGCCCTCCTTGATTCCCTAGTCTGGATTAGACTAGATCCTACAGAACCTACAGAATCCTGTCATGAAGTCTATCAATTACAGCTTACTTGTCTGTCGCCCTACTAGCCTGAACTTTCTGAAGGCAGATAGGGGTCATAAATCATTAATAATAATAAACCTCGAAATACCTCATTAATAATAATCATAAACCTCAAAAGCAGCTGGAGAACTTACATGCCAGGCATGCAGTGAATTATTCCATGCTCACAACCACCTACGAGGTGGGCTCTGTGTACCCCCATTACAGATAAGGAAACAGACACAATAAGGTGAATGGACTTGCCTGAGGTCCCACCGCCTGAACCCCGGCAGGCCAAGAGCACCATCAAACACCAGGCCAGGGAGTCTCAACCTTGGAACCAGCAGCATTCAGGGCGAGATAATACTCTTATTTCAGGCTATGGGGTGTTAACAGCACCTCCGAATTCTAATCATTCAATGTCAGTAATAGCCCCACCTTTCTCCTGTCCTGACAACTAAAAATGTCCCCAGACATTGCCAAATGTCTCCCGCCAGGCAGAACACCCCCACACCAGCTGAGAACCCCCGTTCTATGCTGCACAGCCCTGGGGCCACACTCAGGGCCTGCACACAGCAGAGGTCCCAAGACGGATGGAAGCATTCATCCGGGCCCTCCAACCCAAAATGCTTCGGCAAGGGGCCGTCTGCCCACTGTCAGCCCCAGCAGGTGCATTATTTCTGCAGCAGACATTGGAAGTCCCAATTCTCAGCACTCTCCCCTTTCTCGGCTTTCCGGGGGGCTCCCCCCAGTATCCGGGCCCTGTGCATGTGTAGGGAGGCCTCTGACCACTGTCAAGGAGACTGCAGGATGAGATCGCCAGGGAGACCACCCCTGGCCCCACGTCAGCAAGGTGCCCCCACTGAGATCCAGGTCTCACCTAGCACAGAGTTAGGGGACCCCGGCACCACTGCCCTATCCTTCGGCTGTGTGCCCAGAGGAACCCTTAGTCCTCACGGTGATGAGGTCAGTGACAATGCACCAAGTCCACATGGAGCTTGAAACACACAGAATAAGCACCGAAGGAATGAGATCTATCAGCGTGGTGCTGTCGGTGGTGGTGGTGGTGGCGTTATTACTGTCACTGGCAGAGAGCTTTTGTAAATGCAAGCTTCGCCATTTCTGGGCTCCCGCTGCTTTACTTCCCGACTCGCCAGCATGACACACACTAGCCCCCGTGCCTCCAAATGCATTAGAAGAAAGAAGGGTGGGGAGCCCAGCTGGCTCAGTCAGTGGAGCATGTGACTCTTGATCTCGGGGTCCTAAGTTTGAGCACCACCTTGGCATAGGGCCTACTTAAAAGAAAAAAGGAAGAATGGTTTATAAAAATAAGTTGGGGGCACCCCGGTGGCTCAGTCAGTTGGGTGTCCGCCTTCAGCTCAGGTCCAGAGTTTCGGGATCAGGCCCCACGTTGGGGGCCTCCTGCTCAGCAGGGGTTCTGCTTCTCCCTCTGCCCCTCACCTTGCCCATGCTCGCTCGCTCGCTCGCTCTCGTGTAAATAAATAAAATCTTAAAAAAATAAAAAATAAAAATAAGATGGATTAATCAGTACTTTGGGAAAACTTTTTCAGCTAGCCTTCAAAAAATATGGGGAGTATGTCAAGAAGGCCTCCAATACCCCTTCCATTTTATGCTTTTACTCTTTCCCCTCGGTCATCTGGGAGCTGATCAACTAAATCTGACTAAAGTGTGAGTGACTTGGTAAGCTACTCGCCATTATAAAAACGGATGATAGCTAACATGTCTATACCACTTACTTTATACCAAGAACCACTGAGTACATAGTAAAGGTTTGTCTCTTAAGAACCCTGTGAAGCAGGTGATAGTTTCCACATTTTACCACTGGGGAAAATGCGGCTCAGAGAGGGTGACTAATTTTCCTGAGGTCACACAGCTTCTAAGGGGTGTCTGGCTCCTCCGCCCTCACCTCCTAACCGTCATTCTAGCTTGCTATTCACGAAAGGGACTATGTCTTGGACGGTGACCCCTTAACCCCAAGCTTGGGATTATGAGGTACCTCAAAAGTTAGATCTGCTCTGGGAGCTCCATCAGAAGGCAACCGACAGCTAAGGACATAGATTCCTTTCTTCTGAAATATTCACAGTCCCTCCATTTGCCCCGGAATTGAGTCAACAATTTATTTTAAAATCCCACTGAGGCCGCACGGTGGTCTCTGCCAGCGCCTCTCCTCCTGGAGCCTCTCGCAGGCCTGTTGCTCACCCCCGGGGACACACGGCCAAGTCTGAGGCGGCCTTTCGGTGCCAACCCACCAGCCAACAGATCGCTCTTGAAAAAAAGGAACAGCAGGAGAACATCGTCGCCTCCGACTTGGCCGGGTGTCCCCGGGGGTGAGGGGGAGGGGGTGGAATTTTCAGGAAGCAGAATAGAATGACCGAAATAGAAACCCCCGGTAGGGAACCACCGCAGGGTCTGTCCTTGGGGGGAGGGGAGGGCACCAGGAGAACCAGTGCCTTCTGGCCTGAAGGACCTGGAGGCAGGAGCCAGGTCATAGCCCAGAAGCCAGACGCCCCTCGGCCTGGTAGCAAGGCCCTGGGGCTGCGGGCCGTTCCCTGTCTGAGGTGGTGGACCCGCCGCCTGATGAGCTCACGCCCCAAGGTGGTGCGAGTCCCAGGCCTGGGGTCTGAGTCATCACAGTCTGTTGGCACGACAGCACCGAGGATGCCACAGCCTGGCCCCACAGAGTGCGGCCGGAGGAGAGGGGAGAAGCCCCCGTGCGTTGGGGGCTGAGAGGGGTCACCCAAGGAGCGCCTGGTGGGCCGCACCACCCAGAGCAAAGCCCTTCCTCGCGAAGCTACCTCAAGCTTTGCCCCCAGTACTGAGTTCAGTGCTCAGTGAACTTTCCCCAAAGCCCGGTCCCCCCAGGTCCCTGCGGCCCCCACCGTGCGCACCCACAGAACGGCCGTTGGGTTCCCCATCTGTGAGGTGTGTGTGTGTGTGTGTGTGTGTGTGATGACGGGGAATCTGGCTGTCGCACTCGTCCCTCGGAGACGCCATACCCAGACGCAGGGTATGAAAGGTGAGAAATTCCATCCGGATAAGTCAGGTCCAGAAATTCCATCCGGATAAGTCAGGTCCAGAAATTCCATCCGGATAAGTCAGGTCCAGAAATTCCAGAACGGGCAGCAAGGCAGTTTACCATCCTGTCTCGCCCATGTGGAACCGCTGGAAAAAGCCACCTTGAACGCTCTGCTCTTTGCTGACCGTGTCCCAGCGAAGACAGCTGTCTGCCTTCACCAGACAGGACAGAAAAGAAGGCCCGGTCCCGCTTCCCAGGCAGCCTGCCATGAGGCCGGGCGCCCGGGACACGAGACCCAGGACGGTTTGCAAGCCATCGGCCTCACAGACGGGCTCCTGGCATGGCTGTGTGCGAAGTCACACGCACCCGCCGGCGGACACACACTCCTTTCGGAGAGGGATGGAGAAGCGGACAGAATCCGCAGCCCACCAGGCCTGGAGGTCAGCTTTTGGATGGAGGCGGCAGGGCCCAGGCGGCGGGCAGACAGCAGGCGTCATCTCCACCCTCGCACTGGGGTGGGAAGACCCACCTCTTGCGGTGCAGTCATTCCAAGGGCCCCTCCTGTTTCAAGAAGTTCGAGACCGTCCTCTGTCTACCTCGCGCCGGCTGCCTCCGTCTCCGCAGCTCATACGCCCCCCCGCACCGGGAGGCGGGTGTCATCAAGTCCTTCGTGTTACAGAGAGAGAAACGGAGGCTTAAGGGTGCAGAGATTCACCCCAAATCCCAAAACAATCAGGGCCAGAGCTGGTGTTCAAACTGAGACGTCCCGTGCGCAGTAAAATACACAAATGTGAGATGTACCTCTCGTGCCTTCTTACATAGGCATGTACCCGGTCACCCACCATTCAAGATAGAGACAATTTTCTCCATCCCGCCCGAGGGTCTTCTTGTGCCCCCCACCCCCAACCCGCCCCAGCCAGGCACACTCACCCGGCCTGACTTCTCGCACCACAGACCGGGTTTGCCTGTTCTCGAACGTCACATCTCCAGCATGGACAGATTGTGTCTTTCGTCCAACATTCTAACATTCATCCGTCTGGTGTGCGGCCACATTTTATTTTATTTTATTTATTTATTTATTTTTTTATCACCTTGTCGTACCTCCCCATAGGATGAACCCGTCATTTATCTGTCCGGTCACCAGACGACATGGCCCCTCTTTCTAAGGACAGCCGTGCGAGACCAAAAGGAACTGAGCAAGGCCCATTTCCAACAGGAGAGACCGTCCCTCTACACGGGCCATGTGGTGCGTGACAGAGAACACAGCTCCGACAGCTTCCTCACCAAAAGGAGAAGGAAAGGTCTGGTCAGAACTAACAGAAATAGACTCCAGATAATTCTCCCTCAGAAACAGCGCTGGCCACGGCTAACTCAGCTCTCTGTCACAGGCCTGCGCGAGGGGACTCGGGTGGGCACCCACTTTCCAGCCAGCTCAGCGAAGACCCCTCAGCCTCATGCCAGCCCCTCAAAGCTGCCCCCCTTCAGTCCCACAACCCCTGGCACAGCTGTGAAAAGCTCACTGCTCCCCCCATTTTTTTTTTTAGCCAACTTGAACTCCAAGTGGAAACTTCCCCCTTGAGAACAGTGGGGGCCCCTGAACTCCTGGCCAGGGGCAGAGATTTAAAATTAATACCGGATTGATGGACAGGTTCTTTATTTACACTTCTCCCCCTCCCCAGGGGCAGTTTTCATTGTGGTGACCTGCTCCCAGGGGCGGGCACGCCTAATCAGTGGCCCTGCCAACCCCGGTCATTAATGGCATTCCTCCTTTGTCCCCGGCAACAGAGGTGACGTCACCCTCTGGGGATCGCAGACCGCGGCCCACCTTCTCAGCAGCGTGCAGGTGAGCAGCCCCTCCCTGCCTGTAGTCTTTACGGCCACGGTTACAGGCACCGCAGACCACGTGTTTCCCCTCCTCATTTAACACTGCCCCCCCTCCTGCAGGCGTGCCCAAGCAGGTTTGTTTTGATAAGGGCCTTTATGAATCCCGAGCTTTGCAGGCGGCTTTCTTCCCTTCAGAAAGCTCACCCAGGCATGGCTCAATTAAAATTCACATGGGAAGGGCTGGCTTCTAGAAATGCATCTTAACGAAAATAGGTCCAGTGGAGAAAATGTGCTTTTCCTCCAAAGCCCAGATTAGGAGGCAAGGAAGGTCCCAAAGGCCACCTCAGGAAAAGTCATCTCTCTGCCTGGCCTGCCTTTGGGTATATATCCCCTCCCCCATAATGGAAGCTGTTGAGGGGGAAGCAATAAAAATCCAAGCCATGGAGCTTTTCATCTAAATGCCAGTTTATAAGAAATGTAAAGGACAGAGGAACATGTTCAAAGACACCCCAGGAACGCCACCAGCCCAATCCAGCCCATGATGAACAGTGCAGGAAAACTGGCCTGGTTTCTTCGGCAAAGAAACAGCAAGAAAGCAGACCAATGGGGACCTTTCTAGAAGGAGACACAGTGGTTCCGTCCACCAAATACAATATGAAGTTCCGTTTGGCTCTTGATCCTGACAAACTAACTGTAAAAAAGATCCTTGTGAGGCAAGCGGGGAATTTGCAACTAGACATTCGAAATTAAGTCATTATGGTTCTGTTTTCAGTTCAATAAGGGCATTTGGTTTTTCTCGAGTCCTTATCTTGGAGAGCTACAGACTACTCCGGTTATTAACGAAAACAGTGTATCATCTGGAATTTGATTTAAAGTAACTGGGGGCAGGAGTGTCGAGAGTAAGTGAGGGGTAATTAGAGCTAGGCGGTGGGAATGTGAAGTTCTATCAATTCTCTACGTCTCCATATTTTGGGTAAAGTTCACTGCAAAAATTCAGGAAAAAGTCAAAGGCAGTCGTTCTTGCTTTGGGGGTGGGGGGCCGTACTGGGCTCTGCTCCAGGTAAGGAAGCGCGCAGCCCCTGACCCATCCCGGGAAGAGCCCCAGGGTCGAGTCTCGCCTTCTTCCCTGAGCTCAGTTTGAACAGTCAGCAGAAAAAACAAACCTCACACCAGCCTGGGGAAGCCAAGTTTGGCTGGAGCTCTGCGGAGCCTGTGGCCGTTTCCTGTGCTGGGGAGGAAGGAGGAGGAAGTCCCTCCATGGGGGGAAGCCACAAGGCTTCCATCCCACTGCACTTTCCAGGGCTGCTCCTTCCTGGCCCTGGTTCAAGGGTCCCATGGGGCCAGGGCAGGACACCTGGGGAAACCCTGCCTCCCCAGGAAAGGCAGCCACAGGGGAATCTCCGAGCCCCGGAGTCTGGACAGCTGAGAAAGGTTTTGCAGCCGGCCCCGTTCTGGGGCTGAGGCAGGAGCCTCAGTATTTCAGTCAGTACGGAAGGTGCGTTAAGGTAGAGAGCACTTGGGGCACCTGGGTAGCTCAGTGGGTTAAAGCCTCTGCCTTCGGCTTAGGCCATGATCCCAGAGTCCTGGGATCGAGCCCCGAATCGGGCTCTCTGCTCGGCAGGGAGCCTGCCTCCTCCTCTCTCTCTCAGCCTCTCTGCCTACTTGTGATCTCTGCCTCAAATAAATAAATTAAAAAAAAAAAAGAAAGGTAGAAAGCACCCACCCCAGCCCGGCAGCCAGATGCTCCTCCCCAAGGACCAGTATCTTCTTTATTCTGGGCAGGTCTTCTCTTAAAGCTCAGAATTCATCCAAGGCAGGAAATCAGGAGACCTGGAAGCTCTCCCAGAGCCCACAGCCACGGCCACCCAATCTCTGCTCGCACTGCCTCCCGGTAACCTCACATCTGCCCCAGCAGGTGAGCACTGCTATCACCATCCCCATGGCACAGGCAAGAAAACACAAGCCCAGAGAAGCAAAATCTCATGTCCCTAGGCATACCACTAATAATTTTCCTCCATCCATTTAGCAATAACTTAGTATGTGCTTGCTAATGCCGGGGACTTTTGCTTGGCCAAGGTCATGTAGGTAGGAGGCATCCAAATCAGAATTTCAAACCAGAGCTCTCTGACTTGAGACCTGGTGCTCCGACCCACTAAGCCAATGACCTCTGGGGCTGGGGGAACACGTGGGCCGGGAGGCATGCACATCGATCCCCTGGGAAGCAGAAAAAAATATAAAAATGGCAAAACTCCCATTGATTCCCTGTCCTTTATCATTGCTACTTTTGCTGTAGGAATATAATCTCCTGAGGACAGCAGCAAATCTGAAGTTCATGATTCCGTAAATATCCAATATAAGGGGTACAAGTCAGCCCAGGCTCCAGTACCTGGGATGCCCCCAAAGCTGAGTTGTAGTGCTGACATCAGGGACTCAGGACCCCAGCTGCCTGGGCTCAAGACCCGCCCTGCCATCTACCACCGCATGACTCCGCAAAGGTAACGCACCCGCAAAGGGTCTGACTTCCCTGGTTCCAAATGCGGCTAAACGATTCTAACGCGCAGCCAGGACTGAGAACCACCGGCCACAACACTGCGTTTTTCAAATATATTCAGCCCGCGCCCCTCCACCTTACAGGATTAGGACACCTCGGGAACCAACCCTAATTGGCTCTAAGGTTTTAAGGGCCTCCCTCCCAGTCGCCTCCAGAACAAAGGACCTTGAATTTGGAAGCGCGCATGGCGCGCATGACGTGTTCGGTAGTGACGAATGCTTAGGGCAACTTTCTCCCCACTTCCTTCGCCTCCCGGACAAGGCAGCGGCTCAACCCTAGCCCTCATTTCACCCTCCCGGCTGCACCTGGAGACGCTGTTTGTACAAAGCAGGCTTAACAAGGCCCGTCCTTAACTCCACACACAGACAGCAATGTCTCTGAATGTCACATGTGTTTAGCGAACCTGCTTGCTTAGGGTAGAACTCTATTTTTAGCAAGCACCGAAAAAAACCCATGATACTCTATCCCAGCACCTCCTTGGTCCCTATTTGTTTACCAGGCTGTGTCCTACACTGGCCTGGGGGCCAGGCAAGGGGAGGACCACATCTAATTGTCTCTACACACCGCCCCCCTCCACCTCCGGAGGCTGGCACCAAACCAGCACTTAGCGAGTGTTTGCTGAAAGAATGAAGTTTTAATTGTCCCCGGAATGGGTTGAGAGCAGGTGTTCCTGAGTGGGAGTGCAGGTGACAAGAGGGGATGGGCTCCAGTGGGGTCTGTGAGTCCACCTGAAAACGGTATGAAAGGCACGGGGAGGGCAGAGGGGAAGTGGAGGGGGGCGTGCACGGGTTATGCACACGCGCAGCATGTACGTGCCTGATAGGTGTGTACACGTGCTCCTACAGTGTGTGTGCATGTGGGATCTGTGGCTTTCATTAGCTTTGCAAAGGGCCTGAGACCCAAACGTTTTAAGGACCACCAGAATTGACTCTGTAAGACCAGGAGGTCTGAAAGGTCAAGGTTGGCGCCATGTGCATTAGCTTATCAGGGGGAACACACCAGACCCACTGAGGCCTACCAGCAGGGATCACTCCCAGTGGGTCAGTCCCTAACACAGTCCAGAGGGGATGGGGCACTTCCGGAGGTGATAGGGACTCCCAGGACCATCCATCTCTCCCAGTGTTTTAGACATTAGGAGAAGTACTAATTCATTTCATTCAATTCTTGAGCACACACAAAGGAATAAAACTTCTAATCTGTCCACTGACAACCAGCACACCTCTCTTCCCTCCACGATGAGGCTAGGAGCACTGGTCAAGACTCCCCCAGCTCTGTCCTCATTCTTTCTGTTACTTTTTTCAGCTGAGGCAGACAGCTAAGTATGGTAATGGTCATACTTTGCATGCCTCTAAGCAAATAAATTTGAAAACCTAGATAAATAAAATGGATAATTTCTTAGAAAGGTATGGCTTACCAAAATTGACTCCAGTAGACACAGAAAGTGCAAAGCAGACCAATCCCCATAGACAACAGAGAACGGAAGAGAAACAGCAACCAGAGAACAACCCCATAAAAAGGCACCAGGTGCGGATGGCTTCACAGGGGAATTCTATCACACCTTTAGAAACGGGATACACACATTGTTCCTGAGCATGGAAAAGGAAAGAAATCCGAACCTAGTAACATACCAAAAAGGACCTAACAGACTAATATCACTCATGAATACTGCCAAGAGGAACCTTAAATATTATCAGACACCAGCCCACCACCATAAGTGACCAAGTGGGGTTTAAACCAGGAATTGTTCAATATTTGGAAATCGATTAGTATAAGTCGGCATGCGAATAGACCTAAGAAGAATAAAATCATTTTTCCATAGACCCAAGACATCTATGACATAATTCAACTCTCATTCCTAAGCAAAACCCTCAAGAAAATAGTGACGGGTAGGTACTTCCTTGACATAATAAAATCCGTACACTTCAGTCCTAAAGTAGACACCTAAGGTATTCCTGCCCAGATCAGAAACAAGGCAAGGGTGCCTACCATTCCCACTACTATGTAGCAGATGGCTGAAGGTATTACTAGTGAAGGCCATTAGACAAGAGAAAATGAGAGAAGCATAATTAGAGGCTCTAGCTCGGTGAGGGCAGGGCCTGGGTCTTACTCCCTATTAGCTCCAGGAGCTAACATAATAGATGCTCGACAAATAGCCAGATGAGTAAATGAGTAATGGCTCACATTAACTGAGCACCTCTATTAAAAGCCAAGGGTTTAATAAAATGCTAGTAACAAATCACACTCTGTATTGACTTAAATAGGTCAGGGGCATCTGAGTGGCTCAGTCAGCTGAGTGTCTGACTCCTGATTTCGGCTCAAATCATGATCTCAGGGTCATGAGATCAAGCCCCATGTCGGGCTCCGCGCTGGGCATGGAGCCTGCTGGAGATTCTCTCCCTCCCTCTGCACCTCCCACTTCCTCCCTCCCTCTCTCTCTCTCTCTCTAAAATAAATAAATAAATCTTAAGTAAATAAATGGGTCAAGCCATTCAAGGCAAACAACCCACTAAGATAAATACTATTATTTCAGCCATTTGATAGATAAGCAAACCAAGGTCCCAAGAGGTTAAATGACTCACCCAAGATCACTCTGTCGGTAAATGTTTTAAACTCCAGTCTTGCCAGAGCCCCAGGCCCCTTACAAGCTGCTTTGCATCTTGCAAAATGAACCTGCACACAGTGGACACACACATGAACAACCAAGTTCATGTTTCAGCTCTGCCATTTACCAGGCCTGCTCTCTTGGGAAAATTCCTTCACCTTTCCACTCCTCACCCTCTCCTCTAAAATAAGGGCGACAATAGAGCCCGCCTGCTAGGGTCGGAGGGTCACTGCACGAGCTAATACGCATCTGTTATGATGTTCCAGTTCCATAAAATGAGCATCTGACTTCCCCCAAATTCCTAAGCCCCATCACCAAGTTCTGACCATCACCAACAGACGGACCTCCACCGGACCTCTCCTTCCTTGACTCTTGCCAAGCTCAGGCACAGAGCTGAGAGTAGCCGTCACACGCATCACTCATGTACTGTCACCTGGGACAAAGCCCAACAGCAAGCTAAAGGCTAGTGTCAGTCCTTGGGGAGTTCCACCATTCAGAAGCAGAGAGGTGACCCCATTAACATCTGGGTAAGCCAGAGCCAGTCCCACATCTGGAAGAGCTCGCTCTGCCTCCCAAGGCTCACAACAACCCTTCTCTTCCTCAGCCATGATGCCGCCTACTTTCCAGCAAGGAAACTTCATCTTCAGATTCCAGAGCAAAGCCCCCACCAGGCAGGAACTCCTTTCCAAAGAGCACCGTTTGGAAAGGAGGGCCTTTACAATAGAGAAGCCCGACAAAGACTACTTTGGCCAAGCTGGTCAAGGTCAGCATCAGTGGTGATCAATCAAGTTGATAACAGGTACCCTTGATAGGATCTGATGGACACAGTCCCTTCAGCTGTGTGGCCTTTGTCCTCCAAACACACAGCCCTAGTCTTTCCATGAGGGAGACACCAGAAAGACCCTAACTGAGGCACTCTCTACAGTTGACCTAACCAGCGCTCCTCCGAAATGTCACACTCACAACAAGCAGGACAGCCATGGACTCTAGCTCATTATAATGCATCGGTATTGGTTCATGAATGGGAACAAATGTCATGTAAATAAAATGGGGACCTGGGTGCTCGGGGTACAGCTCGGGGTACAGCAACTCCCTCTGTTTTCTTTACCACTGTTCTCTGACTCTCAGACCGTTCCAAAAAATAGTTTGCTGTTTGTTTGGGGTTTTTTGTTTTTGGGGTTTTTTTGTTTTGTTTTAATGGTTCCAGGGTTTTTCACTGTGGCCATTTAGATACCCATCTGGCGGCCACCAAGCACCACTTGCCAAGAAAAACTATAAAAAGCACCTCCCATCAGATCTGGCTTGGAAACTATTTCCCCGGAAAACTCCCCTGTGCAAAAAAAGGGGGGGGGGGGAGTTAGCTGATTGTGAATCTGGGAGGGGTGTGAGTATTAGTTCCCTGCAAAACATGACTTTAATCTTAACAAACAAAGACCACGGATGTTAAAGGAACCTTAAAGGGATCCTTTGCAGATTCTTAATTGTATCTTTTCAAAGCAAAGGATGGCCTCCAGATTGCAACTCGAGAAGACTGGTCTCTTTTGCTGACTAATTATTTCCATCTCCAGCCAAAATACAGAATAATTTACTAATTGCCATCTTGACTTGGCATCCAAGCCAAAGCAAGCCCCTCACCTAACGTGGCCAGGGAAGATCAGGAGAGAAGGAAAGGTAAAACCTCTCATTCACCTGCCTGACATAGCATCTCTGGGAAGCACCGAGCCCCCAGATACCCGTGAAAAGGACTCCTACACAAAGCAGCCCGCACAACCCCTTCCTGCACTCCGGATGCGGCCAAGCCCGAATGCATCTGGAAGTTACCAACAGGCCTGCCCCTGAGGCTTCAGCAAGCACTAGCTGGGCTGGGCTGTTAAAATCAGGAAGCCTGGTTGGGGTTGGGTTATTTTTTTATGTGTGTGTGTGTGTGTGTGTGTGTGTGTTGTGTTTTCTTTTCTTTTTTGCTGTTTTTTCCAAGACAACCTGCTAACCAGAAAAATACAGTGAGGTTGGGCATACGACCTCCTCCTTCCGACAAATGCTCCTGCTAGACCACGTGAAGTGATGGCCCAGCCTGGGGAAGTCCCCAGCCACATCGGGGACCTACGAGCGGAGACTGACAGGTCGCTGAGGCAAGAATAGGCTTCTTCCTCCTGAGTCCACATGCCAGCCTTCCCCCTCAAACCCTACATCCACAACAGCGATGGGAGGTGGCTAGGGGATCACCAGTAACAAAGCTCAGACTGATCCATTCCTGCTCATTCACAAAGGCAGCCGCGGAACTCAGGGAGGAGATGGGCGGGCTCCCTCACCCTGAAGCCAAACCACCCTCCAGCATCAGGTTTAGACAAACTCTTCAGGAGTTTCAACACCGAGTCCCTGACAAAGTCAGCCACCTGGCTGTCCCGGAGAGGAGGGTCCGCGTCCCAGGCCCCGGGAGTTGGGCTCAGCAGCACCTCTTTGGGCACGTCCCCTCCCTACTGACTCCATTCTTTGGCCTCCTCGACTCCTTCCTCCAGAGGCAAATCAACCACTTCCTTTCCCCTCCGAAGACCCTGCAGCAGGCCAGAGCCAGCTGAGGCCCCTGCCACCTCCAGCTTTGCTGCCGGCGACCCTCCCGGAGAAGCCACCAGTAGCTGGAGACTGACGCCCTACAGGGCAAGAGTGAGCCTACCGCCCCCTAAGGGTGGCAACAGTCCCAGACGCCTCATGCCCTCCCTCTCACCTGGGGAGACGCACTCTCCCTTCTTCCCTCCAGGCGCCCCCCCCCGCGCCCCGGAAAGTGTGACATGGGGACCAAAGCGGGGCCCCGTGCCCACTCCGCAGGCCC
Organism: Mustela nigripes; assembly: GCF_022355385.1. Classification (NCBI taxonomy): domain Eukaryota; kingdom Metazoa; phylum Chordata; class Mammalia; order Carnivora; family Mustelidae; genus Mustela; species Mustela nigripes. Next base: position 130,698,598 of record NC_081563.1, read on the forward strand.
AAGCCCCCGCCCGCGCTCGGGGGGGCCAGGCCGGGGGGAGCCTCCACCGACCTTCGATAGGATTCAAATACTCATAGTCGAAGAGGATGGAGAAGTCGAACTCGTCTTGGGGGCTGCCCCCGGGCTCGTGGCCCGGGGCGTCCCCGCCGTCGGGGTCTGGCTGCTGCTCCGGGGCGTCCATGGCGCGCAAAGCCGCGGGAGGGTGGTGGCGGGGCGGGGGGCGAGCGCGGGCTCGGCCCTCTCCTGGGCCCCTCGCCGTGGGGGGCCGGGGGCGGCGGGTAGCGGGAAAGGGGCAGGAAACGGCGCGGAGAGGTGGCGGGGTCCCTGTCCTCGAGGGGACGCACGCGGGCCCGGGGATGGCGCGTTGGCGCAGCGGGTCCTGGACGCGCCCGGCGAGCTGAGCGGTGGCGGCGGCGGCGCGAGCTTCCTGCTCCGGGAGGCACCTGTTGCAGCCCGCGGAGGGGGAGGCGGGGACAGGGCGGCCGGGCCGGCGGGGGCGGGGCCGCCAGCCGGGCCCCGGGGGAGGGAGCGCGGGAGGGGGAGGCGGGCGGGCCGGCGCCCGGGAGGAAGAAGGCCGCCGGCCGGCCGGGGCCGCACCACCCGGGCCCCGCGCCGAGCAACAGGCCGGGACCACCGCCGGGCACTCCCGGGCGGCCGCGCTGCGACCTGCCGCCTCCCACCGTCCCTCCCCGCGGGGAGGCAGCGGCCCCGCCGGACCGGGGACCTAGACGGGAAAGCGCCTGCCACTGGTAGTTGTGCCCGACCTGATCAGCTGCATCCATCTTTCTCCTGCTTTTTGTCGGGGGGGGGGGGGGGGGGGGGGGGGGGGGGGCATCCATTCCCTTCCGCTGCAGACTGCGCCTCCAGGGGTGGTCTCTGGGTGCCCACAGCTGTGGCATGACTTTCACCTACCGTTCAGTCACCTGTAGATCCCTGAATGCAGTTTTTTAGGACCCGGAAAAGTATCCCAGATACTCTGAGAGCGAAGCTCCGCCCTGACACCTGTACCTCTTAGACCCCCCTGTCAGATGTCTGGTGCCAGGGACCCAGCCTGAATCAGGTACTGACGCCCTGAGAAGCTCAGGTCAGGGGTAGGGGCAGACATGAAGGTGATACACCAGAGAAGAAAGATCATCTTGAACCGTGCTGGGAGGAATCACCAGGAGTATGAAGTAAGGGTTGGCACCTGGAGAGGCTTTCTTCTCTTGGATGGTGGTGGTGGTGGGGGGGGGGGGGGGGGGGTTCTGGCAGTGGAACCAAAGGGAAGAAAAGCCGGAAGGGGCTCTGTGTGCCCTCCAAGCAAGGAGGGCAGTGCAGATGGAGAGGTTGGCTGGTAACAAGTACGTCTGGACACGTTAAAAACACAGCTTCCCAGGCTCTCACTGGAGTGTCCCACTCTGTAAGTCCGGAGTAGAGGCTCAGGAATGTGTATTTTGAAAGAAGCACCCAAGGTGAATGTTAAGAACAAGTACATTTGAGGCACACTGACTGCATAAGAACCCAGTACCACCTACCCCTCCCCCCACTCCCAATAAAACACTCCCAAGGGTCTCTGACCAAGTAGGCTGAAGTCAGAAAATAGACTCACAGAGGCAGACAAGGATATGAGAACAGTGGTCTTCAACCCTAACAGCATGTCAGAAATCCCCTGGAACACTTTTTAAATGCCTGTGTCTAGGCTTCAGACCAACCCCCAGGGAACCAGAACATCCAAAGGTTGTTTGTTTTGTTTTCTAATGACCTCAGATGCATCTAAACTGTAGCCAGTGTTGAGACTCCCAGAAGATATGGTGGGAGAGGCTCTAGGATTCCCAGAGAACCACACCTTGACCTCACGTGGGGAATGACTCAAATCCTTCCCCACAGGCAAGGAAGGATGGGGAATGTGTATCCTTCACAAGGAGCCCTCTCTGCTCCATTAAGGGATTTGTGCCAAGCCAGGCATCATCATTCATTCCACAAATATTTGCTGAGCCCATGAAGTACCCTACATTGCGACCACTTTTGGAGATCCAGCCATCAACAGGACAGCATCTCTACCCTCACCATGCTCATATCCTGGGAGCAAAGAGACACAGCAATGAATAGGGTTTTCTAGATTGCACTTAGACTAGTGGTTCTTAACCCCAGTCATGCATTTGAATCACCTGGAGAGCTGTTTAAAAATTCAATGGCCCAGCCCCACCAGAGACCAGTCATAATCAGAATGTTTGAACGTGGGGCCTGGACCTCAGGGTTTTGTAAAACCTCCCCAGATGCTTCCAGTGTGTGGCCAGGGATGAGAAACACTGGTTTAGACTCTCACTTCCTTTCAAGAGACCCAGGCCTGGCCTCAGGACTCACCAACTTTCAGAGACCTAGGAAGTAACTTTCTGGTTGTCCGAGCAGAAAATGATCCTCTTCTTTAATTCCTAATTATAATCACAGTGACACTGGGTGTAGCCAATAAACGTCTTAGAGAGGCTGGTAAATGTAGATGGAGGAGGAGGGAGTGATGACCCAGACTGGGACACTTAGACCCAAGTATCTAGAAGGAGATCGGTGCCCTTGGATCCTTATGATAGGACCCAAAGTCCAGATCCTGAAATGTAGTCAGGGATAAACAAAGGAACAAGCCTGTCCTTATGGTGTAGAAAAAAAGAAGGGCTGGTATCACCTTCCCACGTCCTTTGTCATCACCCACCCATAATGATTAAACCCCTCTAATCTAGTGGACATCTGTTGATTTGCCTACCCGGAATCATTCCCTGCTTCTGATAATAGCATCCCAGAGTGTTCCTTTGGGAAACTACTCTTGAGCTAATTTTGGCAAAACTATCAACCCAATTGTCCCCCCCCCCACCCCCACACCTGGCAAAGAACTGAATGAATGACCCAGGCTCGAAAAGAGATTTCATCTTCTCTAGCCTATGAGACCTACTAAGGCAGTGGTCATGACTGCCTCACTCAGACACAACTTTATGTCCAGTGGATGTGTGATGGATGGATAGACGGATGAGTGGAAGAGTGGGTGTTTGGAGGGATGCATGGGTGCAGGGGTGAACGGACGGATGGATGGTGGATGAATGGAGGGACAGATGACGGATGATGGATGGATGGATGGATGGATGGATGATGGATATGGATGGATGGAAGGAAGAGTGAGTTGGTTGGATTCATCAGTGGATACATACCTAGATTAATTGATCACTTGGTGGAAGAAGAGATGTTTAGATAATAGCAGCTGGATCAATCAATGGCTCAATAGAAAAGTGGATGTTTGGATGGAGGGATGGATGGACAGCTGGAAAAAGGGTTGAACTCTCCTGTGTGTGTAAGTTCCTTAGATTTTAACAACCCCATCCAGCAGGGAGTCTGCTTGTCCCTCTCCCTCTGCTCCTCTCCATGCTCCCAAGCACTCACTCTCTAAAATAAATTAATTTAAAAAAAAAATAAAAATAGAAAAAGATTCTAACTACCTTAGCTGTTCCTCTGAATAGTGGATATATTTTCAAAGCTTCTAAGTTTTGGGATCTGCGCCCTAATGATCAAAGGTTCTTTAAAGAAATAGGTTCAGACTAGGCCCTGACCCAAAACAATTTCTGCTGGAGCCATGGGAAGTGAGAAGCTTTTCTTCTTGGAGGGCCACCTTGAGGGTGGAGGTTTGGGTTGGGGGGAAGACATATTAAATAATTTGTGCTCTTAGGAGCAAGGATTAGGAGCAGAATGCATGACCTTTATGCATTCAGTGCCCCCACCCCCGGGGGACAGGGGTGGGATGGAGGCCTTTGACAGTGCAGCTCTGTCAACCTTCTCTCTGCCCTGTGCCTGACCTCCGTTGCAGAAGCCCTGGCCTCTTCGTTTTTCTCCAGCCTTTCCAACAAAAGTGCAAGGGGAAGCCTGCAAAGCCCCTGAGAGCTTGAAACTTCTAGCACACCTTGGTACTGTCTGGCCCTGCTCCAGGAATTCAGCTTACTTTAACAAGCACTTACCCTAACGTATAGTTGCAAACCGAGGTAAGCACCATGAAGAAAAGAAGAAGGTGCTAGAGCTTGTAGCAAGGAAACCTAATGTAGATACACAGAGTTCAGGGAAGGCTTCTCCAGGAGCTGATGTTTCCACAGAGGCCCAAAAGTCGTCAAGAAGTTGGCCAGTAATAGTGAGAAGAAGAACTAGCAGCCAGATGCGGGAAAGTATGTGCAAAGGCCCTGAGGCAGGAGGAAGTATGAAGTGTTGGAGGCACGGAAGGAAGACTGGAGTGGCAGGTACTAAGGAACCTGAAGAAGGTATAAGGGAAGGCTGGGAAGTAAGTGGGGCCCTGGGACCATGCGGAGAATTCTGGACATAAGAGCAATGGGGAACAACCAAACAGTGTCTGGCAGTGTGTGACAAGATCGTATTCAAGTTTTTAAACAATTGCTTAGGTTCTATGTGGAGAAGAAACTGCAGGGTACAAGGGCTGAAGCGGGAAGACCAATTAGGAAGCGACCCGTAAGCCAAGGGGACAAGGAGCTCTGGGAGCGTAGCCTTTGGGGAGGATGTTCAAAACAGCAACAGCCCACAAAAGACACACATATGTACCCTTGTCCTTGGTCATGCTTGAGTGATTTCTTTTCCTCTTCTAGGCACGATTTGATTCCCCCTGAACACGAATATCAGAGGAGCATTGGTCTTGGGCTCTAAGTCATGAGGCCCATTCAGGTGGGTGCTGGAAGGACCCACTACCCACAGCTCTACGTTCCTTTCTGCCTTCTGGCAGGAAGCTCATCTTCAGCTGCAGCCCGGACCTCTCCCCTTACATCCGGGCAACGCATCCAGCTGCCAACCCAACATTCTGTTCGGGTGTCCAACAGGCATCTCAAAGTGACCGGGTCCACAGCAAGCCCCGTGATGCTCTGAAACCTCTCTGCTCCCCGACCTCCCAGCTCAAATATCACTGCCACCCCCGCCCCATTTATCCAGTTCTCTGACCATAATCCAAGGAGTAGTCCTGTGATCCCTCTCGTTTTCTCACACGCATGGACAAACGTGCAGCAAATCTGGACATCTCTATCTCAAAATGTAACCTAGACCCAACTGTGTCTCACCAACCTCGCGCCCCAACGAGCCACTTCCCTGGACAACTGCACAACTGCAGCCACCTCCTCCCTGGTCTTGCTTCTTCCGCTTTGCCTTGACACAGAGCAGCCACAGGCATCTTCGCACAATATAGATCCCGTAAATGCCCCTGTGGCTTCCCATTAAGTTTAGAATTAAATACAAATACTCTGGCCTATGAAACCTTGGACAAGCTGCCTCCAGCCCCAGCTCTCTTAGACGACCATCTCTCACCATTCACCCCTTCTCTTACCCCCTTCTACCACCCTGCTCATCCACCCGTTCCTTGATAATGCCAAGTACAACCCCACCTCAGGGCCTTTGCACATCCTGCTCCCATGGGTGTTTGCCAGGCCAGCCCCTCACTGTTCATGCCTCAGCCCAAATGTTACTTCCTCAGAGACACCTTCTGTAACCACCCCAATAAAAATAGCAGCCCCTGGCATTCTTTTTTCCCATGGTCAGCTTTGTGTTGTCATGGCCTTTTTCTCTACAGTATACTGTACTCATCGGTATATCCGTTCACCTGTTGATTACCTGTTCTCACTTGAATGGAAGCCCCACAGGGGCAAGGCTGTGTGTCTGCTTTGGTCACTGGCATATCTGGGGCTTTAGTGGATAAAAATACAGGACACAAGTTAAATTTGGAGTTTAGACGAACAACACATTTTTTTAGTGTAAGTATGTTCCATACATTATGGGGGTATATTTAAGCTAAAAATGATTCATTTTGAAATTCAACGTTACCCAGGCACCTTGTATTTCTGTCTGGCAACTCTGGCTATATCCCCACATCCTAGAATAGGGTGGTAGGTAGTCCCTAAGAGGCAGCTTAAGGAATGAATGAAGGCACGGTGCCAAAAGAGTATCCCCCTGAGAGATCTATCTGGCAGAAGCTTGTACCAAGAGGAACTCTGGGGTCCCCACTTCCCTCAGTTTAATGGGACTCGTCAGGGATATCCTGAAATCTGGTGTTTTGCACAACTGCCGGCCCTGCCTCTAGCGTGCTTACGATACCTGTAATCATTTTTATATAAAAACATTGCATCTGACTCAGTAGCTCCAGGGAAATTCTGCCTGTACATGTTTTTTATTTAAGAAAGAAAGAAGAAGAAATACTTGTAGAATATACGTTGTGTTCCAGAAAATATTTGCGTGGTATTTTTTAATCCAGTCACCACTGCCCCCACCACTGGCCTCCCTGAAGGTCAATGGCACCCACAGGCGTGAAAACACAAATGTCTGGCCAAGGTTGGGGTGACCTAGGGGTGGAAGACGAAACATCGCTGGGCCGGGAAGCCCAGGAACCAATCCAAGTTCTTCCTCTAACTCGTGCTGCAACCTTTAAGCAAGTCACCTGGGCTTTCTGTGCCTCAGTTTCTCCATCTGTAAAATCGGGGATGAACTGGGTCATACCTGAGCCCCCGTTCCGGCTCTAACAGTCAAGCATTCTTTGATGCTCACCCCAGTGCCCTCCAGGGCCATCTTCATGGGTGGACATGAGACCCTGTGCTCAGAAGGACCCCACACTTGGTTTAAAGCTCCGCTGTCTTAAGATTCTTAATTTTTGGAATTGGGGCAGCACACGTTCACTGTGTGCCAGGCCCTACAAGTGACACAGCGAGGCACGATGGCAGACTACAACAAATAAGTCACCAGCTCTCGTCACGAACGCCACATGCTGACAACGCCCATTGTAATAAAAGCTTGACTACAAACTGTAGGCACTGAAACCTTCTGAAGTCTAATCCAAAAAGCAGGCACATCCTTTACTATGTTCCAAAAACAAACCCACCTCGACCTCAGACCATCCTGGGATGATCTCCCTACATGCTACTATTATAATTCAATATGCTAATATTATAATTTAGAGATATTCTAAATTAGAGGGAGGTGCGTTTGGCTCCCACAGGCCTGGAATGTGGATAGGCAAATGAAGCTAGACCCAGGACAGCGCCAAAATACTCAGCAACTGATGAAATGATATGTCCATGAAATGGTTCGAAAAAGGAAAACAAATGCAAAAAGAAAAAGAAAAAAGCATCCACGGTGAGCAAACAATGACAATTCTAATGAAGACAGAATGAATACCAACAGGGCCCCCGCAGAGCCACACCACAGCCTGAGGCAAAAAGGAAACATGAGTAATACTGGTCCTGTCTTTATTTAAAATTCTTATTTTCATTCTTGGTTCAGCATGGGTTTTTGACATCAATTTTGATTTTTAAAATATTACATTAAAGTGTTACTCATCTCGATTACGGAGTCTTTTGGCATGCCCTGCTAGTCTGCCTTCCCACCACAGCCATCTTCAGGAATGAGCTCCTTATGGATGGGGGAAATAAGACAGTCTGAGAGCTGACTTCTACTCCAATCAGACACCTACATGGTCTTTTAAAGCCTGTACAGGACTTCTCTGGTGTGAGAAAACAATTCTCCAGGCTGCAAAAGGCAGTGGGTTCAAGCCAGCCGCCCCCTCTTCCTCCCACTTCCACCTACACCCTCCCCCACCCCGCACCCCCCTGCAGACATTGACCTTGACCATGCAGGCTCTAAGAGGGCGACCTTCTATTAAAAGCCCAAACCCGAATCCAGGTATGGAATGTGAGAAGATGCTCCGTCTGACAGCAGAAATCACAGGTTTGCTGTAGCTCAGCCGAATCCATCCTGCACGCACATTACGACTGGGCTGCTTGGTCATTCTTTTTAATCCAAACTAACATTTTTAAATTGAGAGATTTGGGGGTTCCTGTGTGGCTCAGTCGGTTAAGCATCTGTGTTCAGCTCAGGTCATGATCCCAGGGTCCCGGGATGGAGCCCCACATCGGGCTCCCTGCTCAATGGGGAGCCTGCTTCCCCCTCTCTCTCTCAACTTGCTCCTCCCTGGGCTTGTGCTCTCTTTCTCTCTCTGTCAAATAAATAAATAGAATCCTTAAAAGAAAATAAATTGGGAGATTTTACATAAAAACCCCAATTTCCGGTAGCTCCTAAAAACCAGGAAGATCTGGGACGGCACGTCCGTAGTCCCATGTGGACCAGCGGGCTGGAGCAGAGCAGAAGCTGCCTCCTTCAGATGATTCCATCGCTGTCAGGCCCCCACCCAGCCGGCCCTTGTCCCCTGGAGCACAGGAGCTTGAGACCCTGGCTTCCAGGCTCTTGATTCCTCCCATCTGGTTCCTGCTCACCCTTGATTCCTGGCTTCACAGCACATGCCCCTCTGCCTCCTGAAACTGGTCCACAGTGGGGGAGCAGCAAATTTACCTTTCTCTTCAACTACTGTCCTCGCTTCTGATCAAGCACGAGGAGCCGCCATCACTCAGCCCGGGGAGCTTCATCTTCTACCAAAGCAGAGCCTTACAGGCAGGCAGCTGCTAGTTAGGGGACAGAGCGCTGGCTAGTCCCCACCCATTCCCACGACCACTTCTCAACCATCTGCCTTCTGCCCTGCTGCCACCCAGGCCATCCCCCTAGATGCCTGTGCCCCCAGTATTGCATTTCACATCTCCATTCTCTCCCTTGCTGTAGTCTTCAGAGACTAAAACATCAGGGCTGACTTCATACTCTTTGAAGTCAGGGAGTGAGGACAGCAAGCTGACTTCAGGGAGCTCACAGCGACCCTCCACCAGCCATGCTTCCACATGACCACACCTTGGCCCCCCAATAAGACCACAAGGCATCTCTGTCTCTCTCTCTCTTGCATTCCTCTGTCAAAACCATCACTAGATTTTACTTACACCTTGAGTTACATAACATGTAAATGGCTTCCCATAGGACTGGGTCTCCCCAAATGTACAAAAAGAAAAATCTTGATCTGACTTTCAAATGCAAATAAGCACGTCTTTCTATATCTTGGATTTTCTCCATAAGACCTAGCTGGTGCCTTGCCCCTAGTGGAACTTGCACACACACCTCTGGACTTACTGGTTCAATGACTGAAGGTCATCCAGAACCCACAGGAAAGACCCCAGAGATCTGTGGTGGACAATGGACAGACTTGAAGGTTATGAAGCTAAAGGAAAGTACTAACTTGAATTTAAAACAATAAAGTGGTCACTAGCATGAACTCACTGCTTTCTCTGCGCTGAGGGTGTCACAGACAGGATCTTTAAACCTCCAAGCCCCCCCACCATGTGTAAGGATCACTATCACCCATGTTTCAGTTAAGGAAACTAGGCACAGAGTTTACTTCTAAAGTCACACATGCCACCACGGAAATGATTTTGTCCCACACAAGTCTGATACTCATTACTGAGTCACACTGTTCCTTGGTTATTAGCGAAGGGCGGATTTGCTAAGGGACATTTTGGACGAAGATGAAACGCTGAAAAGTGTCTCGTGACTCCCAGTGATAGGAGAGGGTGAAGGAGGGGCCCACGTGGGGCATCTAGGCTGGGCTGAGAGGATGTGTCTGAAGGGTCCCTATTGTTCACAAAATTAATGGCGTCTATCCCCGTGCCAGAGACAGGGACCATTCCTGCGGGACCCCTGGGCTCCGAGGAACACAGTATGGGAACCACAAAGGAGAGCACTCTGTGGACTAGAAACCAGCTCTCTCCACCTCCTCCGCCCCGCCCTGCTCCCAGGCATCATCATCTCCCACCCGCGCACCGGCAACAGACACCCATCTGCATTCCGAGCACCTCTTCTTACGTGATACAGGCTGTTCTCCACTTAATGGCCAGTATGAGCCTTTGAAAAGATTAACAAGACCACACCCTGTGCACTTAAAATTCCCCTAGTGCCTCCCATTACCCTGAGAATGAACTTCAGACTGCTCCAGCCCTGACTTGCCTCCCGGATCGCATCCCGCTCCCCCAACCCCCCACGGCGCCCCACCCCACCCTCCCTCCAAATCTGGGTTCCAGCCTCCAGCCATACAGGCTTTCTTGCTGTTCCCTGAATGTTCCAAGCACATCTCTCTCCCTAGGGCCTCCTCCTTCTGCCTGGATGCTCTTTCCCCCAGACATTCTATAGGCAGACACCATGCCATTCAGAGCGCAGTGAAAAAGACATCTCTTTAAAGACAAAGGGGCCATTCAGTCTGAATCAGCAAACCCTACCGTGTGGGTTAAATTGTGTCTTTTCCCCAAAATACATTCAATTCCTAACCCCAGCTACCTGCAAATGTGATCTCGTTTGGAAAGAGGGCCTTTGCAGATGTCATCAGTTAGGATGAACTCATTCAAGCTGAAGGCTGGAATCCAGCAACTGGTATCCTTATAGGAAGAAGAGAGGACATACACACACACACACACACACACACACACACGAGGAAGAAGGCCCTGTGAGAGCAGATGCAGAGACCGGAGGGCTGCATCCACAAGCTAAGGATGGCCAGGAGCCGCCGGAGGTTGGAAGAGATGATAGAGTATCCTCCCCTAGATCCTTCAGAGAGATCACGGCCCTGCTGACACCCTGAGTTCCAAGGTTTAGTCTCCGAAAAAGAGCGAAAATAGATTCCTCTTGTTTTCAGCCACCCGGTTTGTGGTCACGTGTGACGGCAGCCATAGGAAATGAACACCCCCACCCACCACACAGGCATGCACACACACATGCGTGCACGCGCGTGCATGTACACACGTGCACAATGCACACATGTGTGTGCATGCACGCACATGCACACATTTATATGCACACGTGTGCACATGTGTACATGCATGCACACATATGTGCACACATACACAACATGTGTGCATATACGTATACACATATACGTGCACACATATACACAGTCACACACATACGCACACACACATACATACACATATACACACATGCATGCAGGCACGTGTGCACACATATACACATACATGCAGATACATATACACACTCCCCCATACCGGTATACACATATGCACACGAATACACACATGCACATGCATGCACATATATGTGCACACACCTATACGTGAGCATCTTCTGCATGCATACACTCACAAACCCACACATATATTTACGTATATGAACACATGCATGCACAGCTCGTGTACACACGTGCACGCGTGTCCATGCAAGTGTGCATACACAAAGCCATTCCCAGCTCCGTTCTCTTATTTGAGTCTCTAGCATTGGATGCCCTTTGAAACTATCTTGGCTATTCCCAGGGTCACTTGCTTGGCTTTTGCCTCCCAAGGGCAAACTCTGTCTCATTCGCTGCTCTGTCCCCAGCATCTGGGACAGTAACTCGCACACAGTGAGTGCCCTCACAGTGTTGACGAAAATGAACTAAATGGTCAAGGGAGCCTCTAAGCGGGGGTGAGAATGAGGTGGGCCGGGAGGAAAGGGGTGGCGAGGCTGGCACAGGCCGAGAGAAGGCCCAAATGGTGTGTGGGCAGAGAAGAGGAGTGGAGCAGTGCCAGAGTCACCAAAGAAGCATCAGTGGAGCCTCAGCCTCCAAGAGGCTTTAAGGACATGGACCCAAGGCAGCCCCATCGTGTGGGAGAAAACCGGAAATGGTTGTTCAAGAAAGAGAAAACAGGTCCCCTTGGTGTCGATGATCATTCAGCCTCAGGGAGCGACAGGGCAGAGTGGGTTGTGTCCAAGCTCCGTGACTTAGCTGTGTTCCCCCGGGAGGGGGGGGAGTGACCGCACCTCCTTGTGCAAGATGGGCGTGGCAGCCGTCCGGCTGGCGTGAGGTTAACGAGGTGGTACAAGAGAGACCCTCAGGACAGGGCCTGGCACGTAGTTGGCGGCCACAAGTGGTGGCAGCCATCGTGGTCTTTGGGGCCAATGTTCTGCAGGCAGCATGAAAGCACGTGTCTGTTGGATGGCCCAGGAGGAATCCTGTTTGGGCCTGTAGCCTTTGGTGGGAAAACGTGGAGGTCAAAGGCCACCGTCATTGTGAAAAGGAGGCCAAACAGAGTGAACCAAAAAGATGGCACAGTGCTTCAGAGTTTTAAGTCTTAGTTCCACGACCTTCACAGATCAGATCACCCCCTTCTGCACATCACCCATTCATCCATTCATCTGTCCGGCCATCCACTGAACACAAAAAAGTACCAAGGACCTACTAAGGGCCAGGCACTGTTCAAGGCCCTGGGGCCACAGGAGTGAACAAGACAGCTGTGGTTTCTACTTCCTGGAGTTGAAGTCTGAAAAAAGACACAGACGAAGCATGGCCAGTTATCCCAGTGTGACCAGCACAGGATAGGGCAGCACAGGGCGGGGGCCTCCAGTCCAGTCTGGGTGGTCAGAGCTTCACATCCCTATTCTAACAAAGGAACAAAAATAGAAACCTGCCTGGCTTCTTCCGGTTGAGATGTGAAATACTCGGCCACTCGTGTAAGCAGTCAGGGAGATCAATCCAATGTGAAAATGCCAGAGAAAAGCACTTGGTAATTGGTTTTTTAGTCTGGATTTTTCGGGGGTTGGGGGTGGAGAGTAAATATTGAACTAATGAATTATACAGTAATAATGACATCAATTATTTATGAAGTGGGTACTTTGAGGGTCATACTGTTTATTAAAAGAGTGAAACTCTCCATAGATTAATAAATAATTGTCGTCCTCCCCTCCAAGGGTCTCCGCTGCCTTCGGACCTTCCCGGCCACTCAGCAAACAAAGGGTTAAAACCTGGCCCAGCAGGGGAGTCTGCTGGGACCCCCACTCCTGCTGTCCTGACTGGTGAACGCTCAGTTATGAACGATTACTCTGCATATTATGATGGTCATCCTTTTATATGTGAGGTCGCTGAGACATAGGAAAGCAAAGTTACCTGCCTACGGTCCTACAGCTAACAAGTGGCAGAGCGAAGATTTGAACTCAAATCACCAGATCTCAGGCTATTAGCTTCTCCACTGTAGAAGTGTCCCGGGCCCCATCCTAGACACAGAAGTCGACCTGGCGCTCTCCTCAGGGGGTGTACAATCCAGTTAAGGAAAGTTTGCCATAAAGGTAGTTGGAGGAGCTTCCGGGATAATGAGCGCTTCTCTCTGAAGTTCCAGGGAAAGAAGGAGAGACCCGGAGGTGTTGCTGGAAGTGCAATGATGTGGGAGCAACAGAAGGGCTTAGCCACGTGGCGGGGGGTGGGGTGGGGTGGGGGGGTGGGGCCTGGAAGGGTCTCTGACCAGTGCAGGCAGAAGGCAGTGCTGGCTTAAGAGCGTCCCGGCTGCCCAGGAACTGTTCTTGTTCTAGTGGAAATGGAAACATCGCGCCTCCGTTCCCCTGAGCCAAGGCAAGAAGCCCTCCTTGATTCACTCTACTATTGAAACAAATCAGCTGCTGCCTCAGTTTCCCTGACTCTACGGATGATGCTTGTACCCTTCCCTTCCTTGCACACTGCTCTCTTTCCCTTCCAGGATACATCAGAGAACACCCTGCCAGAAGAGCGCAGAACCAGGGTCAGGTCTGCCTCCGCGCCCTCATCGGTCAAACGGTGTTAGAAAGAATTAAGAGTATATTAATGAGTTCCAGAGACAACAGAGCTTATGGTCAAGAGGCTGGGTTCAAAGTATGGCTGCACCGCTTCCCTGCTGGGCAGCACCTGGCCAGTTCCCGCACCTCTCTGTGCTTCGCTCCCCACCTCCGTGAAGGAGACGGTAATTGTCCTCAACACACACATTCGCATGCCAGGCATTGTAGGGCCAGCTTGCTGTGTGACTTCAGGCAAAGTAGCTCTCTTGGTCCTAAACTGTCAGGCAGTAATAACATTTAGCATGTTTTACCTCATGTTCAGCACAGAGGTGAGCGTTCCATGAGCGTGATTTCATGGGGCGCTCATAACACCCCCCCCCCGAGGCCCTCATCATCATATTCCCTGTTGCAGCCGAGGAAACGGGCTTTAGAAGACATGATCTTGTCCAACCTGTGCCATTGGAAAGCTCCAATAAGTTAAAAGTGTACCTCAAGAGATTTAAAGCACCGCATCTCTTCAAAGAATTTTAGCTGCGACATTCCATTTTTGTCACCATGTTGTCATTTAGCATCTTCAAAGCAACAGGAATCACAGCTAATATTTGCCAAGTGCTGATCTGTGAGCGTGAGACCATCGTAGGGGCTTTACCTCTGTTACCTCCCAGAATCTCACAGCAACTTGTGAGGGAGACATTATTACTGGTCCCATTTCACGGATGTGGAAACCGAGGCACAGAGACGTTAAGTCACTTGCCCAAGATCACGCAGTTGCAATGTGGCCAAGCAGGAACTCTAATCCAAGCAGAAGACTGGGAGTTTGGGTCTGGGAGTGAACAGAGCTCACCCTGGGTTTGTTAATTCCTAAAATACTTTCCATCATCCCACTTCAGATAAAACTGAACACACCTCTTTCAGATCTTCAGTTTTTCCCAGGACCTTGACCCGGAGCTGCACAGCAAGGTCAGTATTTTCTTACCATGCAAATATTTCTATTCACTATTGCTGACCCCGCCCATCTGCAGGCACACTTCAGGTCTGTTCCTAGGATCACGGCAGCGTTTGAATTTAAAGGGGCCCTTCGGTTGTTCCCCAGGGAGACCCTGATGCAGGACACAGCTGAAGCCACTCATGCTGTGAAGTGCTGTCTGTCATGCTGAAGCTGTCTGTGGTGTCTAGAATTGTATTCCGTGTGCCCGTTGCTTTGGCATGCCAAGTGTGGTTTGCTGGGAACAATGTGGTACCCTGTCTCCCACATGCGTACACACATTGGCACACTCATACTACAACCCCTGCACACACGAGCTTGGCTTGGGGAGGGTAGGCAATGCACGTGCACGTCCAAAATACACACACTTCAAAACCTGGAGGGACAAGCAAGTTCGTAAACCCAGAGGAGAGGTGTAGCCACACCAATAAAATGTGAGGCTTGTGTTAGATCACACTGTAAAACAGAAGCCCAGTTTCTCCTCCAAGCTCTCTCTCCCTTTCTGAATAGAGCTCAATGCTGCATTAGTCTGTCCCCACCCCCACTATCATAACATCAAACACCATTCTTCAGTACATGTGACAGTAAAAGCCAATTTGTGTCCATAAGACATCTGTCTGTCGGCTGGCTGAGAGCATCACTTTTACAGATGCTGCCGTGTCAGTAATGTCTTGTGACCAGTATTGTCATAGGCTTGACCCCTAGCAGAGGACAGGATAACCTGGTGCCCATAAAAATGTTCAAAGCATTGGCAGGGTCTTGCTTTCAAAAGTGCAACTCAGCTAAAAAAAAAATATAAGCCATTGAGGTTCACTGTGGCAAAGCACACCATTTACCTAACCCAAGGCAGTTGGCCTCACTTGGGTTTTCAAAAAAAAAAAAGAAAAAAAAGAGCCCTTCAGGTTTATTTACTGAAATTGTCATTTCTTTTCCCCCAGAACTTTAATCAGCCACACAGAGCACAAAACCTACATTCAACTCCGATTTTATGACACGAGGCTAACTCCTCCTACGCATATTTATTTCACTTAACTCTTGCAGTCCTGCCGGCTGGGCAGTGCCCCCCGCCCCACGCGGGGCTGGCCTCTGGAAAACACATCGCATTGCCTGGTTCCCACTCTTAAAGCCCGCTTCATTAGCGTGCAGCCTAAAGCCCTCTGCATTCCCAGCCAGATGGCTATTTTCATATCATATTCTTATACGTCAAGCCCCTCCCGTAAGATCCCAATAGTGTGATTCCGGCGCTAACTCCAAGAAGGGGGGGAAGACAGAGACATGGAAAGTAGAGTGTAATCAGATCGCCAAACAAACTGATGGTACATTGCACTTAAAAGAGGAGCCGGAGGACTGTATCCATTAGGCACATCAAAAAGGGGGAAAGAAAGTTGTTCAAATGCCCCAGGGCATCTGCTGCTCTAACTGTTAAAAAGCAAAAATCCTCATTCCCCTGTATCCATTATATAGTAAAATGTCAAGCGTGTTCCTCTAAAAGAAGAAAAAAGTCTAAATGATGATGACGATGACGATGATGGTGATGATGGTGCTGGTGATGATGGTGATAGAGCGGAATGGCATCTGCTGTCAGAAGCCCGGTGCTGGAATGGTTAAGCAGCTGGCGGTGAGCAGCTCGAATCTCTCCCACCGTCCCACGGAGGGGACAGTCCTTACGACAGACCTGCCTAGGGAATCCCGCCTTGAGATTCCTCACTGCCCCCGCAAAGTGGCCTCAAGCCGACTCCCCCCCATGCCCAGGTCTCCCCTCCTTCGCCAGGGCGAGGGCACCCCGGCCCCTGCCCCCCCTACCTGCGCCCCTAGGAGCCGGCAGTCCCCGGGCCTCCTGCGCCACCTCAGCCAGGAGCTGAAAGCGCTGCCCGAAAGGAGCAGAAGGGACAGGGCTGGGAGTCGGTAGAGGAAAGGACTGAGCCAGAAGGCGAGTCGCTTACCTTGGTCCACAGACCCCATGATGCGGAGGGGAAGGCAGTGCCCCGGTCTGAACGCAGCCTCTCTCTGCATCTGCAGGGGATGGGGGCTCGGCGCGCCGCGGGAGAGGGAGAGCCGCGGGCCCGTCCTCCCTAAAGCATGCTCGCCGGCTGCCCTGGCCCTGGAGCCTGCAAGCAGCCCGGGAGCTGCGCGCCCGCTGCCTCCGGGCTCGGGCGCCCGGCTCCCCGCTCAGGCTCGGTCTCCGGTTCCCGGTTCCCAGCTCCCGCTCCCGGCTCCCGGCTCCCGGCTCCCGGCTCCCGACTCCCGCTCCCGCTCCCGCTCCCGCTCCCGGCGCGGCTGGGCGCTCGGGCTTACTCGAGAGGGAACGCGACTTCCTTCCCCGCGCTCCGTGTTTATAGGCTTTCAATGCAGTAAAATAACGGGATTCCCTCACTGTTTCCTCCTGTTTATCCAGCGCCATGGAAACCGCTGGATCCCGGCCATCTCCAAAACTAAGGGCTTTCCTGCAAACTTCACACTCAGGAATCCATGACGTCGCCTCCTCCGCGGCCAGCCAGCTCCGTGGCTCCCTCGGCCGCCAGCACAAGTCCCTGATTGTTCGGGAGAGAAGTCGGGGAGAGGGAGCAGAGGCGGGCAGCGGCGAGCAGAAGTGGGGGGGGGGGTGCAGGAGCTCGGTGGCTGTCTGCAAGGATGGCCCGGCCACCCTTCCCCAGCCCGCGCAGCTCTTAGCAAACCGTGCCCCCACAACTCTAAAGCCCCCCCCCCCATTTTGCAAGCGGGGCCTCTCCCAGAGCGGGTTGCCCAGGGCTCAGAGCTATAGCCCAGGTGGTCAAAACCCCTGGACACTGACCCAAGGGCCCTTGCAGGTCTCTTGGGACCTCTCTGGCTGCCCCGATTTTTTGTGTCCGGGGATGGTGGGGAAGGGGGAGAGCAGGAGGAGGGGGAGGGGAGGGGGGGAGGGAAGAGAAATAAATAACGGTGCCTTGTGTCAACTCTCCAACTCCAAGATTTTTTTCTCTCGAAGAGTTTATTTTTAGATTCATTTAGAAACCCAAGGTTTCCAGTGATGCTCAGAGGCTCCAGCAATAATGAAATGGCCAAAGAGACGCGGGAACCAGGCAACCCATGTGTTTACACATGCTCTGAATAAACAGGAAAATAAAGGGAAGGGATGTCATGAACTTTGCACACTCTCCAGAAGAAGGTCCGTGGGATGCCACGCGTGGCTCCCACCAATAGGCCACGCAGACCCCAGTAGGCCTGAAGGGGGGGGCGGAGGTGCCGCTGTCAAGATGCTCTTTCTCGGTACAGCCCAGCTAGGCTCTGTCACCTGCAACGCTGGGTGGGAGCCTCCAGGCCCACAGATTAAAAGTCAGCTCTGAAAGTGGCCACTGCCGATACTGTCAGTCCGACTGTGGGTAGCACCAAGGCTCGTGACTCATCAGCTCGCCCACCCCCTCACAGACAGACCACAACTTGAAGAGCAGAGAGGAGCTGGCTCCCTCCGTGGGACCACTCTGTTTTCTAGGCCTCACTGGACTCTCAGACAGGACCACTTCTGCCGCAGGTGCCACTGGGGAAACCCCCCACCTCACCCTAGTGGCCTCCAGCCGTCAGACATAGGGGCCACTGTGCCCCCCCAGGAGCAGCCACAGCTGCCCACCTCCTGGACTCCTGACCTTGAACTGCTTTACCTTGACCAGGGGGTCCTTCTCCCCAACCTTCCAAAAGGGAAACTGAGGCACACCAAGGGCAGAAAGACTTACCTCTTGCTTTATTTGTCAAATACTGGCGTGCAGCCTGTAAGGCCTAGGAGGAAATTCTTCTCAGTGAGCCTCTTGAGGAAGTCCCATTCCCTGAGGACTATGCACCCCTCATCAGAGGCAAAAACAGGGCGACCAACCATCCCGGTTTGCCAGGAGTGAGCGGGTTCCCAGGATGCAGGACTTTCAGTTTCAGAGCTGGGAGAGTTATAGGCAAGCTGACACAAGCGGGTCCTCCTCGGCATGAATGAAACTCAGCACTCGACTTCCTTTTGCTGCTATCCGGTCATCGGGCAGACGGGGAGCCACTGTCTTCTGAGGACGATCACTCTGCTTAGAAATACTACAGAGAGCAAGCCCTAATTAGACACCTACTGTGTGCCGAGCCCTGAGCTAGAGTCCTCTAGAGATTCCTGCTCTGGACCTTCTGCAGAATAATACCCTGGCCCTGGGAGGGGTTGGCCCTACTCTGTCCGAGATGGTTGCCACTAGCCACATGCAGCTGTTAAAATGGAAAATAATTAACAAATAAAACATACACCTCAGTTCTTCAGTGCACACACCACATTTCAGGTGCTCCAATACCACACTATTGGCTACTGTTTGCACACTATGTGCTACCGAGTTGTACAGCACAGCAGCATGGGTCTCCCTCACTGTAGAAAGTTCTGTCAGGCAGCACTAGGTCAGATGAGCTGAGAGACAGGATAAAGGACAGTCTCTAGAATCAGGCTCTTGGCTCAGCCACAGACCCTTACCCATTCTATAAAACGGGGACACCATCAATGCCTAACTCAGAGTTGACATAAGAATGTGATGCAAAGAACAGTAAACCGTATGGTAAATGCTTGAAATGTATCCTAAAACAAAATAAGGGGCGCCTGGGTGGCCCGGTCGGTTAAGCAGCTGCCTTCGGCTCAGGTCATGATCTCAGGGTCCTGGGATCAAGTTCCCCATCGGGCTCACTGCTCAGCAAGGAGTCTGCTTCTCTCCCCCCCACCCCCCATTTTCCTCTTCCACATGTGCTCTCTCTCTCTCTCTCAAATAAATAAGTAAGTAAATAAATAAATAAATAAAAACTTAAACAAAACGAAAAACAAAAACAAAACAAAACAAAAAAACCTGCCCCTGGTCAAGTTGTGAACAATGCTTA
Organism: Mustela nigripes; assembly: GCF_022355385.1. Taxonomy (NCBI): domain Eukaryota; kingdom Metazoa; phylum Chordata; class Mammalia; order Carnivora; family Mustelidae; genus Mustela; species Mustela nigripes. The sequence goes on from NC_081563.1 coordinate 130,717,868, forward strand.
AGCCAGGACTGAGGCTGTTCGACCCTGCAGTCTGAGCCCTTGACCTCCAAAAGCCTCCCTTTCTTAAACAACTGCGCTGTCCAGGTCATGCAAGAGATTCTTTGCAGATTCCCATTGTTCCCCTCACCTTCCCAGCAGGCTTGATGCCGTATACCCCACTGACAGATGAGCAAACTGAGGCTCGGTGAGTCAACGTTCACATGACCAGCCTAGACTGGAACCCAACTCTGTTTGGCAGCAAAGCCCGCGTTCTTGGCACCACGGTCCCTGCTCCCAGAGGCCCCCCTGGGAGCCGAGGTCTTAGAGGCCAGAAGCAAGGCAGGAAACTAGCGCGCTGGGCCCTCTTCTGCCAGACTCATCATCGGGGATAATTTTAGACTCCGTCTCACCCAGGCTCACGCCTCGGAGGCGAGTCCCCATCTCCGCAGGTGCCCAGCGCTGCTGAGAGGGGGCGCCTTTTGGAACTCCGCAGAAGTGGCATTAGCCACATTTTTATGGAACCCACTCTATGTCACAGTTAAGCATTTTTCCCTTTTAAAGCACTTTCATACGGCAAGGATTGGAGCCGGGGGAGTCGAGGCTGAGTCACCTAATTTGCCCTTATGGGCTGCAGCTTTCGACTTCTTAGTTTAGCTGTTCGGTTCCTCAGACAATTTCTTTCCTCTCCCAGTGCCAGGGCAAGAAATATTTTGTCCTTTTGAACTGAACCACCCACTGTTTTTCACTTCTCTTGAGCACTCTCCCTTTTTTGAAGGGATGCTCCGAGGGGGGTGGGTGCGGAGCTTCCGCCCACTAAATTATCCACGAAAACTCCCAAAATAGAAGCTCTCAGCTGGGGTGGGAACCAGCCAGCATAGGAGGAAAAAGCGAAAAAGAAGCTGAATCAAAGCAAATAGAAGGAGTCCAGGTGGCCATGGGGAGAAAGGCCTGGGGAGACTACAAGACATCTGGGCTGCAGGAGACCTTGAATCACCGGGGAAGCCTTTTATTAGACTCTCTGCCCCCCAACAGCTCTATAAATAAGACACGCAGGTATTTGGGCTGAAATACCACTTACTGGTGCAGCCCCAGTGACTGATTCAACACCAGGAATATTTAGAAGGATTTGGGCATTTTCCCTAAAAACAGCTCCCCGGCCCTCCAGCTGCAGTTGGAGCTCAGGTGTCATCTCCCTCTACCAGTCACCCTGACCCTGGCTGAAAGGTAGACAGCAGGGGTGGGGGAGGGCACCTGGGCTGCACCGCCACCGGTCCCAGGCACTGTATCGGCGAGGTTTGCGGCTCTCTCCGCCTCCGTGGCCATTTATCGGGCACTCACCCTACGGCAGGAATGAACTCACCAAATCGTCTCCGCACCCCAGCGATCCTCATTTCACAGAGGAGAGGGCTGCGGCGCAGAGAGGTTCTGCAGCCTGCTCCGGGCTGCACAGCCAGTAAGTGGCAGGAGGGAGATGTGAACCCCAAACCGCGCGGCTGGAGAGCCTGTGTTCCGACCCAGCGGGCTGCCTCTCATGTTGTTCTGAGAAACTGCCTCCTTATCCCTATTCACCTACCAGCCGACGCCATGCACCTGGTGCTGGTGAGCGGTGGTGGGAATGGGGTGAGGATACAACTCCAGGGCAGGGGCTTTGCCTTGAACTTGACTAAGAAGGCCCGGCCACGCCAAGGGAGCACTCACCAGGGACTGTCCGAGGCCTCACGGATGGAGGCCTCACGGATGGAGGTCAGGGGCACTGGTGAGCGGTGCCTGGGTGCGTCCACCTCCCAGCTGCCTCAGCCAGGACCCGGTGGCCTTCCTCCTTAACTCTGCGCCCCCCCCCCCCCCGCCCCGCCCCGCCCCACTTCCCGCGCTTCTCCTCCTACGAAGCTCTTGCATCCGTCTACCTTGCCTCCTCCTCCCCACACTCCCAGGCCTGCCAGGGCACCCCCTATCTCCCTCCTCACGGCTGCCCCTGCTTCTCTCCTATGCCTGCTCCCTACGTAAGTCCACGCTCCATGAAGTTTCTACACTCCAGAATCTAAACGGGGCACCCCATCCTGTCATTCTCCCTGCTTAAAACCCTCTGTGGGGTTATAATTCCCTTCTGAATCAAGTCCAGAATCCGATGTGTGGCTTAAACACCTAGAAAACCTTCTCCACTCCTTCCAGCCACGGTGCTCACCTCTGAGCCCCCTGAGCCCCGTGTTCCTGCCCCCAGGAAATACTCAAAGCCCCATTCTCCTTTGGTCCTGCCCCAAGGCCCGGCCTTCCAGCATGCCTCTCTTTCTGGGCTCCTGTCCCCTTTCCTCAATCCACTCAGGTCATTCCACTGGCCTCCCGGGCCTGCCTTGGAGCTGTACCTACCACTCCCAGGAACCGGGAGGGTCTGAGGACACGGCGTCTTCTAAGTGCAGGGCCCAGTAACGTAAGCACTCGGTCATTATATTAGAACTACTATCTTGCCACTACAGACAGCAGCTATAGGAGCTCCCAGATCCACCAAAAATGCCATTTCAGAGGCTCCCCAACCCCCACCGCAGAGGTCCAGGCCAGCCTCCCCGAAGGTCCCAGGGTGCCCGCCCTGGGGAAGGGTTCCTGCCCTCATGCAGTCCCCTCACGCCCTGTGCTGCTCTGGGATCTTGCCCAGATGGTGGTACGTGGGTGGCTTCCGTGGCCAGGTCATAGAGACATGCAGTTTCTGCCTTGCCTCCTGGGTCCCTCCGCTGGGGCAGCCCACTGCCATGCTGTGGGGACACTCACACAGCCCCTGGAGAGCCTCCTGCCAATGGCCATGTCTTCAGATGATGGGGCCACATCACCCACCTAGGAAACAGATATCACTGACACTCATTTTTTAAAGTTTAGAGGGAACAACCGATAGCTAACACAATGGCCTCTAAGACCTGGTCCTACCCACCTGTCCAACCCAGCCTCCCAGCCCTTCCCTGGCCTGGCCCCACTGCGTGGCCCTTGTGCTGGCTTACCCCTCTGCCCAGAACCCTCTGTCCCCCAATCCCTCATGGCTAGCTTCTGGCATTCTGTTGGTCCCCTATGAATGTATTCTTCTAAGACCCTGATCTTAGAAGTAGGGTCTAGCTCAACCCCACCCCACAAATCTCAACCCCAACCTCCTCTTGAATTTCTGTACAGTATTCACCACTTACTGTACATTCATCCGAGTGGTGGACGTCTCCTCTGCCTCCCACCAAAAATAGCAATTCTACGAGGGCAGGAAATTCGCCTTATCCACTGCAATCGCCTCGGCACCCGGGATGATGCCCGGCATATGATTGGACCTCCCAAAGGTTTGTTGAGTGAATAATGTGCAATTATCTCTTCTGTTTGTTTGCTCTGTTGTGACTCATCTCCCCACTGGACTGGGAGGAGAGGGGCATGCCCAGCGTAAGTGGGGCTCAGAGTGACGTCTGGCACTGGTGGGGGCTCGCTAAACAGTCCCATCTCCTGTCTACAGAGTGAAGTCTACACACTCCCTCAGTGTCCTCACAGCAACCCTGGGGGGATGTAGACGACTATCCTCATTTTGCAGGGAAGGAAACTGAAGCACAGAGACTCCAGGCCACCAGCTAGTAAGCATCAGACCCTGTGTGAACTTGGACCACAGTGGACGACACCAGAGTCACGCCTCTAGATCCTCTCAGTGTTTGTTCAATGAATGGCAGGGAGGCCTGCCTGTCCGGCCACCTTCTCAGCTGGCTGAGGATCCCCTCACCCCATCACGCGGCCGAGGGGGTGGCTGAGATGCTCCGTCGGGGCTGGCAGGGGAGAAGGAACGAGGCGGTGGCTGGACAGCTGGAGAGGCTTTCCCCGTTTCCAAGGGATGGAAAGGTTCGCCTCATCTGGAAAGAACTCCCCGTTCTGTGGTCGTGGCAAAGAGCAAGGTGTCTCCCCTGCCTGGTTCATTTCAAAATACATTGTCTTGCTTTTAATAGCCTCTCTGATCTGCTCTTGGAGGCTCTCATGACTGACTGTTCCCAAAATAATACCCAGCTCCGCTTTTTCCAACTCAGAAGTGCTGAATCTTGCTACCTCCCGTCAGCCGCTGGCTGCCACTGAGAGTCCTGGTAATCCCAGGGTCCCCCAAGCCGGAATGTGACCCAACAGGGAGGTTTCCAAGACATTTGGAGAGAACCGTGGACATTCCCTGCCAGCTCATCGGCCTGCTGACAGCAAGTTTCCAGGGAGAGCCTGCCCCTCTGCGGGGCTCCCTCCACCGCTCCAAGATCACTGGCTGAGCCGGGATGCGGCAGGAGGCCAAAGGCGGCCCTCGGAATGCCCCGGGGGCCCTCAGGGATGGGGAAGATTTTCCTAGAAGCTGGAGAGCTGACGTGGAGTGAGAGGGAATCGGCTTGGCTTGCCTTTCTCCTTCTGCGGGCAGAAGAAAAAGAAAGGGGGAAAAGGAAAGGTTTATCTCGTTTGCATTTTTCTGAGAGCTAAGCTGGAAAGAGCCAGGCCTTCCATTTGTTCAGAGGACTGAGGTGCATACAACTCGAATTTTACTCCTCATCCTTCAAAAACCAAACGGGCTCTCTTGTCGATTTGCTTATTTATTCAACAGACATTGTCACATACCTGCAATCTTCTGGGCACTGGGGATGCAGCTGTGACAAAAGAGAGGCAGAGGCTACCTCTCCTGAGCGCACAGTCCAGGGGGGAGATGGAACGTGAACACGTGAATTCCGATGATACCGTTGCATGGCAATACGTGCCAAGAAAAAAACAAAGTCGAACAAGAAGCTAGAAAGGGATGGGGGAAGGGGATGATTTCAGCCAGGATGGTCAGGGAAGGCTTCACTGAAGAGCTGGCACTGAGCAGAGTGAAATGGCAGAACTGGTTATGCAGATAGCTGGGGAAACACACTGACAACAGCAGAAACAGCATGTGCAAAGGCCCTGAGGCAGCATTCTCTATGGCAGGGAGCCTGCTAGCACTGGAAATATTCACTACTTCATGCATTTGACAGACTTTCTGGGCACCTGCCGTGTGATCGTGAACTTGCTGCTGGGGACACAGTGGGAAAAGAAGACAGAGAGTATGCCTCTTCAGGGAGCTCTCCATCCAGTGGGGGCAAGAGGGGTCAACACACATTACAAAGCAGGTTGCTAGTCCTGCTAAGGGAGAGGCTTGGGAGACACATGGGAGAGCCATACGACTCATGGGAGAGCCATATAACCTAGTCACGTCTGCCTTCACGATCAGTGTCATCTACATGGTGTCAATAACAGTCGCTAAAATTTAAGGTTTATTCTACACTTTGCCTTATCCCCAGTATTTGATATGTATTAACTCATCTAGTCTTTATAATCTCTGAAAGAAGTTCAAATATTTTCCCTTTCCAAAGATGATGAACAAGGTTAAATGACTTGACCTAAGTCACATGGTAGAAAGGCCTGGAATCAAACTCTTAAAGGGTAACTCTCTATTTCCCCCTTCTTCTCTTCCTGCTAAAATGGGTACTTGATGGTAGGTGCTCAAGCAGCCATTTTGGGGCCAAGAGGTAGAAACTGTGTTAAGGAAGACAAAGCTGCCAGCTAGAAGGAGCTCAGGTCCCTGAGGATTGTGGGGTCTCCATATCAACCCTAGATCTCCAAACTGGGCTCTCTTATAAGAGAAAAAAAAATATTTAACTTGGTTAGGCCACTGTTATTTGGGGATCTTCAATATAACAACTAAACTGTCCTAAGCAATGTGGATTCCATTTTAAGAATACAAAGATCTTGGGGCACCTGGTGGGGTAAGCCTCTGCCTTCGGCTCAGATCATAGTCTCAAGGTCCTGGGATCGAGCCCCCAATTGGGCTCTCTGCTCAGTGGGGAGCCTGCTTCCTCCCCCTCCCCCACCTGCTGCTCTGCCTACTTACGATCTCTCTGTCAAATAAATAAATAAATAAGAGTACAAAGACCTCAAGTACAGAGACACACCATAACGCGATCACATATGCACTTCAGAAAGATGGTCAGAAGTGGGGTTAAGAGTCAGGCTCCAGAACCAGCTGGCCTAGGTACCAATCCTAGCTCTGCCTCTCACTAACTCTGTGATCTTAGGGGAGTTATTTCACTGATCTGTACCTCAGTTTCCTCATCCACACAGTGGGGATAGTATTACCCAACTGGAGAGCTGCTGTGGGGCGTTAGCACATTTGACGGTATTTAAAATAGCACCTGGCATGGGTTGCCTGGGTGACTCAGTCAGGTAAGTGTCTGATGCTTGGTTTCCACTTAGGTCACGATCTCAGGGTTGTGGGATCGAGCCCCGTGTCGGGCTCTGCACTCAGCATTGGAGTCTACTTCAGATTCTCTCTCCCTCTTGCTCATTCTTTCTCTCTCAAATAAATAAAATCTTTTAAAATAAAATAAAGCAAATTAACAGCTGGCACATATGAGAGAGAGCTCTCTCCAGGAGAGCTAGAAAAGCATGCTGGAACTTGCAGGCACTGGTAGGCACCTGGGAGCCCGGAGAGATGTCTGGAGCCAGCACTGAGCCTTCATTTGCAGTCAAGGGAAACGGGGAGAGAACACTTGGATGGGGGCAGTCATCGGAACAAAGCCGCTGGGCTATGGGGAGCCGTACCTAGAGTGGGGTGCAGACCGGGCCCCGTTGCAGAAAGCTACCTCAGCATGACCCAGCCCAGGAAGCCATGCCTCGGAGCCTCTTCTGGAAACGGGGGCAGGCCCCACGCTGGGAGAAGCATGCTGCACGTTCCCCACAGTGGGCTTCGTGGAAGATAAGAAGCCCAAGCTTCCTGAGGATATGCTCTAAACCTTCCCGCTGACTCCTCTGGGCTTGTCAAAATATTTCTTTGTGGAGCCATCCCTGTTTTTCCATTAATAAAAGTATTTTTGGGCTCCTGGCAACAATGAGTGAGTGTTACAAAAGAGGTCGGGCCTTCCAAGGTAAACACAGCTCATCCCAGGCCTGGTTGGTGGCTCTGGGCCACTGAGCAGAGGAGCCGCTGTTCGTGCTCTGGGGCTCCCTGCCTTCTGAGCCATGATTGGGTCCAGGGAGAGCAGACGCTGGGGCTGGCAGCCTCTGCAGGGAAGACAGAGTCTCATGCTAGAGCAGGGGCACAGGGCACTGAGGTTCAGGATCCCTGGCCTTTCCTAGTGCAAAGCACTCCCCGTCTACTTATATGAAATGCTGGCACCATCCAAACCAATCAGGAAGGTGGCAGTCACATCAGCAGCTTGCTGGACACAGCATGGGGGGCGGGGGGGGGGGTGTCACTGTGAAAGGCAACAGAGACGTTCTGCATTGGCTGATTGAACTGTACACTTAAAACCTGTGTTTCATCACACACAAATTAAAATTTAGTAAAGCCAACATTAAAAAAAAATGCCAGCTTTCTGACTCAGGGTGCTAATTCTTCCTACAATTTCTTTGGTCTAAGCAGGGGTTGACAAATTATTACCAGATACAGCCCACTGCCTGGTTTTATAAATAAAGTTTTATTGGAACGCCTGCATTACTTTATGGACTGTCTATGGCCGTGTTTACGATAAAATGGCAGAGTGGTAGGACTGACTTGTAACACAGACCGTATGACCTATGAGATGAAAATGTCTGAAGTCTGGCCCTTCACAAAGTTTGCTGACCCAGCTCTAGAGAAAAACTAGGAGCTGAAGATTCCTTTAGATGCCTCTGTTTTCAGGATCGAATGCACCCAAACTCCCAACTTCTTTATCCCCAAACCGCTCCAGTCCCCAGCTCACGCGCGTGCCTGGCGACTTCTCCCAGGGGCAGGCAGATGTGGGGAGAGCCAAGTCCTCTGGAAGATCTCGCAGTTTGCCCCATTTGGGAACCATTTGACGTGTCTTTAGAAGCGCCTTCTGCAGCCCAGGCGTTAACGTCCGGGAGCCTGAGCGGGTGAACCAAGCATCAAGAGGACAGTCCTCCCACAGAACCCGGCCCGTGCGGCAGGAGAGGGCGGTGTGGCAGCACTCCCGGGGGAGGCTCTGTATTCCACGAATTACATTTCTCTCTGTCCTTCCTCCCTTTCCCTCCTTCCATCCCTCTCTCCCTCATTCCTTCCTTCTGCAAAGACACTGCCGTCGACCGAATTGTTTACATGGGCCAGAGTCTCTCAAAGTGACTCTTTTTTGTGGCAGTGACTCACCCTGGAGTCAGGAAGCTGTGTACTATTGTATTGTCCTCAGCTGCAAGAGTAAAAGTAAAATGAAAAAACAAAATGGGGACTGTGAGCAAAAGACTCCAGGGAGGGCATGCCTCCCACCGCCCTGTCTCCTCCAACCTGCAGTCAGAGCATGGAATGCAGGAGAAGACAATCTCAAGGTCCCCAATCCTGAACAGTCCTGAAGCCCTGACTCAGTCAGGTCCCTGGGGGCAAGAGGGACCTTATGCCATGGCCTGTGGGGGGATCCTTCTGCAGACAGGTCCTTCTAAATACTCACACCTTGGGCGCCTGGGTGGCTCAGTGGGTTGAGCCGCTGCCTTCGGCTCAGGTCATGATCTCAGGGTCCTGGGATCGAGGCCCGCATTGGGCTCTCTGCTCAGCAGGGAGCCTGCTTCCCTCTCTCTCTCTCTCTGCCTGCCTCTCCATCTACTTGTGATTTCTCTCTGTCAAATAAATAAATAAAATCTTTAAAAAAAAAAAAAAATAAATAAATAAATACTCACACCTTTGCCCCTAGCCCCTAATGTCCCTGCCCACTTCTGGAATAAGTACTCCAATTCTTACTGTGGGATCAGACCTTTTTGACTCTATTCCCAGCTCTCGGGGTAGGCAGAGGACCAGCGAATCAGTGTTCAGACCGATTGGCTCAAGTCAGTGAGAATCAGTCCCAGGACTTTAGTTTGAACTGTTAGAAAATAGAATCCCACTCACACATACATTCTCTCTTCCCTCCTGATATGGAAGGATATTTGCCTGGAATCATCATCAGCTACCTTGATGTCCTGCATTCTATATAGCAAGATATCAGAGGATATAGGCAACATAGAGAAAGGCCAAGAGATTGAAAGAGATTAAGTGCTGCTGACAACATCTGAGCCCCTGGATCCAGCCATACCTGCAGCCACAAAAAACTTCATTAGCCTCTCATCTATATGAAGACATTTCTTTTTCACTTCAGCCACTTTGAGTTATGTTTTCTGTCATTTGCAACACCTTCTCTTTCATCTACAGAAGCTTGAAACCTGGGAATGGGGCCCCAGTTGCTTGCTACCAAGAAAGACTAGGGAAAACTAAGGAAAATGCAGAGAAATGGAACCAGAGCTTTGATCATGCAATTCCTGAAGCCCATCTTGATGATGAGATCACACGCTTCCTCTGAAGGCAGTCAGTTTAAGCCAGTTTGAGTCAGGTTTTGCATTACTTGTGGGCAAAAGTGTCCCAGGCAGCATACCCCGTTTTCTTATGTATAAGAAAGAGATGATCATACTTAACTAGCAGCTGTGAGGAAAGGGGACTCACACCAGGGCTCCAGCCCAGAGCCAACAGATGAAATAGAGGCTCTGTACATGGTTCCCCTCAGTTCCCTGACTTACTTCTTCCCGTCTCTCACAGCTGGCCGCATGCAAGGCACACTGGTGGTCACTGTCATTGCTGACTCTGGCGGGTAGGAGGGCACCCTTGGTGTGCAGCGGTCACGGGTTCCTCAGACGGAGTCAAAGGCAACACTGCCGGGGTGGGCAGGAGACTTCTGGGAGACCCCGGGTCGTGCACGCCGTTCACCCGCCTGCTGACGAAACAGCCCCACACATCTCTCTCTGGCAGTCGCCCTTTTCCCTCCCTCATCTGGACACTCAAACGGGCTTCATCCCCAATTTAAAGCTGGGTCACATGCAGACAAGATGGCAGGCTCGCAGGGAGCCCCTGTCAAGGGCTGAGAACCGCTGTGCCTCGAAGCAGATCTGAAAAGCGGTTTCTTTTCAAAACCTCGTTTTCATATCACCCGATGAGCATCTCGATTCACCGCAGCAGGAGCGGCCGGGAAAGGGTGAAGTCAAAGAAAATCATCTTGAAACTTTTATCTCCAATCCCAAACAGGGCTTTCTCCTGTGTTTGTCGTAAATCTACATCATCTTCCCTTCGAGGTGCCTGTCCCTGCCAAGCAGAGCTTGCTTTGACATCTGCCAGGGGAGGGACACTGCCAGATCCTGGTGTGACAACACAGACGCACGTGACCACGAGCTGGAACCGGAATGAGATCGGGAACGCCTCGGGCAGGAACCCATCGCAGAACAAGCCCGCAGAACTCTCTTTCCTATTAAGCACTGGTGGCGTCCCGGGGGACAGCACCACCGACGTCGTCAGAAACTAGATCCTCCAAAAGACAGAGGAGATTAAGGTTCTCAGGAATCAGAGAAATGTGAACTCTAGCTTCCTGGGCCACTGGGGGGAAAAAATGCAATGGATGTCATCGCTATATAGTGAAATAATAATACGTCCTTCCAGGGGTGCCTGGGTGGCTCAGTCAGTTAAGCATCCAACTCTTGATTTCGGGACTCAGGTCAGGATCTCAGGGTCCTGGGATCGAGCCCTGCGTCGGCCCTTGCACGTCGTGCCCTCAGCACGGAGTCTGCTTATCCCTCTCCCTCCCCTGCTTGTACGTGCCCTCTCATAAATAAATACATAAATAAGATCTTAAACAAAAACGAAAAACATCCTCTCATAGACAAACAAAAGAGAGAGGGAAGGAGGAGAGAGGGGCTGGGGACCAAGGCCTGAGCCCATCGGCACCCGCAATTCCCCTGACCATGGGGATTGGTTCAAGGACAAGCACGTGAGCCAGGCCAGGCTGGGGTTCCAGCAGAAGTCTTCAGCTGGGCTCTGCGCGGACTCACTCTTTCCTGCTGGAAAGGAAGGTGGAAGGATGTGGTCGCCATGGCAACCGGAGGGCCAAGCTGGGGTAGAGTCAGCCCAGCGAAAGCGGAGCCAAGACACAGAGAGAGGAGCCGAATCCCAGTCCCATTGTTGGAACCTCTTCATCCCACTAGGTCTGAAGTCTGCCCCACACTCTTCAAGAATAAACTCCCTCTTCTTACTTAGACTAGTTTGTAAAGTTGCTCAGGGCATAGGCGAACTTTGAATTTCAGGTAAACAATCATTTTTTAGCATATGTTATGCAATAGTAGGGACATACTTAGGCTAAAAATTTATTCCCTGCATCTCTGGAATTCAAATTTAACTGAGTATCCTGGGTTTTATCTGGCCACCCTCCCGAGTTGGACCAGGTTAGCTGAACCCAAGAGGTGAGCTGGGCTTTCACGGAGGCCCAATCTTTAGTAAGACCTCTGAGATGCCCGCAGGCTCTGCCTCCCTCCACACAGGCCAGCCCCAGGGCCCGACGGCAGGAGAGCGCAGGGCCCCAAAATTGATTTCCTCGGACTATGATATTCCGTGTGAGCAGGGACATGGCCGGTGAGGAGAAGGCGCATCGCCCGCTCGCATTTGGAAATGTCCACTACACGCTGAAGGTGAAGGCTGTCCCTGCCTTGTCTTGCCTCCTCCTTCCAGCGTGACTCTACGAGGTGGCAAAAGACAGTCCTCATTTCAGACATGAGTAAGCTGAGGCTCAGAGGTTTTTTTTGGTGTTGGTTTTTTTTTTTAAGATTTTATTTATGTATTTGACAGAGAGAGACACAGCGAGAGAGGGAACACAGGAGGGAGAGTGAGAGAGGGAGAAGCAGGCTCCCCGCTGGGCAGGAAGCCCGATGCGGGGCTCGATCCTAGGACCCTGGGATTATGACCTGAGCTGAAAGCAGAGGCCTTACCCCACTGAGCCACCAAGGCGCCCCAGGCTCAGAGTTTTGATGACTCTCACAGGGTCACACAGCTGGTAAGTGGTAGAGCCATGTTTCCCTCCCAGTCCGTGTTCCAGGAGCGATACCTCCAAGCAAGAGGGACCGGGGCACGAGCTGCTCCCCAAAACTCCTTCAGAGGAAGCCATGAGGCCACCCTCTGGATGGACTATGGGGGCTGGGGAGGTCTGAGTCACTGGGGCTGGGCTCAGCAGAAAACTGAGAGAGCTCCTTTCCCTTTGGACTTCAGGGCCTGGGCACAGAGAAAGAGGAAGGACACTTAATAAACTGTCCTCACACGGGCAGGGGCGCGCAGGGTGCAGCGAGACACTGGGGGCAAATACCACACCTCCAACTTCTAGCATGTTCTGCCCAGGCTTTCTGGCCCTTCTCCTCAAGGGCTCCTAATGTTCAACTTTGGCTTTGCTTTTCTTTTTCTCTCTCTCTCTCTCTGTTGTTACCACTTTAAAAAAAAAAAAAAAAAAATGAGGAAAGCAAGCAAACCAACAAAGCAAACATCTGGAAAGCTTTGTGGAAAATGGCATCTCGGAGGACCCACCCTCCCCAGAGCTGGAGTGCAAATGCCCATGGGATGAGCAACTGGCCCCCAAATGCTCTCAGAGAAGAGACATAGGCCTCTCTGTTCTCCTCCCAAAGCCCTGTCTTCGCCTAGGGTCACATCCTTCCAAAATCACCACCACCTCCAAAGGGTAGCTCCCAACCCCCGGCCCCGACCAAGTGGCCAGCAGGCTGGTGGGCCTCCCTGTCCCTCGCCCGGCACACCCCACCCCAGCGACTTCCCTCCCACTCCACAGTCACTGCCTCGTCTAAGGCAGGTCTCAGGCCTCCTGCCGCACACAGAAGCCTCTTCCGCGTCACCTCACTTCTGTTTCCACTTCTGCTGACCCGTCTCTCACCACCACTGCCAAAGGGTTCTTCAGCCTGGATGGTGCTACTGTTCCCCTGCTCCACGACCTTCACTGGCTCCCACGGCCTCCAAAATAAGTACCAGCTTCCTCCCTGCGGGGCTCAAACCTCCTGTGACGCCCACGTTGCTTTGGTTTCCAACTTCTTCCTCTTCTTTTGGGAACTCTGCTCTCTATTTTCTTGGGGGACAGGGTATGAATCACAATCTCCCCCTTTGCATCATGTGGTTTGGGACTGCCTTTGGTCCCAGGTCCGGCAGGGGAATGCGCAGCCCAGGCTGGGCGGATGAGTGTGCCACATTCCCCTGAACACAGGAGTTGGTTCAGACTGGCCATGTGGCCCAGGGCAGGCCTGTCATGCCACCCCCAGGGCCTGGTTCGAACTACTGAGGTCTCTCTCTACCTCTGTGTCTCTACCTCTGTCTCTCTCTCAGTGTTACCAGCCTCAGGAGACACAGGCTGGGGCCCCCAGATGGCTCAGTGAAGCGTCCTACTCTTGGTTTCAGCTCAGGTCTTCATCCTGGGGGGGTCATGAGATTGAGTCCCACATCAGGCTCCACACTCTGTGTGGAGTCTGAGATTCTCGCTCTTCCTCTGCCCCTCCCTCTGATCTCTCTCTCTTTCTCTCTCTCTCTCTCTCTCAAATAAATAAATAAATAAATAAATCTTTTTTTTTTTTTTTCTTTTTTTGAAGGAGACGGTGATGATGATGGTGGTGGTGGTGGTGCAGGCCAGGAGCTGCTAAGGACCATCTTGCCACCATAGGGGAGGACAGACCTGTGAGACCCAGAAATGAGTGATCTTTAAAATATCTTTATGTCCCTGGATATCGCTGTGCCTGAAGCCAGTATAGCCATAGCCACTCAGTATATCTGTCTTTTTTTTAGATCTGAAATGGTTTGACGTAAGTTTCTGTCACCGGCAACTCAACAATATGGTTCCAACTTCCTTTGTTAGCTGTGCCGCCACTATTTTCCTGCACATCTCTATGCTTCTGAGAAAAGTCCCTCTTGAACAATTAGCAGAATACCCCATGCTCCAGCCCGTGTCCTCGGTCCTGCTCTTTCCTTGACCGGAAACGCCCTTGCCATTCCACTGCCGAGTGGGACACGGAGTCTCCCTCAGGCATCTCTCAGGCAGGGGGCATCTCTTCCATGAGAATCACACCTGTCACTCCCTGGCCTCTCAAAGGACCCCCACCCACCCTGGACTCCTGGTCACTTCCCTACCTCCTATCCCGTCTCAGAGAGACAGGGACTTAGATGACAAGGACTCAGCCTTGTTCAGCTCTTTCTGAGCACAATGAGTGACAAAGACCAGGAGCTTGGTGAGGCGTATTACACTTGTGATCACCTGGCAGGATACGCCAAGAGTCACTCCCTGAAGCCTGGACCTTGGGACAGACATTCTGCCTGCCAGGCATCCATTACCCTATCCACCAGTGTTCCTTTGGGGAGCCACTCTACCTCTACTCTTGTTTTGCAGCCTACACAGAACTCACCCCACCTTTTTGGCTTCAAGAACAGCACATGACCCAGAGCCAGCCCACCAGGGCATTCCCAAGCTCCCAGCCACAGAGATTGTCCCAAGTTGGTTGTGTGACCAACCAATGTGATTCAGACCTAGAACTTCTGCTGGATTCATGAGAGGGAGATACTTTGTGGACTGGGATTGGAAACTAGTGGAATATGATCCTGGGCTGCTGGGGCCATTACGTAGAGAGGTTCTGCCTTAGAAAGAAGCAAAACAAAGTCAGGAGACAGAGGCAGACGCCTAGTATCATGTTCATCCTAGATCCAGCCATGCCTGAAGTCAGCCCTGGATTTTTAGGTACATGAACCATCAAGTTCCCAATTAATTGGGCTTCTGTCTCTTGCAACCATGAATCTCAGTTGATACAGCTGTCCAGTTTTCTCTCCATCGTTAGGACTAACCCAGAGCACAAAAAAGTCCATAAATACTTAACCAATGACTAAGTGCAGGGCAGGCTCTCTACCCTGTCACAAGCCCGTCTCCATCCCTATCACATTCCCAGCTCTTAATCTAGCAAAGGTCCAACCATCCTTCAAGTCTCTGCTTAACTATGACTCCCCGAAAGATTTTTCTTAATACTCCCACAAATTAATTAAGTCCCCTCGCGGCCTCAAAGCGCTTCTCACCTAGCACTTCTCAGGCCACTGCCTAACTGTTGGTGGGAGTAATTATTCTGTGACTGTCTCCCCCCGCCCCTCCCCACAAAGCTACAAACTCCACCAGGTCAGACACCGTCTCACCTGCCACTGGGTCCTGGAAGCCAGCACAGAGCCTGGCACTGAGCAAGGGTTTAGTAAATCGACCCTCAACTAATGCCCTGGCACCACTCAGAATCAATGAAAAGAATACGTCCCACATGCTTCTCAACTTCAGTAAAGATGGTGGGACCACCTCGTCCGTGAGTCCCTTGTCCCTTGAAGAAGGGTTCCTAGGAGAACCGGGTTTGGGGAGGCTCGGAGAGAAATGGCCTCTTTGTGCAAGTCCACGGGGGTAGTTAGCATATTGAACTTGATCAGAGAGCCCAACACAATTTGTGATTCATTACTGCGGACCCTCGCCACGCCCCGAAGCAAACGTCAAATTTCACAGGTTTAATGAACTCCATACTTGAAATACATAGCCTGTAAAGTCTGATTTACACTGCTGTTAAAATCGCTGGTGCCTCAAAAGGAATGTGAAAAGTATATATTTGTGCACAGAGAAGGGGCTTTTTTCTTTTTTTTTTTTTTTTAAAGACACTAATTCACTCCGAGGCATATAAACGTCCCCTAAAGCATTATTTCAATTGCAATATTTCTTTCAGCACCTCCAATTCAGTTACCAGCTTTGAGAAGAGTGGCTGCCTTAGGTCCCCGGGGAGTGGAAAAGTGCCACCATGTAACTGTCAGGTCTCTGGAAGGTAAGCGGAGCTGACAGCTGAGCGGGGGACAGCCCCCGAAAGGCAGGGCGGGGTTCACCTGCCACTATAATTAAACCTCCTTAAGTCAACACTACTGCCTGGCAAGATGATTTTCTTTTCTTTTCTTTTCTTTTCTTTCCCCCCAGTGCAGCCACAAGCCTTATTTCTCCCGTGCTCCCACCTGGTGTTTCTTTGCTCTCCAGGTCGGCCACTGGCTTTGGCCCTTGTAGGTACGTTCGATGCCCGCGGCCGCTGAGCTACCTGGTGGGTGACAGATGGCCTCCCCCGCAGGTGTTCCACGGCGCAGGGGCGACACAACCAACCTTCACGGACACCTTCGGGGCCAAAAAGGACACCTGACCCTGTTTTCAAGCTTTTAGGGTCTCGGAGAATTCTGTGTGTGGGACAGAAGCCACGACCCCAGGGAGGGAAAACATGGAAGCCCACGCCGGGAGCCCACGCCGGGAGCCCACGCCGGGAGCCCACGCCGGGAGCCCACGCCGGGAGCCC